>NC_058371.1:154764396-155364396 GCF_018350175.1 Felis catus | reverse complement strand
AGAATGTTTTTATCTTTCCTGAAATGCACTTTATAACCCATGAGCAGTTACTCACTGTTGCCTGCTTGCTGTGTCTCATGGCTACAGATTTACCATAAAAAATGGAATCATAGAATATGTGGCTTTTTGTATGTGCCCTCTTCATTTAACATAATGTCAACTTTTACCGTTGTTATATAAATCAGAACACAATTTCATATCTGAATAATATTCCATTATTTGGGTATACCAGATTTTGTTCATCCATTTATTAATTGTTAGACATTGTTTTGTTTTGTTTTTCCTATTTTTTGGCTATTGTGAATAATGGCTGCTATGAATATACACAAGGTTTTATGTAGACTTATGTGTTCATTTCTCTTGGATATATACTGGGGATGGAATTGCTGGGTCAGGTGGTAACTGAGTGTTTTAACTTTTGAGGAACTTCCAAACTGTTTTCCAAAGGGGCTGCACCATTTTACATTTCCCACCAGTCATGTGTTCCAGTTTTACCATATCCTTGCCAAAAGTTATTGTTATTTTGATTATAGCCATCCTTACAGAAATCAGATGTTATCTCATGGGATTTTGATGGCAGTGATTGTTTCTAAGAATATGTTAGTGTACTAATTTGATATTATATGTGTTTGGATAAGTGTGTTAATTGAATTAATGTCAATCTTTAAAGTTTACTGTTTTTTGATAGAGAGTGTGTGTGCACACCTACACATGGGAGAGGGACAGAGAGAGAGGGAGAAAGAATCCCAAGCAGGCTCTGCACAAATAGTGGGGCTTGATTCCACAACCGGTGAGATCATGACTTGAGCCTAAACACCAGAGTCAGACGCTTAAATGACTGAGCCACGCAGGCGCCTCAAATTAATGTTAATTTTTAACTACACAACTCATATTTAAACAGTTGATCTTACAGTGTTAAATACAAATTACAAATTACAAATTACAAATTGAAGACTATTTGATTAATACATGCCTGAGTAAACAACAACAATAACAAAAAACTGCACAGCTGATGTTTTCCCTCCTCCTATTATAAGATATTTTTCAGATTCATTATTTAATATAAACATTAATAATCTGCTTAGATTTATTAAGGATAGTTTAAAACTTAAAATAATCAAGATAATCAAAATCAGATCATCATCATTATTATGAGATAACTCAAAGTAATCAAAACTATGAAATAGGGATTTGTCTCTTAGATCCTAAGTGATTAAACTTGTCTTAAGGACAAATTTTGTTTTGAGTATAAGTTATTGGTAGAGCACAGCAACGTTAATATGAGACTTAATGACATCTGAAACACAGATAACCAGGTTTTTCAGCAATGTTTAAAGTCATGTTCAGTTTAGTCATTTACAAAGTTTCACTGAACATTGATAAATGTTTAGATGCTTTATTTGAAATTCCTGTAGAGGATGAATCAAATCATTGGAAAAAGCCTAGAACTTCCTGCTGTGGTCAAAATGGCTGAAATCACACATGAAAAATTATATGGGAAAAATAAAAATGTATTACATTCTCAGTAAATACTGTTGCAAGACAGCATTACGCATACTGCTTTTGTCAAACAAAATATTCAAACAAATTATGTTGTATGAAAGATTCACCTTAAAGTGTATATATTTCCATATCAATTTATGATCAATTTATGCCACTTTAGGATATTTGCTAAATAATTTTTAAAAATCAGGATTATTTATGTATAATTCATGTGTAGTAAAATTGCTGTTTTCAATGTACAATTTTTCTGTTTTGATAAACACGTAAAGCTGTGTTTATCTTGACACCAAAATCAAGATCAAGTACGTTTCTGTCATCCCTGGAAGTCCTCTTGTGCCCCTCTGTAGGTCCCACCTCCTACCACTATCAGCCCTGGGAACCTTTAGATTTATTCTTTCTTAGTAATGAAATAAAAAAACACTTGTGAGAGGAAGCGGAGCAAAGAGGTCAAAATTTGAAGAGAGACACTATGGATGACTTTGGAGGTATTACTTACTCTCTCTGTACTTCAGTTTCCTCATTGGTAATATGGGGTTAATAAAATTATGTACTACATGTCATTTAAAATAGAGCTAGGTATATCTAAGCACTTACAAACACTAAACGCTTGTAAAATAAACTACAGTTTTTTGAGCCTTGAAGGACATACTGGAAAGGTCAACAGTACGGCACCTCTCGGAATGGATTTAACCCCAAAGTGTCAAATTGAAGTTTTCAAAATAACAAACTAATTAAAAATAAGGACTGTTCAGAAACCTCACCCTCAGGAAACTTTTTTAAGTTTATTATTGTCAGAGAGAGAGAGAGAGAGAGAGAGAGAGAGAGAGAGACAGAGAGAATGCACAAGCCGGGAAGAGGCAGAGGGAAAATCCCAAGCAGCCTTCACACTGTCCGTGCAGAGCTGGACATAAGGCTGGAACCCACGAACTATGAGATCATGACCTGAGCTGAAATCCAGGGTCAGATGCTCAACTGACTGAGCCAACCAGGCACTCCATCACTCTCAGGAAATTTTGCTTAATAGCTCCATTCTTCCTGTTCCTTAGGCATAAGTCCTTGGAGTGAATCTCAGGTTTTCTTTTGCGTGCATTGCACATCTATCAGCAGATACTGTCTGACTACTTCTGAACCTCTCCTTGGATATTACTTTGGTTCAGATCACAGTCCCCTCTTGCCTAAAGAATTACAACATCCTTCACTTTTCCTTGCTACATCATTTTCAGTGTTCAGAACTCAGAGCCCTGGTCTACCTTCAGTCTCCTCTGCATTCCAGCTACCCTGGCTTCATTACCATTTGTTGAACACACAGGCTATTCTACTTGGGAGACTTAGCATATTGCTTCCTCTGCCAATCGTCATTCTCCCCATGCTTATTTCCTAGGTTCTAACTATCCTTTATTAGGGCAGCCTTCCCTGAATATCCTGCTTTACTTTTCTCCAGATCACATATTACCACATGACAGAAAAGTTTGTTTATTATCTCTTCCCATTAGTTAATATATTCTAAATATTTTCTCCTGAGAGCATCCTTTTAATTTCTATTTAAAAAAAATTTTAATGTTCATTTATTTTTGAGAGAGAGAGAGTGAGAGAGCATGGGGGAGGGACAGAGAGAGAGGGAGACAGAATCTGAAGCAGGCTCCAGGGTCTGAGCTGACACGCGGCTCTGGGCTCGAGCTCACAAACCACGAGACAGTGACCTGAGCTGAAGTTGGTCGCTTAACCGACTGAGCCACCCAAGCGCCCCATTCTTAATTTCTGTTTTTAAGTGTCTTTTATATTGGGTAACTGGCCTTATTCGTGGATTTGGACATTAGAAAGGTAACTCGGGAGGCAATGTGGGTGACTGTGGCCATAGGCAGGAGGATTATCTGGGAAATACCAGGTGAGGCATAATGAAGACCTGGTTTAAGGCAACAACCCTGGGGATTGAGTAGTAGTGATATGTTTGAGACTATTTAGAAGGTAAGTTGGCAGGTCTTAATGACTGCATTTCAGTCGTGAGAGTTGAAGTCTCGGTGGGATGTTTCTCAAGTTTGAAATGGCAACCCCATGGCTTAATGGTGCCATATACTGAACTTTAGGGAGCAGAGTTCTTTGTGTTTTGTTTTGTTTTACAAAAATAATGTTCTTTTACAGAAATAATATCCAGAACTAGATGTTTATTTTTATCTCCAGATAGGAGTGATCTCTACTAATATAACACTTGAACTGAGGGTCATTAATTATTGTCTCATTTCTTTACCATTTGTTTATAGAAATTAAAAAAAAAGTTTTGGTTTGCCATGAGATTACATTTTCTAATTAATTTGAAAACCAGTCAGAAAGTGCAGGATGTAAGAACTGGCCATGGGCAGAGTAAAAACACATTAATTATTCAGATAGTCTTCCCTGCTTATTCCATTCTTGGAGATATAGTGGCTGTCAGAATCTGTCAGCTGTAGAGTTAGTGCCCTTCAGAATTTACATGCATAAATGGTGACCTTTGGAAATTTGCATAAAGATAAGTCTAGCATTCAAATGATAGCTGCCAGTCAGTTGAGCAAAGCAAAAGTTGTTAGCCACTGCTTAAACCACAGAATGGGCCATGAAGCAGTAGACAGCAAATGGATTATATATAAAACAACGGTAGTACATTTTTCATCAAAAATGAAAATAAAGCCTTTTTAATAGAGTTTTACAAAGACTAAATAAATTATAACCAAAAATTTAGTATCTTTGGATGAGTAGTTTTGGTAGCCGTAGCTTTATTCACTAAACATTTTTTTTTAAAACTTTTTATATTTTGAAATGACTAAACTTAAATTTTAATCATTTAAAATGTTAGATTTTATGTAGTAAAGTAGATGTATACTAATTACAGAAAATTTAGTAAATATGACAAAGAGAGAATATTAATACGATCCAAAACCTCACAGCCAGAGGAAGCCATGGTTTACATTTTAGTGTAAAATCTTAGTTGCCTTTTAAATTTTTTTTTTCAACGTTTATTTATTTTTGGGACAGAGAGAGACAGAGCATGAACGCGGGAGGGGCAGAGAGAGAGGGAGACACAGAATCGGAAACAGGCTCCAGGCTCTGAGCCATCAGCCCAGAGCCCGACGTGGGGCTTGAACTCACAGACCGCGAGATCGTGACCTGGCTGAAGTCGGGCGCTTACCGACTGCGCCACCCAGGCGCCCCAGTTGCCTTTTAAATAAACAAATATACATGCACATATATGAGGATACAAAAATGTTTAAGTAATTTTTGCTGTCATCATACTACATTTTACTTATAAGTACTACAGAGATACATGTTTATATAAATCTTTTTGTATATAAGTGATTATTCCCTCAAATAGATTTTCAGTAGTAGAATTCTAGGTCCTAATACATGACTCTTTTTTTAAAGCTTTTGATAGGTATTGTTAAAATTGCTTTTCAGCCTTTACTTTCATAAGATCTTAGTTTGCTTGTTGTTGTTAGTTTGCTAGTTTCCTCACCTTCCTTTAATCATTTTTAAATGTTATATTTTAAACGTCTGGTAAGAGCTTGCCATTTAGGAAATTAAAACGTATATGAGGCAGAAAAATAATTATGACTTAAAAATTCATTTTTTCTTTGATTATTGTTACAAATGTCAATTTCTGTATAAAATAACATGTCCTCACTTACCTCCCCAACAACCTACACAGAAAACACTTATATTTTAGAACGATGTTCAATTCCTAAAACTAGTAGAAAAAAATAATAAAAACAGAATTTTAAAACTTTGAGCATTCAAGAAAATTATACATAAATTTTCTGATAAGAGGGACTGATGATCAGAGCAAACACAGTTCATTCTTCATCTCCTGTAATTTTTTTGTAGTATGTCTTTACCTGTTTTAAACACTGTGCCTTTTCCTACTGTTGCAAACAAGGCAATGAACACCATAATTTTTGAAAATACCTGGACATGTCCTTTAACTCAATACTTTAAAGATAAAACTAAAAGACTAGTTGACAGTAAACAGTATTGATGGGTACACAGCTGTTTCCTTATATAGTTAACCTGGAATATGGGTGATATATGGAAAGTACTAGTCCAGTCAAAACTCTAAGAGGATTGTGATGTTCACGTTCCATTATTTTTATGAGTAAATCCTGAATTAGCAGTGGCCTAGACAGAATCCTGTGTCCTGAATCTTGTACTTGAACAGATCTTCATTTTAGACTGTTCACTACTGACTTTAATACATGGTGTATTAAATAAAATACAATAAAAAAGGTATTAAGATGAGTCAAAAGAGATTGCTCATTTCTGCCTGAATCAGGGGTGCTATAAATATATTATATTGTATTTTTATTATATTATTTTATTTTATATATTTATTATTATATATAATATATAATATAAATATGTATATATATTTAACGTTTATTTATTTTTGAGAGAGGGAGAGAGAGAGTAAGCAGAGATGGGGCAGAGAGGGAGACACAGAATCCGAAGCAGGAAGCAGGCTCCAGGCTCTGAGCTGTCAGCACAGAGCCCGATGCATGGCTCAAACTCACCACTAGCTTATGACCCGAGCCAAAGTCGGACGTTGAACCGACTAAGACACCCAGGTGCCCCAGGGGTGCTATATTGAATAGAGAGAGATCTGCTCTGTGTTACTAATATTTATAGGTTGGAATTTTATGCCATAGCTAAAAGCGAAAAACACTTCATTATGGGCTATTGAATTTTTTCTGCAGAAGAATGATTTGTTGATGATTTTTAAAATTAGGTATATACTTTTATATTTTTGATTGAGTATATATGTTTAAAATTATCCATTGTAAATATTTGAGGAATTTTAAAAAATGTATACACACATGCAGCTGTGACTATTATTTGTCTCTGTATCTATCTCTGCTTATAGGTTTTTGTTTTTATTTTTTGTTTTTATTTATTTTTTTGTATGCTGTTCTTTGAGATTGAAGACTTGTGTAGAATTGTGTCTTCATCACTACAAGTATGGTACAAATAGTTTTATCACCTAAAAATTTCTTGTGCTGCCCCTTCTTAGTCATTCGCTGCCTCTGTGCGTTACCCATAGCAACCACTAATCTGTTCTTTATTCCATAGTACTTCAATCCATATTTTTAGCTTTTTCAGAATGTCATATAAATGAATCATACAGTGAGTAGTCTTTTGAGACCGACTTCTTTCACTTATCATAATGTCTTTGAGATTCATTCTTGTTTTTTGAATATATCAAGAATTCATTTCTTCTTTCCGGCTGGGCAGTATTCTACTGAACGGTTGTCTCACAGTTCATTTATCTGTCCACCTGTTGAAGAACACTTAGGTTGTTTCAGTTTTTAGTGAAAATAATGCTAGTATAAACATTCATATGTTGTGTGTGTATGTGTGTACACAAATTTTCATTTCTCTAAGGTAAATACCTACGAGTTGGATTGTTCGGTCACCTGGTAAGTGCATGTATATGCTTTTTAAATTATTTCTGTGTTTTATTTTGTCTTAGTTCATTTTTTCCTGTTTCTATCTTATTACTATTTTAAGTG
Organism: Felis catus; assembly: GCF_018350175.1. Taxonomy (NCBI): domain Eukaryota; kingdom Metazoa; phylum Chordata; class Mammalia; order Carnivora; family Felidae; genus Felis; species Felis catus. Next base: position 155,357,362 of record NC_058371.1, on the reverse strand, counting down.
CAATTGTTCTTACTTAAATCAGTGTTGTACAGAAACTTGTCTTTTTCAAGTGCTAAGTTATTAATTTTGTAACACTAGTCCGATTACGTCAAGACCTGTTTTTATTGGTCTCTGAATTTAAGTAGGAAAAATGATATACTCCAAATAGAAAATGCTACTTTTATGATTTTTCCTTCCATGATAATTTTTACTTTTCTTTAGGAGTGTGTCTGGTTTTCTTTAGTAAATTATCCCTAAACAACTAACCACAAAAAAAAATAAAGCTTGGGCGCCTGGGTGTCTCAGTCGGTTAAGCATCCGACTTCCGCTCAGGTCATGATATCACACTCCACGAGTTCGAGTCCCGTATCGGGCCCTGTGCTGACAGCTCAGAGCCTGGAGCTTGCTTCAGATTCTGTGTCTCCCTCTCTCTCACCCTCCCTGTTCACGCTCTGCCTTTCTCTGTCTCAAAATAAATAAACATTAAAATTTTTTTTTTAAAATCTTAAATATTTCTGCACTGGATGCAATATTCAGTTCTTTTATTCTAACTAAAGCTTATGTGCTTTTTACATACAAAAGACCCTCACAAGAAAATGGTTTATATTAAGTATTTAGAAATACTAAAAACTAAATATGAATTGTCACATTGTATATTAAGGATAGGAACTGGGGCGCCTGGGTGGCGCAGTCGGTTAAGCGTCCGACTTCAGCCAGGTCACGATCTCGCGGTCCGTGAGTTCGAGCCCCGCGTCGGGCTCTGGGCTGATGGCCTGGAGCCTGTTTCCGATTCTGTGTCTCCCTCTCTCTCTGCCCCTCCCCCGTTCATGCTCTGTCTCTCTCTGTCCCAAAAATAAATAAACGTTGAAAAAAAAAATTAAAAAAAAAAAAAAGGATAGGAACCAAGTAACCACTAAAAGTCATCAGAAAAATTTTTAGTAATTATAGCAGACTGGATCAATATGTCAGAACACAGTTTCTATATGTATCCAGACCCCTTGAGTTACACACATTTTACAAATATGGTTCCTATTAGGAAGAACTCTGGATCAGGTTACCTTTACTGTAGGTCTGGTCTTGCCATTAACTTGCTATGAGACCCAGGGAACATCACATAATCTCTCTGGATTGTAGTATTCTCATTTGTCCAATTAGTGAGGGCAGCACTGGATTATCCATAAAGGACCTTCTTGCTTTACAAAAAATAGGATGCTGCAATTCTGTGATGGTCTTGGATCATTGAGTAGAAAAAGTAATTTTGTGTGTGTGTTTAATGTACTTTGTCATTTGGCAAGGATATGTACAATACATTTTTAAAAACTTTAAAAAATATGTACGATTTTGAAAAACAGTTTTGGTGTTTTGAAAAAATCAACCAACTATTCCAGAAAGCTTGAATATTATACAATTATTAATTTCCCTACTGATTGTTCACAAGTTTAATAATATGAAAAACTCTGGGTTTTGTTTCATATTGAGTAAATATGAGTTAATGTAAGTTCATGTTCCTAGTTTTTAGTATTACATGACTATTTTATTGGAACGATATTTGAAATTTTTCCAGATTTAATTAGAACTCCCCTTAATTATGAAACTTAGGTTTCATAATAAATTCTCAGTTTTTCAGAGTAAATATGCATTTTCTGAAACAATTTAAAGCTTAGATACTCACAAATAGGGGGGATTGATTAAAAACATCAACTTTGACTGCATATGCTTAATGCAGAATAACTACTACTTCACAAAGTAATATATTTCCGTTTGTTTGTTTATTTATTTAAAGAAAGAGAGATGGAGAGAATGACCAGGGGAGGGGCAGAGAAAGAGGGGGACAGAGTATCTAAAGTGGGCCTGATGCGGGGCTCCAATCCCTGAACTGTAGGTCATTACCTGAGCTGAAGTTGGCTGCTTAACCAACTGAACCATCCAGTTCTCCTGAAGTGACATATTTCAAAGGCTAAGGAATGTCATAAATCCTTAAGAGGAATGAAGATTAAAACACATTAGTTTTAATTTCCTTTTAAAGTCACTTATTTCATATAATATTAGTATCTGGTGTGTGTAAGACCTCTGCTGTGTTCTGGAGTGATAATGGTCTCCTAACTTAAAGGAAATCGGAAGTCCAGTTGGGGATACAGAAACATGTACAACTAGCTACTTTAGAATATCCCAAGTACTATGGTAGAAGCATGAGAAAAAGGAAGGAAGTGCTGGTTGCATATGAGAAGGATTTTACTACTGGAGAACAGATAATGGCCACTCTAAGTGATGGTCATCACAAAACCAGAGTATTCATTAGGGAATAGGAAATATTGTGTTCTGGAGGAATATAATTTTTCAGAGTGATAGTGTTAGGTAGAGATACTTAAGAGGAAATTTAAGGACGTAGGAAGAGGCCCTTTTTATATTATGTATTTACTAGAGATCTAATTTTAAAGTATTATTGTAATACTGTTGTTTGAAAGAACACGTGTCTTGGAAGTATGAGCGATGCATTAAAGGTAGGATAAAACAATCAGATAAAAAACATTGCATGGGAGTACAAGTGCCAGCTACAGTATTCTGCAAACTGTTGGCAAATAGCAGAGCTCTCAGCATTGATGAAAGTTCAAATGATGAACTCCCTTCACTGCACTTTAACATAAGCCTTTGAAATATATATACCTTTAGAACTTATTTAACCCAAGAGGATCACATTTTTCCTTCTTTAAAACATAAATTTTATACTTAAATAAACCTTTCTTTTATATCTTTCCAATCCATCTAATATACAGTCTATGTATTTTTTTTTCCTGAGTCCTAAAATGTGTTAGTGGAAGAGAATTTAATTGCTTTTGCAAAAAGAAAGAAACAAATAAATTGGATTTCTTAGTTTGGCTTAGTGCTGCCTTCAATGTTCTGAGAACAATAATGCAATTAGCTAAAATGTTTATCCACAGAATTTAATTCCTGGGGAGTAACTTCTCAAATTGCCTCTTACAAGTGTAATGGAAGCAAGCAGTTGTTTTCTGGCTTTGTTGCCAAAAATTGTGAATGGCTAGATTTTTATAAAACTTGGTGGTGATGCATGTGTAATCATATAAAGTCTCCATTGTAAATTTGAAGAAACTGAATTTTGTAGACAAACACTTTTTGTTACATTGTGTCTCAGAGTTCCCAGCCATGAGTGAAGAAATCCTTAGTGTTATTAACTATTCTATACATTAAGTTTTTAATAGGTTTCTTTTTCATTTCAATTTAATTTCATCCCTGATTAAATGCACTGAATTAACAATGGTTTTGGATTGTCAGTTTATGGATAATCTAGTGATAAGTTGTTGAAAATGGAAGTTTGACATTTATTCTGGGCATATATAAATATCCAAAGAAAATAGATGCTTTTGATTACTATACATTTATCGGTAAATATTTTAGCCGCAATTCCCTCTGATACCACCTTTGAAAAGCATTGCTAATAGGAAAAGAGCAGAGGAAGTGTATTATAAAACCTTTGCTGAGTATATAGCTTCTGAAAAATTATCCTTGGACAAACGGCTATACAGATCATTCTAATAACTTTGCTTCACTGTACTGTGTTACTTCAGGTGCTTTCTAGCTTTACTGGACTATTTCTTAACCATGGGTAAAGCATACTAGTAGACAATAAATATAATAAAAATATGAAGATTATAATAGGCTATTAAATCCACTCAGCAAAATACCACAGCAAATAAAAGCTTTCATTGAAAAAATAGCCAATTGCAACCCATTTGAAATAGATAAGAAAATGGTAAGATAGCAGATGTTTTGACTGGCACAGACTTCAGTAGAATGCCAGGCAATAAATTTAATACTGTAAAACACTTTGGAAAACATTGATATGGAGGAGAATAGCTCAACTGTTCGTTTAGGAAGAGTAACACTAATAGGTATTTTTATTCCATTTTCTGAGAGCGCACATTGTGCTAATGCTAATACACAAATAGGGAATAATGAACTAATGGAGTCTTCACCAAACTGTATTCACCATAAATTGAAGACCACATGTGAATTGAGATCCATTTTTCAAATTGCGTTTACTATAGCTTGTTTTAGGTAAAAAGGAAAATGCTTTATTTGTGAAGTTATCCCTAGATTGTGCATTTCACCCAAATAATTGACACATTCTCTGTACATACAAGGTATCCAGTAACAAAATTCTTTAAACTTTAGCTGTAGCAGAAAATGAACTTTAACAAAGTTTAAAATTAATAAAATAATATTACATTTTTCACATTATGTATAGTCATGTTTAATATATTTAAAATACAAATTCAATTATTAATGTTGGCCCATTTCTGCCATTAATGATGTTAAAGATTTTAATTTACCCTCCTTGATAATGCCCTAGATCAACCAAACTTTGGTATTTTAAAACTTTTCTGTGAATATACTTACATCAAGTTATAATAAACACATTTGTCATGTCGATCTAGAAGGAGAGATTCTTGTTTTGACTTAGATTGGAAAACTATTGCCAATTTGATGGATTTGAACTGAGTTTTTGAGTATTTTATCAGTCGAAGGGCTTTGATCTCTGAGAATATGTAGTATGGGTAAAAATCAAGAGTAACCAGCACACTTTTGACTTTCCCAGTCACTGCCTTTTCTGTCACAACCAAATAACTCATCCAAGAGGAAAGCCTTTATTGTTGTTATATTAACATAAAATGTACTTACTATAAATCCATGTACTTCCCATGAATAAATTCATGTACAAGTTGACCCCAATAACATACATTCGGATAGTGCTTTGACTTTTTTTTTTAACTTCTCACATTCAAATTCTTATCACTGGTTATCTGTTATGTCTTACGCACTATGAAACATAAGTTCGTGTAACTTATTTAATCATTTATTAAACTTTTGTAAGGAAGATATCGTTACTATTACTAAGAGGAATGGAGATTTGATTTAGTAGAATAAAGATTTATATTTCATTAGTAGTTTTCAATATAATTGTTAAAATCATAAAACAATATATATCAATAATACAATTTCTAGTTCATTTTTATAAAAAAAAGTCATCAAATCATTACATCATCACATAGTAATTATTGCAAAATTAGATAAAGTTATGACTTTTAAGCACAGGCTTTTTTTTTTTTAACTTTATTTTGGGAGAGAGAGAGAGAGAGAGAGAGAGAGAGAGAGAGAGAGAGAAATGTCAGGCAGGCTTCGCACTGTCAGCACAGAGCCGGACACAGTGCTGGGACCCAGGGCTTGAACCACCAACCATGAGATCATGACCTCAGCCAAGACCAAGGTTTGGCCGCCCAACTGACTGAGCCCCCCAGACGCCCCAGCACAAGCTTTTTCTTTCTTGCATGTTAATACAGCCTCTGTTTTATTTTATTTTTTCCCCTCTATAACACTTTGCTTTCTTCTCACAAACATTTTTGAATTTCAAAAAAATTTTACAAAAGAAATTAAGTAACAGGACAAATGTAAGTGATGCAGATTTGCCTTCCGTTGCTGCAGTCTGGTTAGCATTAGATACTCATAGTCAAAAAGATATCCAGAAGGGAAATAGGGCAAATGTGAGGATATGAAAATATGAGAGCACATGATTTCCACAGGTCCTGATTTTTAAAACCCCTTCAGAGACTACCTTAGTTCCCCAGAGAATTGTGGTTTTTTTACAGCATCTTTCTTCTACCCCTCTATTTCTAGATAGCTCAGACCTATGTCCTGACCAGCTTTTCCTTGCTCTTTTGCACTGCAGAGCTAGAATGGCAGTGTTTCTAATGCTCGTTGAGACTACGCCTGTTTTGATCCCTGTATTTTCTAACTGCTACATATAAGTACCTGTCTTGGGAAAATGTGAATAACCACAAGAGCTCCTAATCTCCCACAGAAAATTCGAAGATAGTAATTGGTCTTTTCAGGCTCCTAAGTGGTATATTGGATCTCTTCAAGAATTCTTTTTTTTTTCAAAGAAGTTATTCTAAAGTATATATTAAAGATTCTACTTCTTCTCTGCATTTTACTCCAAAGATGGTTGTAGAAATGGAATGTATGATTAAGAAATTGGTCAGTGGAGTACCATACCACACACATATTTTGAAAACGGAAGTAAATCTGGACTTTGTAAGTCGATGCTGTGATGAAATTTCTGGAGTAAATCATTCTTCACAATATTTTAGAAGTCTTTGTCACATCCACCAGCCTACCCTCTGAATGATGAAATAACAGAGGGATGTTAGTTTTGATGTATTTTACCTTGAGAAAAAGAAATCACTGAACAATGTTTTACAGAAAATAAAATCCTGAAAATTTGTCAGTGTCCTTTGTGATATGTCTAGGTATTAATTAATATTAAGGAACAGTTGAAGTGTGATAAACAAAGTAATTTATTAAAGAAGAAACAGCCTTTGAAACTCTAAAGATAGAAAATATGATGATTTTAGCTTTGAATTTTGGATTTTGATCGATTGAAAATACCCATCTTATTAGGTCTAATAAAAGTAGACCTTTTATTAGATATCATGGGGGCAATAATTATTAGCCTATAAATATATTAACAACAAATGGCACCAGAGTTCAATTTGAATAACGTAATTTTTCATCGAGATAAGTTACTTTATCTTTTTTTCTCATCTTTTAGCACTTAAATACATGGCAAAGAATTTTATATTTAAAGTCTTCATCCAGACTTGTTTAGCAAGTTTAATTTGTGATAATCCTGTCTATAAACATTAACCTGATTCACTATTATGTAGTAAAATAATGTCTCTTTTTATACCTTTCTGGCTGACCACTCTACCTTTTGGGCTTCCTCTGTACTTTTATTCTCCAACTTCACCCTGATATAGAACACTTTTTTTTTTTTTTTTTCATTTATGTGTTCGACTTGCTTGGTAAACTCTTGAAATACGAAATGACGTATTCAAAGAATCTTTCAAAATCTAATATTGATTTCAATAACTGAATCAGATTTGATGTAGAGACATGTAAATAAAGGAATATGCCCTTTCTTCTCCTCTTCTCTTTTGTATATGTTTTTTTTTTTTTTTCCTTCTATAACTGTCTCCCTAACCCCTGTCTCCCTCTGCACATTTCCCCACCGGTCCTTTTCTCTCTTTGATTCTTTTTTACAGAAAAGGAAAGAATAACTTATACTAGGGGTAACTTGAATTTATTCACATATTCTAATGAGAAATAAAAGTTCTGAATGGACCATTTATAGGACAGGACAATCCCTTACTTGTAAGTAGAGAGTATCCGGAAATAGAAATTGTCTACAGTCAGACATTAATAAAATTATTATTTATTCAAATGTCAAAATGGTATTTGAAATAAAACATTGCTTACTAAATAGATCTTTGCTAATAAATAACATTAAATGGACTGTGTGTAACTAGTGAATAGAGATGATTTTTTAAAATATTTTTCATTGGTAAAGGGCACTGCCGACTAGTTTAGCACTGACTTTGTGCATTTTATGGCTAAGATGTAATATTAAAAGCAGATTATTTCCAGTATAAAATCAAAATTTTAAATATCATAAATCATATATTAGACAATAATATAATAACAAAATTATTAATTTATCCCTGTTTCATCTTTTGGATCAATTCCATTAATTTTCAAGGTCTATTTTACAAAGACTACACGTACTTTATATTTTTAAGGTATTTAGATTTGTAATAAAAAGTAGAAAAATGTCAGCTAATAATGGAAACGTCACGCTTTTGTAGTAAATGAATAAAAATGCTAAATGAATACTTCAGCCAGCTAGTACTGGTTCCATTACTGGATATATTAAGGATATCATTTAACTTCTGTGGGCCTCAATTTCTACTTTAAAATTTAAGAACATTGGACTTAATGAGCAAGGTAGCCTCCTGACACTAAATGTTTAATATTTAAAATCTTCCCTCCTGCTGTGTAGACTCAAACTCTTTCCTTTGGGATTTTAGGAGTGGGGAGGAATGTCATTCATGTTTGCTGTTATATACGATAAGGTAGACAAGAAGCTCAGTCAGAATGACAGAGTATGATTTCCAAATTTAAAATGTGGTGTTGACTAATGCAATAAATTTATGCTTAGTTTTAAGCACAGGCGATGAGAACCAGAGCATATGATCAGTGCAAGTGTGCCCCTGAGACAATATAACTTTCTGCAAATCAAAATAATCAGCAAGAGAGCATATATGTCCTTAATGGAGTCCTGAGAATTTATCGGTTTCTATTAGCGTATTCCAAAAAAAAAAAAAGAAAAAGAAAAAGAAAGAAAAAGGAAAAGATCCAGTTGGATTTTTAAATGTCCGATAAATAAAAAGGTTTTGCGTATGTAGTATCTTAATGATTAATATATCTAGAAGGGTTAATTCCATGTTGAGGAGAGGATTGTAATAGTTACAAAAATGAATATAATTATTCCACGTGGATTTGAGGAATTAAAATGTCATGTAGTGTTTTATTGCCTTCGTATATTAGACCATTATAAAAAGCTTTTGTTCCAGTTGAACAGGCAAGCGAAATAGAGAATTTAAAAAGTTCTTACACTATGTAAGAAGAAAATGATGCACTTTATTTTCCAGAGGAGAGTGGAAAGTCAACTAGAAATAATTCCTCTGTTTCAACCCGACATTTTGTCAAAGAGAACCATCACTATATATTGTCCACGAGATGCCCTGTGAATAACTGGCGATGTGAGGCTAGAGTAGTCAGAGCTTCAGAGCTCTTTATTCCCTCCAAACCAGTTATTGTGCTGCTAATTAGAATTGGATATCGGTAGTAGTGGAAATGAGGGAGACTATCAATGTTACTTTGTGTTAAATTTTAATCACACAAGTTAGGACATTCAGAATTATGGTTTCCATGGTGACTACAACACTGAGCCCTGTGTGAAGGCATTACAGTGGGGGTCTTTGATTAAAAGAAAGTAAACCAGAAGTGAAACAAAATGCTCCATATGTGCAGCTAAAGTTACCAAAAAAAAAAGAAGAAAGAAAAAAAAAAGGGAAAAAAAGGTCCAGCTCCCTTGTCCTTAATTATATTTGCTTAATAGTATGTCACGTGTTTGTGCAGTACACTGAAAGGTCTGTTGTGATTCTCATGGGGCTTCTGTATTTTCATTAGGTTTCAAATGATTATTTTTATAGCACCTTTTGCATTTTTTAATGTATTCAATTTATTTTCATTTTTAAAATATCTGCAGAATCTGACTTTAGGGCTCTCATAATTCATGTGGAAAAGAATTTTTTTCACTGGAAAACTTTTAAAATGCATAGAGTTGTAGTATTGGGTTTTTGCTTATAATCTTTCATTTTGAATATTTAGATTAAGACGCTATTTCAAGTTCCATTTTTATGAAGTTAATTTCATCATCAACACGAAAAGAATCCCAAGCAAGAAATGAGACTAATTCAGTACATGTAGAGCATTGGATCATAAAATGATTGTAACAGTAAAAAGTAATTGAAGACACTGGTCACTAAGGGTAAAATGTATTTGGAGAAGATTTTTTTTTTGAAGAATATATTTTACTCAAGAATGGGGAGTAGGGGATCGGTGAAAATGGGTGATAGGCATTGAGGAGGGCACTTGTTGGGGTGAGCACTGGGTCTTTTATGTAAGCGACGAATCATGGGAATCTACTCCTGAAGCTGAGAGCACACCGTGTGCACTGTATGTTAGCTAACTTGATAATATATTTTAAAAAAAAAGAAGAAGAATGGGAATAATTAAGCTGTTCTGTTAAATTCCTATCTCATTTGGGGTAGAAATGTAATATTTAGTATATATGTTTCATACAATTCAAAAATATATATACATAAACATGAGTGAGAAATGTTTGTGCTGTAGGAACAACTGAGACCTGCTCAGATAAGGAATTTTTCATGTACTGTAGCAATGCTCTATTGAGCATCTATAATGGGCTTGTTATAAGTTTGTCATTATATAAGATACGTTTCAAGGAGCATATGAGCTAGTGACATTTTTGCTGAGAATAAGTAAAGGTAAAGACAAAATTTTTTTCTGTTTTCATTTCTAAGTATAGAAAGTGCTGATCGATAGCTCAGAAACTTGTAACATATATTCAAATAAGATTACATAGATTGTTTCTCTATTAATACTTAGTCATGGATGAATGCCAATGGGTCATACTTTAAAATCAAACACCATTTTATAGACCATTTGTCTGTTGCAGAGGTCAGCAAACTTTCTAGAAAAGGCCAGGTAGTAAACATTTTAGGCTTTGCAGGAGATGTGGTTTCTGTGCTTACTGCTGAACTCTGCTATTGCAGAGCAAAGGCAGCTGTAGTCAGTGCATTAAAAAATGAGCAGAGCTATGTTCCAATAAGAGTTCAATAGATGGGGCGCCTGGGTGGCGCAGTCGGTTAAGCGTCCGACTTCAGCCAGGTCACGATCTCGCGGTCCGTGAGTTCGAGCCCCGCGTCAGGCTCTGGGCTGATGGCTCAGAGCCTGGAGCCTGTTTCCGATTCTGTGTCTCCCTCTCTCTCTGCCCCTCCCCCGTTCATGCTCTGTCTCTCTCTGTCCCAAAAAAAAAAATAAATAAACATTGAAAAAAAAATTAAAAAAAAAAAAAAAGAGTTCAATAGACATTGGCATTTGAGGTTCATATAACTTACACATGTCCTGAAATATTTTTTTTTAATTTTTTCCAACTATTATAAAATGTGAAAACAAAAACAAAAACATTCTTAGCTGTGGGACATAAAAAAGCAGTGTGGCAGATTAATCTCTTGTTTTTTTTTAAAACCCTGTTTTTCTCTTTTGATTTTTGTTTTGTGTTGTTTTGGGTAGAGGCTATTTGTTTATTGACATTCAAAGTGTGTTGTTTACCTGAATGATAAAAATTAGTAAACACTAAATACTGTGCATTCAAAATTATATTTTAAAATTCTATATAGTTCACATTGATCATTTGAATATTTGATGATCCCTTCTATTTCGAAACAATTGTTTAACATCATCTAAGTGGGTTTCATAGGCTTAATTAATAGCACACTTTTCACACGTGAGTTTTAATCAAATTGAGAGCTAGACAAGAATTTGGGTAGATTGAGGTCAAAATGTTAGTAAGGGGTTGGAGAACATAGCTTACACAGATGGCTGCCGTGGGCTCCCTAATACTCCATCCCAGAATTAAGCACTTTCATGCTCACCGGGATACATATAATTCTCTCCATGTAGGGTGATGCCAAACACACCTGAATCTGTGCTTTGCTTGTGTGTGCCTAACTGCCCACAGAGGAGAGAGGGAAAGAAAAGACCCGGGTATGCCATGTTCCTTTCCTAAACTCATCGGTTAGAGAAGTCATTCTTTCCTTCTAGCAGAATGAATCAAGTCTGGCAAATGCCTGAAAGTTATATTGAATGCTGTTATTTGTCTCGAAAAAATGAATTTAGGGGAAAGAGGTTTGTTTGTTTGTTTGTGTTTGTTTTCTCCTATCTTTTATCGTTCATTGGCATCTTATTATTTACCTACTGTATTTGGTCAGGTTGCCATATCAAAATACCATAGTCTGAGGTGGCTTAAACAACAAAAATTTATTTTCTCACAGTTCTGAAGGCTAGAAGTCCCATCTCAAAGTGCCTGTCTGTTTGGTTACTGGAGACACCTCTCTTCCTGGCTTGCAGATAACTGCCTTCTTACTCTATCCTCACATGGCCTTTCCTCCATACGTGTGCGTGGAGAGAGAAATAGAGGCAATGAGCTCTCTGGTTTCTCTTTTTATAGGGACACTAATCCTGTTGGATCGGGGCTTCATCCTTATGACCTTATTTGAAGTTATTTACTTCTGTAAGTGTCCCATCTCCAAATATGATCACCTTGGGGTTTAGGGCTTCAATGTATGAATTTCAGAAGGACACATTTCAGTCCATAATACCGACTCTTTACCAGCGTTTGTTCTAGTAGAGATAGATCAATCAGTTGATCACTAAGTTCCTGATACTATGTTATTTACATCATATTGGCAGAAACAGACGCTACACAAATAATTTCATGAACTGATGTGTAATTGCAAACTGAAGTAAGTTCTTTGAGGAAAAGAACAGTATTTTTGAGAACATTATAGTAGTAAAGAATACATATGTAATGCATAATAAAAAAAAGCTAACTTAGCCTGATAAGTTCATAGAAGGCCTCGTGGGGCCTGGGAATGTTCCAGAAAAAAGCAGCTTGTGAAAAAAAATCCCCCTTAACTACAGGGAGCATGTTTCTGTAGTCTTTCCTACAGTTCAGATACTGTGAGAGGAATAGTACCTTGAACTTTTCCAACTGCAACTTACTTTGTGGTCAGCAGAAATACAGGATTGAGTCCACAGTCTATAAAAATTATTTAGTTGAATTTGAAACAACTTACCTGAAAAAGTTTAGAACCATATTTGACACTTCTTTATTCTCACATTTATAAGTATATTTTTCCTTAACTTTTAATTTAAGACTTCATTTTTTCTGAGCAGTTTTAAATTTACAACAAAATTGAGAGGGTGATAGAGATTTCCCATATATCCCATTCCTCCACACATACATAGAGGCCTCCCTGATATAAATATACAGCTGCCAGAGTGGTACATTTTTTTTTAAACCAAGTGTTATCCAGTCAGAGTCTGCTTTATGTGAATGAAGGTCTCGGCGCTTGGATTTCTCAAGAGAAGATTTCTGTGGGGATTTGCCACTGGAATAAAGGCAGCCAGAAAGAAAGTAGCAAGCACTAAGCAGTTTATTATCTCTCAAGGTGGGAGAGCTGGGGACATGTTCCTCCAGGTACAATCGGCCTCTCAATTGTTTTGGGATTGCATATTATTGGGTCTCTTTGGTCTGGGATGTGCTGTGACTTATAGTGGGGTGATCACCAATGGACACAGTTTCCAATTACTTGGGAGACTCCTCCCATGAGTTGGGAGTGGCCCTCCAAGGTTTATACCAAAACTGTCACAACAGCCTTTCTCCATGGGGACAAGGGTGTACCTGCAATGCAAATGTATTATAAAGAGTCTAGAGGTTACGCTGGGGCAGAGGTGGAAGAGAAGAGTGCATGTTACTCCTGTCTTATGATCTGTCAATCACAAGGTTTTGCAAGCCTTAAAGTCAGGATGTTGTTCCCCCAGGCTTCTGATGTGTAGCTTATTTATCACCATCCTTGCCTCAGGCTCATGTCTCTATCATTTCCCTTCCAGGACTTGGGACTCTGACTGGAAGTGTTCTTTCCATTGCTCATGTCTAGCTTCTGTGTAACACAAGGATGGACCTAAATTGACACATTATAACTACCCAATATGCATAGTTTATCTTAAGATTCACTCTTGGTGTTGTGGGTTTTCATTGTTATAAAATCATACAAATAATATTGCTATCCTAAAGAAGTTTCTGTGCTCCACCTATTCATTTCTCCCCCGACCCACCCCTTGAAACTACTGATCTTTTGTTTCCGTGGATTGGAAGAATGTTTTTTATTTTTTTAAAAATTTGAGTACAATTGGCATACGATATTACGTTAATTTCAGTTATACAACATAGTGATTCAGCAGTACTATATGTTATGCTATGTTCACCACAAGTATAGCTATCATCCTTCACCATACAACACTATCAAAATATCATCGACTGTATTTAATGTGTGGTACCTATTATCCCTGTGACTTACTCATTCCATAACTAGAAGCCTGTATCTCCCACTCTTCACCGATTTTGCCCATCCACCACCCCCCCCACCCCACCAAAATAATCAGTTCTCTATATTTATAGGTTTGATTGTGCTTCTTCTTTTTGTTTTTTAGATTCCACATATGAGTGAAATCATATGGTAGTTGTCCTTCTGTGTCTTATTTCTTAGTGTAATAAGTGGACCTGTAGGTCTATCCAGGTTGCCATAAATGGCAAAAAGACTCATCATTTTTATGGCTGAGTAATATTCCATTCGCACACACACACACACACACACACACACACACACACACACACACGTACACACACACCCCTTCCCTACATCATCTTTATTCATCTGTTGACGGTAACTTGGACTGCTTCCATACCTTGACTATGGCAAATCATGCTGTAGTAAACACAAGGGTGCATATATGTTTTCAAATTAGTGTTTTCATTTTCTTTGGGTATATACCCAGTAGTGGAATTGCTACAAGATATAGTGAAGACCTGTGCTCTGAAAACTATAAAGCACTGATGAAAGAGATTGAAGATGACACAAACAAAAGGAAAGATATTCCATGCTCATGGATTGAAAGAACTAATAATGTTAAAAGGTCCATACTACTGACAGCAACCTATAGATTCAAAGCAATCCCTATGAACATACCAACAACATTTTTGATAGAACTAGAACAAATAATACTAAAATTTATATGGAACAAAAGACCCCAAATACCTCAAGCAATCTTGAGAAAGGAGAACAAAGTTCAAGGTATCACAATTCCAGATTTCAAGATATACTACAGAGATTGTGGGAAACTGACCACTACATGCAAAAGAATGAAACTAAACATTCAGAAAAATAAACTCAAAATGGATTAAGGATCTAAATATGAGACCTGAAAAATAGAACTCCTGGGAAAGAACCTAGTAATTTCTTTGACATTGGCTGTAGCAACATTTTTCTATGTATGTCTCATAAACCAAAGGAAACAAAAGCAGAAATATTCTTTTGGGACTACATCAAAATAAAAAGTTTGTCTATAGTGAAATAAACCATTAACAAAGCAAAAAGTCATCCTACTGAATGGGAGAAGATATTTGCAAATGATATATCCAATCAGGAGTTAATATCCAAAAAAATACAAGGAATTGATAACCAGCACCAAAAAAAATCTGATTAAAAATGGGGCAAATGACCTAAATAAATATTTTTTCCAAAGAAGAAATACAGATGGCCAAAAACCATATGAAAAGATGCTCAACATCACTCATCATCAGGGAAATGCAAACCAAAACCACAGTAAGCTATCACCTGACCACCTGTGAGAATGGCTAGAATCAAAAAGGTAAGAAATAGGAGCGCCTGGCTAGCTCAGTCCATAGAGCATGCAACTCTTGATTTTGGGGTTTTGAGTTCAAGTCCTATGTTGGGCATAGGTATTACCTTAAAAAATAAAAAAAATGATAAGAAATAACAAGTGTAGGTGAGGATGTAGAGAAAAAGGAACTCTCACACACTGTTGATGGGAATGTAAATTGGTACAGGTATTATGGAAAGCAATATGGAGGTTCCTCAAAAAATTGAAATGGCTTTAATATTTATTAATATTGAGGATGCCTCAACTGAGTGTTACTGCTAAGCAGTGGAAACATTTTTCAATCCATCAATTTTTTATCACCACCCAGAATGAAAAATAAAAATTTTCATACTGTAAAAAGGTACTACTTATGTTTACTTTGTCCTTTGTAAAAAATGTCTGGTTAATATCAAAGGGGAAAATCTATTCATGTTTTGAATTATCAAGTCAAAAGTATCAGAATCATGATAAAAAATAATGGATTAAATAAAAACCTTTTTTCCTTTTTAGAACTCTAGTAGGTTAGTATCATCCTAATATTGACAAGAATGTTTAAAACCATTCGTAATATTCATGAGAGTAACAGAGAGAATGATGAAACGTATCTAGACAACTGAGATGCAAATAAAGTTGTGGTGACTGTGCTTACGTTGCACTCCACTTGACCAGAAGTTTTTACTAGCCCTTTCCCAGGTCTGATCTTGGGAAGTTTTCATGGTAGCTACTTCTGTCTTTGAAAAGAAATGGAAATAATTGAAGAAGGAATGTAGATGTCAAGAGTCTTTGGAACCACTGCCCCTTGGCTTATTATGGAGAATACAAAAAATAGTGGCAGATTAAGAAATAATCATGATTTTACAGAGAATAATGCTTGCATTCGGAAAAGAGACATAAAATTATGGGTTTGACAATTTTTTCCATGTATATTAGGAACTCAGTCTTAATTATGTTTGATATTATAGTAACTATTTACATTTCTTATGTGAAGGGCACAGTTCTAGAAGACATACTATTTGTATATTCCTAGCACTGATTCCTAATTGTATTAGTAGAATCTATGTAGTCCAGATACGTATCTGTAGTAATATCCAAAGGTATTCCTTGAGATTTGCAGTGACAATAAAAACTTTTGTTAAGACTGATTGCAGCATTCCTCTGGCATGAAGACAGTCTATTAAGTTGAATAGAATAATACACTGTATTCTGGTACATATTATTTATTTCAGTTGATTCAAATCCCCCATAATCTTGAACTAAAAACATATATATGTATATGTTTATGTATATATGTATGTGTATATATACATACATACATAAATCATATATATGTATATATACATACATACATAAAACATATATATGTATATATAAACATATGTAAACATATTTATATTTAAAATTATGGGCAAAAATTAATACTATAAGATATAGATTTTTTTATTTACGGATCCAAAATGGAATTTAAATTTAGACCCTAACTTTACTAAATTGTTGTGTTGAGAGGCTTCTTTGTATTAAATGCAAAACATGTTTTTCACATTGCCAAATGCTAAGCTTTCTAAATAATTAACATTGCTCAGTGTCGTGGTCAACCACAGCAGAAGAAGAAAGCATTTTGATCTGTATAATTCAACATCTGGTTGTCACTGTAATGCTAAGCCTACCAGAAATACTCTTGCCAGATGTGACTTATGGTTGCATTATATTTTATTTAGTTCAGCAAAATGTATTTGAAGTCAGAAATCTTACCAGGAATAAACAAACCTCAAACAGGTTAGCCATTTATTCACTGAAATAGTAAAAACATTCCTAATGAGAATAGTTAACATTTATTGTGAAAGCCCTGGACACCTGTTATTTACTTATATATATTTACTTGTTTAGTTTTCACACCAACTCTCTGAGAACAAATTCTATTTGTTTTTCATGGTATAGATGAGAAAACTGAGCAGAAATAATTTGTGAATGGTCGTCCAGTTACCATGTGGGAAAGCCAAGCTTTGAATTGAAACTGAGAATGAAATGCTGCACAATGCAGTCTCCATCTATGTTGCTCTGGTTTGTGGTGTAATTTTTGACCCTGCCTAAAAGAATAACTTGAATGGCTGAATTTCACAGGTCAAATAACTTAATTCTTGTGATATTTAAGAAAGGACAACAGTAATATGTATTACTGTATTACTATAGTAATAGTAATCCCTATGAATTACTAGTGCATTTTAAACATTCTATATATTATTAAGGGAGATAAATAAGGCAATATTTTATTAAGATTCTTTCTCTGGTGAACACACAGAATTTTTCACTGTGTTTTAAATTATAATATATTCTATATATGTATTCTATATATTCTAATAAATCTGTATTGATAAATCACATTATTTTTTAAAAGTTATTTTCTTTTTAAAAAAAATAATATTTTTTTCAGAGAGAGAGACAGAGCACAAGTGGGGGAGAGGCAGAGAGACAGGGAGACACAGAGTCTGAACCAGGCTCCAGGCTCTGAACTGCCAGCATAGAGGCTGATGTGGAGCTTGAACCCATGAACCACAAGATCAGGACCTGAGCTGAAGTTAGATGCTTAACCAACTGAGCCACCCAGGCGCCCCTAAAAAAAGTTATTTTCATGTTTGTATTGCTTTAAGGTCTTTTTTCTTATTTCAAGTTTCTTGTTTATTAAAATTCAACAGGATAGGTAATGTGGCTGTTAAATCAGTGGAATTATCAACCCTTTGCAATATTACATTCACATTCATATTTGGAGAGGCAAGGGGAGTTCAAACACTTTTAACTATACATAATGTGTTTGTAGAAGAAAATATTCTTGCAACTCATTTGATATTCCACGTTAGTGAAAATATAAAACACAGTATTGTTCTTTAATAGGTGAGCTTATCTCCTATAATAGCTAAATGATGTCATTGGTATTTCCTTTAGCTAATAACAGTATGCTGTATGCAACAAATCATTTCATGGAATGAAGTGTCATAAAGTAGACCATGCGGTTTCATATTACAACTCAGATTTAAAATAACAAAATAGAATATTATGGATGTTATTTAGTCTGATTTATATTGGTTTTATTTTATTCCTATGGCATTGTAAGCTAGGTAAATAATTATATAAGTAATTCAGCAGGATTTGTGTACTTTGGTTTCAGTGATAAAATTTATGTTCAATGGCTAAATCTGATACAATGAAACCTTATAATTGTTACAATTTTGCAGAATTCATAACAAAAATAATTTGAAGTATTTTTTTTACAACCAGAAGCCATGATTAGAGCCACATGGAAAAACTTACATTAAATAATTAAACCAAATAATATCCTTAAATAATAACCTGCTTTCATATTGCAGAAGTAGGTATGTCATTAGTTTTTCACATATTAATTTTCTCTTTGCTCAAATCAATTATAAAAGAATAGTTCTAGCCCTTTAAGATTTGGACAAAGTCTGAAAGTATAATACAATAAATATAATAGTTAATCCTTTTATTTCCTTTCTTTATATCTCATGAAGCCCTCAAACTTCCTTTAAGGCTCTCACAATCTTTCTTTATTCCTGACTTGTTGATGGTGTCTTAGAGTTGTCCACAAGAAAAAGGAAAACGGCAGCTGTGTAAATCAATTTTTAGTTTACATTGTATCTTGTTTTACCTTCCAAATGAAGTTCTATTACAACAGCTTCTCTGTCATCTTATAGAACATCTTGAAGGATTGGTAAAAGGCAATAGAGATTCATATCCCAAGAGAGGAAGGAGGCTGGATTAGCTCATATGTAATGGACATACTATACCATTAATTTCACAAATGTCTATTTAAATCTATAAGAATTCTTTGGCTTCTGGCTTGCATTCTCAGTATAAATGTGTGTATTCTATAACTGAATGAATGAATTCACTTGAGAATGAGTGAATAAATAAATAAAGGGATTCTTTTGTTAATCACAGACTCAAAATTATACAATAATTTTCCATAACACTATGTAGACAGTATAATATCTATGAGGAATGTATCTGGAAAAATAACCACCAAATATGCAGGATAGTGAGTCTGCATTGTATTTTGGAATAGGTAGTAGGGATGGGGGAAGGAGGGAGAAGGAAAGGAAAATAAGATACAAAAAGGTTAAAATCAAGAGCCCCAGTACTGTTTGCAAAATGGATGTAGGATTCTCTGAGATGTTTTACAAAATTTAACATCTAGTAAGGGTTTTTCTGTTCTTTTTTTTTTTTAAGATCACATTAAATTGACTATTATACTCTCCTGTACGCTTTCTTTTTGTGGAGATTTTCCCTTCCTTTTGCCTACAATGAATTCCAAATGTGCCAAACTTATTAGCTTGTCCCTTATTTCTCCTACTGGGCCCCAGTTGGCCAATGAAAAGGCTATTTTAAACTACTGACCCTGCACCTGGGTATTTGCAGCCCATGGGGGTATTAGCTGCTGTCCATTTTTTCCCTGCTCTGCTGCTTATAAAGATTTGCCTGGTTGCAGTCTGTGCAGAGATTAATTTGATCATTCCTTGCTTATGAGAATAGGTTACCAGAAGCCTCACATTTATTTTCCAGCTCTTAATGATACAGAGGACTGACTTTGGACTGAAGCCTGGTTTTCTGTCTTAAGCCTTGTGAAAAGTCCTCTACTTACCAGTATTTAACTTGGAAATTGATTTTTAACTTAGATTACTTTATGTAAAGTATAAAAACATCAATAATGATGCATTTTAAAATTCTTAAAACTAGTATGTGTGGTTTTCGAGTGAGTTTCAAATCTAAATATTGTGATAGCCTGATTTTGTTTTAATTCTGTAAGAAAACACGGGAGTTTTTATGATGCCAAAGTGTTTGTATTGCCTCTTGCTATATCTAACATGCTATTAAGCTTATTTATGAGACTTTTTTTTTTAGTTTATTTATTTTGGGGGGTGGGGGGAGCATGCGTGTGGGAGGGGCAGAGAGAGGGAGAGAGAAAATCCCAAGCAGGCTCTGCACAGACAATGTAGGAGGCTCACGTTGGGCTCGAACCCACGAGATCATGACCTGACCTGAAACCAAGAGTTGGGCTATCAACCCACTGAGCCAGCCAGGCGCCCCTTATTTATGAGTTGTTTAAAGATATTATTATAGATTAATTTAAAAGTCAGCCATAAAAAAAAAGCTGTTGATCCTTCAGCTTAAATATATTGACTTAAAGTCTAAGTAATAAAATTTCCTGTATTTGTCTTTTTGACCCTTAATAGGTCATAAGAACAGTGATTTCAGCTGTGAAATTCTGACAGTGGCATTTTCTATTTATAGACTGGGTCTGCCTGGTTCATGAACTGCTTTTCCTGTTATCTTTGTTTGTTTGTTTCAATTTTTGTTTGAATTTTTGTTTGTTTTGTTTCAATTGTTTCAATTTTTGTTTTTTCTTTAAATTCTAGTTAGTTAGCATATAGTGTAATATTGGTTTCAGGAGTAGAATTTAGTGATTCATCACTTACATATAATACCCAGTGCTTATCACAAGTGCCCTCCTTAATACCTATCCCACATTTAGCCCATGCCCCACCCATTTTCCCTCCTTCACCCCTCAGTTCTCTATAGTTAAGAGTCTCTTATGATATGCCTTTCTCTCTTTTTTCCCCGTCTCCTAATGTTTATCTGTTTTGTTTCTTAAATTCTACATATGAGCGAAGTCGTATGGTGTTGGTCCTTCTCTGATTGACTTATTTTGTTTCACATAATACACTCTAGCTCCATCCATGTCATTGCAAATGGCAAGATTTCATTCTTTTTGATGGCTGAGTACTATTTCATTGTATATATATGTACCACATCTTCTTTATCTGTTCATCAGTTGATGGACATTTGGGCTCTTTCCATAACTTCACTATTGTAGATAATGCTGCTGTAAACATCGGGGTGCATATATCCCTTCAAATCAGTATTTTTCTATCCGTTGGGTAAATACCTAATAGTGCAATTGCTGGATTGTAAGGTAGTTTTATTTTGAACTTTCTGAGGAATCTGCATACTGTTCTCCAGAGTGGCTGCACCAATTTGTATTCCCATCAACGATGCAAGAGGGTTCCCCTTTCTCTGCATCCTTGCCAACACCTGTTGTTTCTTCTGTTGTTGATTTTAGCCATTCTGACAGGTGTGCAGTGATACTTTATTATAGTTTGGATTTGTATTTCCCTGATGATAGATTCAGCAAAGTTGCAGGATAAAAAATCAATGTACAGAAATCTGTTGCATTTCTGTATACCAATAATGAAGCAGCAGAAAGAGAAATCAAGAATTGATCCCATTTACAGTTGCACCAAAAACAGTAAGAATAAACCCAATCAAAAAGGTAAAAGAGCTGTACCCTGAAAACAATAGAACATTGATGAAACAAATTAAAGATGACACAAAGAAATGAAAAAACATTCCATGCTCATGGATTAGAAGAAAAAAATATTGTTAAAATGTGTACATACACTCCCCAAGGGAATCTACCCATTTAAAGCAATCCCTATCAAAATACAAACAGGTATTTTCACAGAGCTAGAACAAACAATCCTAAAATTTGTGTGGATCCATAGAAAACCCAAAATACCAAATACCAACCTTGAAAAAGAAAGGCAAAGCTGGAGGCATCACAATTTTAGACTTGAAGTTATATTACAGAACTGTAATCATCAACACAGTATGGTACTAGCACAAAATAGACACATAGATCAATGGAAGAGGATAGAAAACCCAGAAATGAACCCAATATATGGTCAATTAATGTTTGACAAAACAGGAAACATTGTAGCATCTGAGGTTTTTTTTTTTTTTTTTTAATTTTTCTCTCTATGGTTCAAATTGGGCAATTCTGTGGTTGTTTCCTAAAGTTAACTGATTATTTTCTCCTTCCTATCCATTTGGCACTTGAGCTTATGGATTGAGTTTTTAACTTTGGTTATTGTATTTTTCTGCTCAAAATTTTCTATTTAGGGACATCGAGGTGGCTCAGTCCAGTAAGCATCCAACTTTGGCTCAGGTCATGATCTCATGGTTAGTGGTTTTGAGCCCCCATGTCAGGCTCTGTGCTGACAGCTTGGAGCCTGGAGCCTGCTTCAGATTCTGTGTCTCCCTCTCTCTGTGCCCCTCCACTGCTCACACTCTGTCTCCTAGTCTCAAAAAAATAAAACATTAAATTTTTTTTTAAATTCCATTTAGATCTTTTCATCTTATGTTGTTTATGAGACTTTGTATTTCTTTGCTAAAATTGCCTTTTATCACTTGTTTCAGGTATTTTTATAATTGCTCATTGGAACTTTTTTTGTGATCGTTGTCTTAAAATCAGATAATTCCAACATCTCTGTCATCTCAGCATTGACATTATTCAATTTTTTTTATTCGGTTTGAGATCTTACTGGTTATTCAAGTGAGGAATGATTTTCAGTTGAAAATTAGTCATTTTATGTATTATGTTATGAAGCTGTGAATTTTATTTAAGTCTTCTATTTTAGCTGATTGGTTTTGTCACTGCCCCAACTGGTGAGGTTGAGTGTTGCCTTGCTCGGTAAGATACCATAGAGTTAGAAGTCCAAATTCCCCAATTAGCCACCATTAAACCAGAAAGGGAGCTTCTTACTACTGTTGGGTGGAGCTGGGGGATTCCCAGTTCTCACTAGTCCTCTATGGATGGGCCCCTACTTGGGAGGATTAATAGTGTTTTGTTACTATTTCCTGTGTGGCCTCCCATGACACCAAAGAGCAGTGGAGCCTCCGTACCTGTGAGCAGTGGTGAAGGCCTGTCTGTACTTCGCCTCTGCTCAACCTACCCTGTAAGTGGGGCCTCATTACTGTTGGTTGGCAGTGAATATCCGGGTTCTCCCTGTAATCTTTACTGGTAGTATGGAGTTGGGTCATCATTGCTATTGCCTAGAGGGATCAAAGTCCAAACTTCCCACTGAGCCTTGTCTGATACCACCACTGTTGGGTGGGCGGCATTGAGGTGCTTTGTTATAACCTGGTGGAGGTAGGGCTATCAGCTTTTCTTGACCTTTGGTGGCATGGATAGTGGTGGGGCTACAGTGTTTTGTTTTTGTTTTTTGTTTTTTTTTTCTGCGTTGTTTGCCTGGGGTAAAGTGGTTTTTGTTAAAAGTTTTCTGAATTATTATGCTGCCTCTTTTCCTACAGCAAGTTTTAGTTGGACTTTTTTTGCCCATACCTGTTGGCGTTTTCAGGTTATCAGCTTCTTGTGTTCCAAGTCTGGGTTATAGAAGTTCAAACAAACAACAGGGGGCTCACCGCCACATTGTTTTTGAATCTATAGGTCTCTAAATCATTTGCCTTATTCTTGCCACTCCTCATAGTCTTCTGGTGTTTGTTTTATGTGTAATGTTTTTAGTTTTACTTAGCTAGAGAAATAGAAAAAAAGTAAAATACATGTATACCTTCTTTCTTGGATCAGTATTCTCTTTACCTTATTTTTAAAGTTTATTTATTTATTTTGAGAGAGAGAGAGAGAGAGAGTGTGTGAGCCTGTGTGAGTAGGGGAGGGTCAGAGAGGGAGAGAGTGCCCAATATGGGGCTCCATCTCATGAACCTTGAGATTATGACCTGAGCCAAAATCAAGAGTCAGACGCTTAATGGACTGAGCCACCCAGCACCCCTAACTTGTTTTTAGTAAGAACAATTCCAGATACCATTCTGATTTCAGAAAATATCAATTTGAATATATTTACTAATATCTGTAGATTCAGGGTTAAGGAGAGTGAATGGGTTATTGCTAATTTTTACTATTAATGAAAATTATTAAGATGACATGTTTTACTGATAAGTATCTTTGTGTATGAAAGACAGATTATTACTAAATTTTGTCTGAATAGATGGTTCCATCTATTAAGATACCAAGTAATAACTTAACAGTTATTAACTTAATGTGGGTTATACCAATCCACACCTTTGCCATTATTTTTACATTAACTTTCACATTTTTACATAAACTTTACGTTGTTTTAATTTTATTTAATTATCTTATTCCTTCTCTTGAATTGGCAGTATTTTTTTCTTCTTTAGTGATCCAGACTAATTCATTCATTTGACAAATTAATTCTTTAGACATTTTCTGTATGACAAATAAAAAGAAATCATATTCACCCTTTGTTTATTCACAGTTAATAATGGGTTGGCCTAAGTGTGAGAAATTACTGTAGTTTTGCTTTTGTTAATAGGAAACTATATTTAAGTCTTATTTCCTTCTTTTACTTTATTCTTTCCTTTATATTGGGTTCTGGACCCTTGGAATAACAAGCCAAACAAGAACCAAACTTATTGACCTGGTGTATCTTGTGTCTTACTGATTTCAGATCAATTTATTAAAATTATGCATTTTCAAATAACTTCTGCATAATTGATAGCTATGTATGATTTTCCTACAGTTATTGTGAACATTTATGTCTAGAGGTTCTGTTTTCAATTTTAGGTTAAACCATATTGTTGAGACTTGAATTCCTAATGTCACTGGGAAACAGGTCAGGAAATTATTTCGGAAGTCACTCTTTCACAGAAAGCAGAAAGCATTGCATAGAAATGGCGGGCCCCTGGGAGCTAACTTACCTGATAGAAGGGTAATAATAGTAAAACAAAAGCTTCCACCTGCCTCTGGTTGGGCCTAGTTAAAATCTGTAATAAAGTTTCATAAACTCTTCAGTGAAAAATGCTTCACAAATATAAGAAAACGTCCCTTGCATGTTATTTAAACAGGAATTGCTAAGAATATTCTTTCTACCACTCAGTGTATGTTAATTATTTTGAGCATTGGAGCTGATAATTTTGTTTATTCTTTTATATGGTAAGTACATACTGCTCTTATTCCCAGAGAAGACTTTTATTTACTTGAATCTTTTATTCACCTCTTCTGGTAAAGAGATGAGTTATTTAAAGTAACATAATAAAAATGAGTATTTCCAACAATTGTATTGTTATGCTTGGTTTTTGTTTTTTGTTTTGTTTTTTTTTTTTTTTGCTTAACTGTCTCATTATTGGTTAACCAGTGTTTTTGCAGTTGTATTAAGGGAAAGAGAAGAGCGGAGATAGACAAAATACAAGCGTGGTTTGTTTTTTGCAATAATATATTAAATGAAAGAGTTATAGTTCTGTTTTTTTTCTATTTTTTTTTTCTTCTGGTTATAGGAGTTGGTATTTGTCATATAAAAATGTGTTTTTTTACTTAGTTGTTTATAAAAGGCAAAATTTGGTAAAGTTTAATTAAAAATATAAAAATTTTCAGTTGTATTCATCAAATTAATATTAATAAAGTTTTTAGATTTATATTATCATTTCAGCCTAAACTCTCCAACCTTTTATGGCAATCCTAAGTAAATACAATACTTACTTAATCTATATCATAGCTTTCTGGTTGTTCTAAAAATATTTGACAATAATGTGCAACCAGTATTCTAAGTTGGCTTCTAAATTGTATCTGAATGGAAAGAGATGCTATATTTTTATACCTATTTCCTAGTGTTTTTCATTGACTTTAGAAAATATTTTATTTTTAATAAAGAAATAAATTTTAATAAATAAATAAATATTTTTAATATTTTTAATAAGAATAGTCTTGAATAAAAAGACTAGAAACTTCAAAACTAGGTTTTTTGAAGCATATTAGTGGATGCTAACTAAACTTATTGTGATCATCATTTTCAAATTTATTCATATATCAAAACATTATGTTGTATACTCTAATACAAAATTATGTCAATTATATGTCCAAAAAACTGGAAAAAATTTTATTAAAAGTCCTATACCAAGCAATTGACAGTTATATTAGCTTGCCTTTCATGTATTGATAATTAATTCATTCTTGAAGAATGTTATTTATTTATAAATAATTGCCTTACTTGTTTCTTTATTATTTCTAGTGGATTTTGTTTTGTTTTCATACAGAACTAAAGAGTTATTGAGGAAAGACAAAATGTGTTTCCATTGTAGTGTATCCCAAACAATTTTTGCAGAACACTTAATAATCATGGAAGCTCCAAATTTAGAAATTTATTACATAAAGGCTACAACAATGTTAAAAGTTTTATCACCTAGCACATCGTTTACCTGAGGTTGAGATCCTGTTTTTTAATGTTTGTTTATTTTTGAGAGAGAAAGAGTGAGAGAGAGAGCATGAGCAGGGGAGGAACACACACACACACACACACACACACACACACACACACACACACAGAGAGAGAGAGAGAGAGAGAGAGAGAGAGAGAGAGAGAGAGAGAGAATCCCAAGCAGGCTCCACACTGTCAGCTTAGAGCCCAGTGCTGGGCTCAAACCCATGAACCATGAGATCATAATTTGAGTCAAGGTTGGACACTCAACCAATTGAGCCACTTGGGTGCCCCAAGAAATGCTGTTTTTATAAAGATAACCTTCTAATGAGTAGCAGTAATAAACCAAACATAAATTTGGTTGTTAGTTGATCTCATTTTCCTCTATTTTTTGTAACTACTACTTCCTTTCACCAATAACTTCTTATTCCTCTCCTTTTTCTCTTCTTCATCCTTCTCATGAAAAACAAAACAAAATAAACCATTTATTTAATTAAAGTGCTCTTTTCCCCTCTTTTTTCTTTTTTTATGTAGCATATATCTTTGGCTTTTCAGATAATCTACTTGATAGAACCAGGGACATACATTTGAATAATATGGCATGACATTTCCCGAAGTAGAAAATCTAGATGAGGACATTTTTGCCATGTTCTGACATCAACTTATCATTCTTTCTTTTCGCTATTATTCCAATAAGGCATTGTAGAATTTAGTAATAGTCTTGCCTTTTGAAGACTATTTCTTCCCTTCGTTGGTCTCTTCTGTGGTTTAAACATCCATCAAAACTCCTTCATATTCATTGTTAAGAAGTTTAAGTTATTACAGAATGGAATTTTGAGATTATAACAAGGACTGATTTTTGAGTCCTTTTCTCTATGTGTTCATTTTTATAATAAGCTAAATATGTGAAATATGATATTGTATTTATAACGTGTTGATTTGAAATTATTGTTAGTATATTTTCACAACCATAATAGTGACATGTCTGTATCAATTTTGGCTGAAGACCTATCATAGAAATTTTTTAAAACAAGTACATTTTTAGTAAAAGCTAAAACTTTGAGTGTTTTTAATATTTCTACATCTATTAGAATAAACCAATTAACCTTTAAATTTCTTTCAAAAAGCCATTGAACTTACTCCCCCCCCCCCAAATTAAGGAATAATGACATCAGAAACTTAGTTTCCTCAAATGATTTCATTTAATTCAGTTACAATTTGTGGTAAAGAAAAGAAGATGGTTGAACACTAAATTAGATCAGAATGTGTAGTAATAATATTTAGAAAAATATTTTTGCCTACATGTTTGAATCTTAATGTAAATGACTTAGAAAAGTGGTAACAAAGTATGGGCTGTGGATTTATATGGTGTGCTCACTGCTGGCTTCCAGTATGTGACAAGGCAAGGGAAAATTTTTTGGGAAACTTTTATAGCAATTTGTTATTTGTCTTACTATCCAAAATCATGAGCAGTGGACTTGTTTTGCTGCTGAGAGGTGGTATATTTTATGAAAGAATTGGTTTATGATAGATTGCATTAAAAAAAGGGTATCCTTCAGCACAGATAGTCTATAAAGCACTACTTTAGAAAATAATCCTATTGTTTGGTTTAATTGTTTTCTGTATGGTTATTTCTGGGATAATTTAGAAAAGTCTCCGTTAATGTTAATTAAAATGATAATAGATGTTTAAAAATAGTTAAGCCAAGGGCGCCTGGGTGGCTCAGTCGGTTGAGCCTCCAGCTTCAGCTCAGGTTATGATCTCGCCGTTTGGGAGTTGGAGCCAACTCCCAACTGGGGCTCTGTGCTGACAGCTCCGGTCCTGGAGCCTGCTTGGATTCTGTGTCTCCCTCTCTGCTCCTCCCCCACTCATGCTCTGCCTCTCTCTCTGTCAAAAATAAACAAACATTAAAAAATAAAATAAAATAAAAATAGTTAAGCCAAATTCCTTTTTTTTTTTTGTTTTCACTTTAGAGGACGTGTGTATAAATATAACGGAGCATCCAATTTTGTGCTTAAATCGGGTCCATACTCCATAAATGAGGCATATGGATTATGAACTTTGGTGAGGGAGATAGTTTTGGGGGGAAATTTTGACTGCTGAGTAGTAAGTCAAGGGGGATCATGTTGATTGTATGTTGGTGGTAGTGCAGTGAATGCTTTCAAGAGCATTTATTGAAACTGTTTTTAAAAAATGAGAGATTTTAGGCAAGTATATCAATTAGCTGTTGAGTTTGGTCCAAATTGCTTAAAGATAGGATTTTTTATTTCTCCTAAGATGAGTCATTCAGACACAGGGAATGGAGGCTGATACGGTTTCATAGAAATAAGCTTTTCTTTTGTTCTTACATGTGACCTTCCTTCTCATGCTTGCAAATGGTCATTGGAGTGCCAGTCACCATGGTTTGGCTGGAAAAGGAGAAGGAGAAGAGGCAAAAGGCACCTTTCATCTAAGACTGCCATTCATTTTGGAGATTATCTAGGCATTGCACTCAACAACTTACTCCTATTTCATTAGAAAAAAATGATGCTTTGTATTCTTGCTTATCTGAAAGAGTGGAAGTGTAATTTCTCTTTAAGATGAGAGCAGGGCTTCTGCTGAAAGAAATGAGAGTTCTGTTAGTAAGGAGGAACTAGAGAATGGGTATTGGGTAATCACCCAGCAGTCTCTGCCATAGCAATTGTTTGATATTATGGATTGGAGCATGCTTCAAATTCTGAACATCTGACCTGCTTTTGTCTCCAACTAAGACTTCAAGACTTCAGATAAGACACTTTTTTTTTCTTTTTTTGGTCTTGCTAAGTGTTTTATTCTTTGATAAAGTGATAGATTGATAAATTCTGCAAAAGAAAACACTTTGGTTTAAAACAGATCATTTGAATAGTGACACAGTATTCTGTTCAGAAAATTAATGTGGCCCAATCTTTGTTTGGTTCACTTTCCAGTAAAACGTTCTATTCATTCAGTTAATATGTGTTAATTAAAGTAATATGGCTCAGTACTTAATTTTATTAGCTGTGGTGAATATTCATACTTCTGAGGGGAGTGTAGGTAGCATAAAGTAAAATTTAAAGGCTCTAATACATAGGAAGCAAAAAGTATATTAATTTAATTCCTATATTATTACATTATTGACTATAAATAGAAATCCTGTATCATACATATGAATAGTTTCCTTATTTAAGGTGTGGTCTTATGGTGTTTGTTGGCTTTCTAGTTCTCAAAATTCATAGCTTACATAATTATTGTGTTAATAATGTAGGTATAATTCAAGCTGGTAGAGTTTTTAGAATCATTATGACTATATTGATTTTTGTATTTTCAGAGAACTAAAATATAATTAAATATTTTAAATAATGTTTTTTTTTCTTTTTTTTTTTTTTTACAACTTTAGATCTGATTGAGTATGACTACACAGTTAAAAATGTTAAGGTCCATATTTCTATTCTCTTCTCTTTTTTTTTTCTGTCATGATCTCTTTTACATTAGGGGACTTTGCTATGTGAATGTGCAATAGATTTACTAATCAGTAATTTTAAAACATTTTTGGCTTCTTTAAATACACATTGTTTGGTGTTTCTTCACAGGTATTTTTATCATGGCAAACTCTAGAGTAATAATAAATATTTCACTGGACAAAAGTTTAAACATTAGTTCAGAATCTCATTTTGTGGATCAAGAAACAAAAGCATAGAGGAATCAAGGGTCATACTCAAGGTCAAAACAGGCACTTATTTAGTAAGGTGAATTTGAACTTCATTTTTCAAATATTTCTTTTTCTATCACCTGTGTCAAAAAAAAAAAGAAATTTGTGTACCAGGTAAAAAAAAAAATCCCACACTACTTATTTTCGAACGCTATTGGAAGACCTATATTCAAATTTTAGCTTCGTCTCTTAAGAACTGCATAACCTAGGGCAAAATACTTGTCTGTTATCAGTTTTCTATAAAACTGGCAAATGCCATCTTATTAACAAATTAACACAATTGCTGTGAAGATCAAATGAGATGCATGTGAAAAACACTAGATGTCTAATAATAGTGTCAACAAGAAGAATCATTTATAATTCTATGGCAGTATATTATTGCTCTAGTGCCTTATTCATTTGACCTGCTTATTTTTCCTACATTGTATGCAGAGGAAGAATGAAAAATATTTCTATATGCTGTGATGCTGAGTACAAGTAGGAAAATTTACCCTATGATTTCAAAACAATTTTATTTTGTATTTATTTTACAAATTAATTAACATTAGTTTATAATAAATATGATCTATAGTATCAAATAACTCAATATTAGGAACATTAGTAAAGTCATCTGATTCTACATAGTTCCACAGGTATGATTGATAATCATGAGTCAAAATACCTTGATGGTACTGATTTTAGTATCTATTCTCAAGAAAACAAAAACATAGGGGCGCCTGGGTGGCTCACTTGGTTAAGTGTCCAACTTCAGCTCAGGTCATGATCTCACGGTTTGTGAGTTCGAGCCCCACATCAGGCTCTGTGCTGATACCTGGAGCCTAGAGCCTGTTTCGGATTCTGTGTCTTCCTCCCTCTCTCTCTGCCCCTCCCCTGCTCATGCTCCATCTCTCTCTGTCTTTCAAAAATAAATAAATGTTAAAAAATAAAAAAAAAAAAAGAAAGCAAAAACATAACTTGCTGGTATGTATATTTGTAGCCAAATACCACTCACAATTTTATAATTAGATAGGGATTTTTTTTTTTTTTTAGTCATCATTAACTTGTTCCATCATCTTTCTTGGTCTTGAAAATACCTGTTTATCCTTCAACGTCCCAGTGAGAAACCACCACCTTTGAGAATCTTTTCCTGCCTTATCTTTTAATTTGTATAACTTAAAAAAAATAATTCTAGTGTAGTTAACATACAATGTTATGTTATTTTCGGGCGTGTTATATAGTAATCCACCAATACCATATATTACTCAGTGCTCATCAAGATGAATATAATCTTAATGTCCTTCACCTAAATGTACTCCTCACCCCTTAATTTACATAACTTTGATAACTTGTACAAGGAGATACTAGAAAATTTGTCCCAACAAAGGCAAATGTAGTGTGCTATTGTTTTGTATATTCATGTCTTTCCATATTTGAAGGAGAACAATCATCAGGGGTGTGTGTGTGTGTGTGTGTGTGTGTGTGTGTGTGTGTGTGTTGGGAGTCTTCATAATCTTTCACTTAAATTAACTATTAGAATTCAAATGGATCTATAACCCTTCTATGCAAATATTTATTTCAGTATCTTTAGAAAAATAACCAACCAGAATACCTTTAAAATGTCTGCCTTAATACATTCTTAGGTATTTGGCTTTTTCTAAGTAAGAAATGAGGTTTTTTGATTTCTAGTTTATTTGATTTCTCATCATGTATTTTCAACTAAGATTGTGACAAATATATGTTATTACTATACTTATCAATATGTACTGACATATTCACAAACATATCATGTTTATGCATAAACACAGATAAGATAAAATGGAAGTATTATGGAACATCTTATTTATACTTGGTTATATTATATACTGTGGTTTCCAAGATACTTTCTATAAACATGAAACAAGAGAAAACAAAATTAGTCTCTGTTATTTTTATGTGGCATATGCGAATGAATATTTCATGCTAATTGAAATGCTTTAGAATATCTAAGTCATTGATACTGTAAAGTTTAATAAAGTGTAGAAGGGGTATCACACTGTCTTATTGGTTAATAGTAATCTGCCAACACAGTTTTCACTTGCATAAAATTTTTCATTATGTGATTTTATTTTTTATGAATAGTTTAGGATTTCATATTTTCTTAATATCAGAATGATGCATAAAGGAACATTATATGCACATTAAGTATATAGACTTAAGAATAGATAGGTAGATGGAGTGCCTGGGTGGCTCAGTCGGTTGAGAATCCATCTTCAGCTCAAGTTATGATCTCACATTTGGGGGTTTGTGCCCCGCGTCAGGCTTTGTGCTGACAGTTAAGAGCCTGGAGCCTGCTTTGGATTCTGTGTCTCCCTGTGTCTCCCTGTGTCTCCCTCACTGCCCCTCCCCTGCTCGTGCTATCTCTTTCTGTCTCTCAAAAAATAAAATAAAATAAAACATGGGACACCTGGGTGGCTCAATCGGTTAAGCATCCAACTTCTGCTCACATCATGATCTCACGGTTTGTTGAGTTTGAGCCTGGCATCACGCTCTGTGCTGACAGCTCAGAGCCTGGAGCCTGCTTCCTGCCTCAGATTCTGTGTCTCCCTCTCTCTCTGCCACTCCCCGCTCACACTAGGTCTCTCTCTCTCTCTCTCTCAAAAATAAATAAAGATTAAAAGAAATAAATAAAATAAGACAAAACATTAAAAAAAATTTTTAAAGATCAGGTAGAAATTATGAGTTGCTATCTGGATTTGGCCAAAAAAAGTAAGTTAAGCAGATAACAGAAAAACTAACAATTTTCACAGTGAAATTTTAAGAGAAATGTAGATAAGACAAATTAATATTTAGTCTTAATATAGTCTTAATATTAATATTAATATAGTATTAAATTTAGTCTTAATATTAATATTTAGTCTTAATATTTATTTTTTAGTCTTAATATTAATATTAGTCTTAATAATATTAATTTTAGTCCTACTATTGCTGAGAACTCTAAGAGGACTACATTTTATGAGTTTTGACATTAATTTTGGTGTGAGGGGTTAAAATTTTTTTGAAATTGAGAACTAATGGGAGTTTTGAGGTAAAACGATCTATAGCTTGTCTGAGTCAGTTACTCCATAAATTTTACAATTTGACTTATCTGGCTCACATAGTATTTTGTATGGCAGGAGTGGAGGATTCTAAGGAGTCAGGTGTTAGAGCTGAGAGGCTACTATTCCAGTAAAACTATTAGAAAGGCAATGATCATTTCAGTTAAGAAACAGAATTATTAAGATTCTGATAGGCAGAGGGAGAAGAGGAGGGGATGATACTCAGGGAATAGCATGAGCAAATTAAGAGGCCATGAACCTCCATGGCATTTCAGGGAATGTGAATCTAGTGTGGAGAGGTTTAACAAGACATAAGATGGAAGATATATTGTAGGTGAATTTTGAGAGTGACTGAATGCTATAGTCCAATGAAGCCTACTCACACTTGATGAAAACATAGGCAGAGTCCATTTCAAATAGACCTGCCTGGCAGTAGTGTGGAAGATAAGTTAGGAGCCAAGCTTCACAAGAACTTTCAACTTCTAGAATTATAGAAATAAAAGGAAGGGGATGGTGAAAGGGGGTATTTTGTAGTTGGTTTAGAAGAATTCCTCTGATTAGGTGAGGGTGAAGAATGTGGAGGAGGAAAGTCTCCGACATTGTAACAGGATTTGTAGCAGGGAAGAATGGAAGGCCAGTGATGCAATTGTAATAGACTGAAATCACGGGGACTCTAAGAGTTGGGGTTACTAGGAGAGGGTAATGGTTGTAGGATAATTAAGTTTTGTAAGACTTGCTGAAAATCTTGGTTGTGTCTGTTGTTCATGATGCAGTTGGAAATGCATTGTTTTGGAACTTAGAAGCAAGACCAGTGTTAAGAGTTGGGCAGGGCGCCTGGGTGACTCGGTTGAGTGTTCAACTTTGGCTCAGGTCATAATCTCGCAGTTCATGAGTTTGTTCCCTATGTCAGGCTCTGTGCTGACAGCTCAGAACCTGGAGCCTGCTTCGGATTCTGTGTCTCCCTTTCTCTCTGCACGACCCCCGGACCTTGCTTGTACCCTGTCTCTCTCTCTCTCTCTTTCTCTCTCTCTCTCTCTCTCCCTCAAAAATAAATAAACATTAAAAAAAGATAAGAGTTGGGCACAATGTATATATAGTAGCAGTAAACCAAAGAAGGATTGTAGACTAAGAACATGTTTAAAAATGTGACTTCGATGAACACTTCCATTTGAAAAAGTAATAGAAGATGAGGTGTCAGTGAAGGAAGTTGAGAAGGATTAATATTAAGTAGAGATTAGCAGGAAACACAGAAGGGATGGACAATGTCACAGGAGATACTACTGAAGACAGTTTTCAGAAAAACACCGGTGCCAATCGTTATAAAAGTTAGGTCTGGAAAGGAGCTGCTTCATGAACACATAGTTCCTATTTACTTACTTGGGAGCATAGGAAATAAAGGGAATTGAACCTTGACAATTTTAAACTGAGACTGAGCAAAGGAAATTGTGTTGCCCAAAGAAGTACTCCTAGTAAATGGCAGTGTAAAGACTCACATCCGTATCCAAGGAAACATAATCCTAATTTTTTTTCTGTTGTGTTATGTTGCCTTTCTAAAGAAGGAAGTATGGGTAGAAAGCAAGCTGAAAAGTTAAAGGTGAAGATGAATCAAGCATACATTAAATAAATTGGGAGAGAGAGCAGGCACTTCGGCTGTAATCTTAATGATTATGTGGGTTAATATATCATATATCTTTCAGTATATTCCAAGGTAACTTCATAATAGATATAATAGAAATGGATTTTATCCTTGCTGTTGTTGAAAGCTGGGAAAAATGACTTTGGAGTTTGATCAGCTTTTCCCTTTTATCTTTGAAAATAAGAGGTTGTTCTGTAAATTCTCTTGTACCCATTAAAAGTCAAAGGCCAATAAATGGTTAAAGACAGTTACTGTTTTGTAGGCAGTATGATTTAAGAAATTAGGGCAATAGCTTTGCCTACGTATTGGATGTTCAGAGACTCAAGTTATCATAAATTACAGTTCAGAAATATGAATTGGAAATAGTCATTTTAATTAGGAAGATACACTTGGAAATGAAGTAATTTTTTTAAGGTAATTTCCTTGGTGAGTGTTTTACTGATCACTTGAATTTATTTACCACACAGACGTCACAATAAAATAGGTATTTATGGGATAGTTTTTAATTAGAAATAATGGCTTGTAGAGTTGAAGTGATGAATCATTTTATCCATATATTGGCTGAAGTGGCTGTGGTGAAAGATGATCCCATCGACAGCTTTGGAGTATCCTAACTGAACGCTTTGTCTTCTGAAACACAACAAAAACTGTCTAACATTTCAGTTGATATTCAAAAGCTCGACATCAACAGTGCGATATAAAGATAATCAAAATATTAGCCTATCTTTGGAAACAAATAGGTAATTTTGCCTTTCATCATAACTGAAGCACTTTATAAATTAATAGAAAAATAAGTTATATGACTACATATTTCTAAATGTAAATGGGATTGGAAGGGAATCAACCAACCTTTTCAAATTTATGAGCATGAGTGCAGTAGTCTAGTTGATGAGATGGCTTTGCAGGTATGAAGGATATGTCATTCAGAAGGACACATTGATTCGGGTTAGTTCTTTTCTGTTTGTTTGCATTTAATTATGTCTTAAAAGGATTGGTATAGAGAATAAAATATACATGAACTAGCACTTCTGATTTATAAAAAGTATACCAATGACATTTCAATTTAGAGTACAACCTCTGTAAGGAGAATAAGACTGTGTACATGCAACATGCATTAACAATATTGAATTCAAATGAAAATTTATTCCTATTTCTCATTCTTTTAGCCAAGTTATTTTATTCCTACTGAAATGTCCATTTTAACATTGCTTGTACTTAAAACCCACAATCAATAAAACTGAGATATGAAAATACAACTTGAAAAATTTATATGCTGAATTTCATTCTTTTCTCATTCCTTATAAAGGTGGTATTTCTCAGTGTCCCTTAGATAATACAGAATTAAGAAATTGGATCTAACACTAACTCCCTATGCATATTAAGCTTTTCTTGCGAACACACCCCATATCTGATATGTTGATATCAGAATGTATTTCACTCAGTATTTTGTCATTGAGGATAGCGGAGGTTTGGTGACAACATTAAAACATTAAAACCAGGAGCTCAGGAAAGCCTCCAGATGCTTATTAAAATAATAATGAGCCTTAAACAGTTGTTTCATACTCAGTGTCTTTGATGTTCAAATAATCATTGATTGCTCATATCCATTCTCCTTCCATAAGTCTCGGCCTTTTCCCAAAAGTTTGAGCCATGCCAGTGTGCGATAAACTGACTCTCTAAATTTAAATTACTTGCCATTGTAATCACTATTATCATCGGTTGCCACCAAAGAAAAGAGGTGGATTGGGATGCAGCCTCTGTATGGTTTCTGCCGTTTTAATTTTAAACAGTCTGTCTTTGTGAGGAATCTGAGGTAAATTGCATGGACCATGAAACAGGATCTTTAAGGTGCTTTAAACAGTCCCTCTATAAAACAGGACCAATAGATGTGAGGACCATCTGGCATCAGCATCTGTCCCCCTTCCCCACATTGGTTGCTCTCATTGGAGAGTAGAAGCTGCTTCCTTTGTCAGGGGAAGTGGTTATCTCTTCAGAGGCCACTCGAGGGAAGATGGCCTACTGAGATAGAGGACAATTGTTTTTCCTGAGTGCTCAGTCTTAGGCAACTGGACCTGCTTGCTACCATTTCTAACAAGTTTCATGGACATTAAACTGTTGTCATTTTTTTTGTGTGGTGCACAGAGAGCAGACCTAAATATCAGCAAAATGAACTGGAAAAGGACAGATTTCTGTTGTAAAATCATCATATCAGAAGTGTTTGGAATAAAACGAAAACCAGAAAATCTAGAGCAAAGGCATAATAAGTTATTGTTGATATCAATTCTACCTTATCATGTACTTGTCTAATAGAGTCTTATAATATTTTAAAAATAATTTAAGCCCTTAATAAAATATATTATCAGTAAACTTTCTAAGTAACTATGGATAAGTTAATAATTGCTTTTCAGCTTTAGTTTCCTTATAAGTAAAATGGGGATAAAAGTAGTTACTTCAGAGTTTTGGTATGGTGATTGAATCAACGTGAGTGTTCGAAAGTGTTGTAGCAGGATGTAAGTTAAATATTTGCTATTACTTTTAAATCATTAATAATAGCACGGTGAACCTACTGGGCCTTCTTGTAGCCTTTTGCAGAATCACTTTCTTTGCTTGGCATATGTAAACCAATGAATTTCTCCCCTAAAGAATTAGTTCAAGACCAAATTCTTGATATTGGATTATTTTGAGATAAAATTGAAATCGTACTGCTACATTTATGATTCTGTGATTATCATACATTTTTATTTGTGATAATTCTAAAGCTAAAAAAGTGGGCTCTTTCAAGTTGTTATGTCACATTAACCTGGTTGTGACAATTTTGCCATGATATATTTCTTCTGTGCTTGTCCATTTTTAATGCATTTCATATCTATGTATTTCCCATCATGCAAATAAGAGTATAAGTCAGCCTTTAACTTTTAAAAAGCAACAGAAATCTGATCAGTAACGAGTATATTGGACTCTACCAATCCTAAATTAGTGTTGCAAGGGTCTCATTATTTATATTATAATATTTTTCTTATGCTTGGTGTCTGGTGTTTCTGGTGCTTCATTTTGGCGTATAGTTACTAATTTCTTAAAGCACAAGATAAGCATACCCTATAAAAGCAGTAGTCCTTGTAAGTGCTATTTTAGCATTTAGATGTAGATGCAAAATGTGTGGAATAGAGAAATGACATGATTATTTTCCTACATTCTAAGGACTCCTGTGTTTCATCTATACCACTTATACCTTGTATTTTCAGCGTCTCTTATGTGTATTTGTATCACTGCATTCTGGGCTCATTATATATAAAGACTGTATCTGGTGTGTTATTCCCCTTTCAATTGTCAGCCCACAGATAGCTTGTCACTTAGTAGGAATCTAATAAAAGTTTGTTAAATTAGTCAATATGTACACATTGGATAAGGTGTTTAGATATTGCATTAGATGGTGAAATGTTTACAAAAGCATGACTTTTGATAATTTGATAATTTCATGGTTGTGAATATTTTTCAAATTATCAGGTCACCTCAGTGGCCTGTGTGATAACTTCTGTGTTGCAAAGTATGCTGGATAATTCCCAGTCTCATCTTACTTAAGTGTCAATATTAAATGTCTCACTTGTTCCTTTTTTTTTTTTTTAATGTGATGAACCAAGTTATGTCTCTTGTATTTCCTTTTCAGTTGTAGGTAATGCCATCTGATTATCCTCCTTTTTCCTGTTAGTAAATACCGAGTTTACTCTTTTGCTTTTCTTCCTACTTGAACTCTTACGTATCTGTTTTGTAAGTACCGACTCTATGCCACTGACTCACAAAATTGATGGACTTTTCTTCTGAGCTACAGACTCATATATTCCCGCTGCCTACTTGACATTTCAACTCAGATGTCTCATCATCTTCTCAAAGTTAACATTTGAAAAAAGATTTTTTAAAATTTCTCTCTGCCTTCCAAAAGCTGTTGCACCTACCAATCTTCCCTTCTTTCATCATGCGAAAAACTTGGGAATTTTTCTTGATGCCTCTGTCTTACCCCAGAAGCTACTCCTCCATCGGGTCCTATTAAGTAGACCTCCCAAAATATGTCTCCTAGAGATTCAATGTTCATTTTATTCCTATATACCACTAACTTAGTACAAGCCACTTATACTTTTCTGATTCAGTCTCCTTATTAAAATATTAGCTTCTTATGGGCAGGGATTAGATATGTTTGGGTTCTTGTCATTTTTTTAAGCAATTAGATCAGCACCTGGTCCATAGGTATCACAAGATATTTGTGGAACGAATGGGCTCTTTGGGGTTTCCTGGAGGAACCTCTAATACAATCAATGACAAATGATCCCTTGATGATGACGTCTACCATAGCCAAGGTAGCAAGATTTGCTGACAAATCCTGTGTTAATGGACCCTGATATTATTTGGGGTAAATTCAGATGACCTTATTAATGAAGTCTTTCTGGAACTTTGACACTGAGATAAGTTTTGATAGAAGGAGTCATGATTAAGATGAAAGCAGTGTTGCAAATACAATGTATGTGTATGTCTTTAATTCCAAATATATGTTATCTAACTATAAAATTCCATGTATCCAAATAGTAATAAAATGATATTCTGATTTTAATCCTTTGTTTCTAAAGTCACAATAGATAATGAACACAAACAGAAAAGTTTTTTTTTTCTTTAACATCAATGAAAGCTTAATGATTATCTTGAATCCTGCTTTTTAAAACTTCTCAAATTTGAGATGTAGTAGTTTTGAATCAAGAAGTGTACTTAATGCTACTGCATTTAATGAATATTTAACTTCTTATTCATTGAGTAATTTCAAAATTAACTAAAGTTCTTCAGCTATGCCAGTTTTAGAGGTTTTGATTAGAGCTGATTTTAAAACATACAGCTTGGTTTAACTGATATAAATTGTAAAAATTGAGATTTGTAAAACTGAAGAGGTCTATTCTAATTTTTGAAACCAAATGGACTTTGCAAATATTTTCAAATATTAATTATTATAATTCACTTTTATAAAACTGATTCATATGGTAGTATGGACACAGATTTAAAGATATCAGTTTCTATGAGACAGTTTTCAAACAAAATTGTAGAAAACAGAATTCATAATTCCATTTATTATAGATGATGAATTAAAAGCAAAGTAACCAACGTTTTTATTTTAAAAGGAACAATTTCTTTTTTTTTTTTAATTTTTTTTTTCAACATTTATTTATTTTTGGGACAGAGAGAGACAGAACATGAACGGGGGAGGGGCAGAGAGAGAGGGAGACACAGAATCGGAAACAGGCTCCAGGCTCTGAGCCATCATCCCAGAGCCCAACGCGGGGCTCGAACTCACGGACCGCGAGATCGTGACCTGGCTGAAGTCCGGTGCTTAACCGACTGTGCCACCCAGGCGCCCCATAACCAACATTTTTAAATGGCAGAACAATTTTGCTTTGCTGTATATGTTGAAAATATTTTATCAGTAATACATATGGTTATATATGATTACAATATTTTGGTGAATTTTTATGAGTTGACCATTTAAATTTTATATCCTTTTTGCAGATAGAACTATTGGGTTTTTTTTTTTTAGAGCTATTGGTTTTTTATGGAGGTTGTAGTCCCTAAAATTAACGTTGCATCATTGACTTTGCCAATTATATAATTTTCTTTCATGATTGAAGTGTTGTTCATTGTTTGAAAAGGAGTTCATACCCCCTAATAAGAAGGAAAAATAACAGCATATATAAAGAGTAAAAGTAGGGGGTCTCTTTATAATCTTATGCTTAAATTTCAACTTCTGCCAGACATTTATGGATTCTTCATAAGTTCTTAAGTTTTACACACTAGTATGTTTCTTGATGAATGTATATATGCTCATTTTCAATGTGAAAATAGAAAGGTTGGTTTAGGTTTAGACCTGGAAAGTTATTTTGTCTGTATTCTATTGTCTAT
Source organism: Felis catus (assembly GCF_018350175.1). Classification (NCBI taxonomy): domain Eukaryota; kingdom Metazoa; phylum Chordata; class Mammalia; order Carnivora; family Felidae; genus Felis; species Felis catus. The sequence continues at coordinate 155,316,976 of NC_058371.1, read as the reverse complement.
ATACTGTCTCATTCTGAAATATGTATTAAAGTTCATTAATTCTTACCATCTCCTCTGATCAACACATAATCCAAATGTTTATCTCTTACCTGGACAAATGTTTTAGCCTCCTGTCCAGTCTTTCACTTCCTCTGTTGTCCCCAGACAGTCCATTCTCCATAAAATAGCCAGTGAAATCATCCCAAAGGGTAAACAAATCTCATCACTTTCCTGCTTAGAACTTTCAAATTAGAAATAGCTAATTAGAAAACAACAACAATAGGGGCACCTGGGTGGCTCAGTTGGTTAAGCATTCAACTTCAACTCAGGTCTTGATCTCACTGTTCATGAGTTGGAGCCCCACATCCGACTCTGTGCTGACAGCTTGGAGCCTGGAGCCTGCTTTGGATTCTGTGTCTCCCTCTTTCTCTGCTTCTCTCCCACTCATACTCTTTCTTTCTCTCTCTAAAAAATAAATAAACATTTAAAAGAATTAAAACAAAAGAAAACAACAACAATTAGCTAATTCGTTATTTTGAGAAGTCCAAATAGAAGTTATCATTGAGATATTAATCTTCATTGTGTCAGTTTTATTTATTTGTTAGAAGTCATTTTTGTAATAGTCACCATTACAAAATTTTAAAGATCTCAAGATAATCATTTTTAATACCAGACTAAGTCAGATATTTTTAAGAATATTTCAGGATTCATATTAAAAAACTTTGGAACACTGGGCCATTTAATACTCCTTTCCATGTTGGCCTAGCCAAGCATGTCCTATGTATTACAGATTTCCCTTTGCAGGCTATTCTTGTATCTAAACTGTACTCTATATGTATGTGTTGCAGTTTGTGTATTGTATAATGTTGAGTCTATTCTTGGGCTATTTATTTGTTTATTTGTTTATTTATTTATTTATTTATTTATTTAAAACTTTATTTAGTTTTGAGAGAGAGAGAGAGAGAGTGTATGAGTGGGGGAGGAACAGAGAGAGAGACACAGAATCCGAAGTAGGCTCCAGACTCTGGGCTGTCAGCACAGAGCCTTATGCAGGGCCCAAACTCACAAACCATGAGATCATGACCTGAGCCAAAGTCAGCTGCTTCACTGACTGAGCCACCCAGGCACCCCAAGAACCATTTATTTTTAAAGAGGTTGTAAAACATTGTTGTTTACATAGAATATAGGAGATGTCTTTACTAGATCAGAAAAATTCAATAGGGAAAATTAGATGGGAGAGAAGCTCAATAAGTATTTGAAAATACTCTTATTTACATTTGTGACATTCTTATATGAAAAAAATGCACTTTGCATCTGCTTACACATGAATATGGATCTATACCAGCTTCATAGTATTTGTTATTTACGAGTGCCTCCATTTAAAAAAAAAAATTAATGTTTATCTCTGAGAGAGAGAGAAGTGGGGGAAGGGGAGAGAGAGAGAGAGAGAGAGAGAGAGAGAGAGAGAGAGGGAGGGAGGGAGACAGAGAATCCGAAGCAGGCTCCAGGGTCTGAGCTGTCAGCACAGAGTCTGATATGGGGCTCGAACCCATGAACCATGAGATCATGACCTGAGCCGAAGTCAGATGCCTTACAGACTGAGCTACCCAGATGCCCCATGAGTGCCTCCATTTTAATAAGGACAAGGAAATTGAGTGTTTGTGTACATATATGTGTTGTGTATGAATTCTTGTGCATCTGCTCTTTTGATCATATGTGTGTAAACTCATATTCCAAGGTTTTTCATGTATATTGATGAATACACATACTGTTGTAATTATTGGATGTTGGTGGTAGGTCACTTAAGGGACAGAGTTACCGCCGTTATTTTTTTAGGAACAGATAATAGTACAGTCTGTCAAGTTGAGACAAAATGAGAGAATGTGTCCATTTTATGAACATTTTCATCCTTTTGAGTTCTAGTGTGTTTTCTTTCCCCTACTCATCACCTTCTGTCTCTCGTGATTTTTAATCTTATTTTCTTAAAATACAAAAACTGAAAAGGAACCTCTTAATCTTATAGAATCTAGCATATTTAAAAATATGTACAAAAAGTTAATTCACATACTTCCTAATACAAAATATATGTAAATTCTGAACCTTTCGTAATAAATACTTTTTATAATTTTGGGATTTATTTTAATAATTAAATTAGTATGTAAGTGTTTACAGACCTGGGGTACTCTGAATAACTTCATTAGTATGAAAGGACAAAAAGTTAATTTCATTTTACATATAATCAAGAGTAAGAGATGATGGGTACTGAATAAAGTTTATGATTTCAAATGTGAGTTGCTCATGTATAATGCAGTACTCTTGTCAGTACTGGTTAGTACATCCTCTTTATCTTCTAGGTCTTATCAGCTTTAGAATTTGTTGTTTGGAAGAATTAGAGGCAACAACTCTAATTCATTTTTTGCTTCTCTTTAAAATTTAAAGTATTTCCAAATTTTGACTCATTTTTGGAATAAACATTTATGGACATGCAATTTGATCAGTACCCCACCCTAAAAGAACATGATCAGTGCCCAGATCACTTCTTATATGCATAAGGTCGTTCTTATTCTTATGTGTTCATTGACTTATGCAGTCCATGAGCAAGTTAATGATGTCACTCTATTTTTATGTATTCCTGCTTGTGATGCATATCTAGCTGGACAGTTTCTTCTCTCAAAGAGTGCATCCTTTAGTAGATTATAGCTGATTTGGGAAGAGTGACTTATAAATATAAGATGTATGTACAAGGGACATTGCTGAAATATATAGGAGAACAATTAAATCTGCCAGTATTCACAAGGAAGCAAGTTGTAGGAAAGTATGAGATGTAGCTTTGGTGGCTGTTCATTGCAGGTAGAGAAAATATATTAAAAGGCACAGTGGGGTAAAACAGTATGATGTTCCCCAAAGTTAAAGTATAGCAATAGATAGTCTCCCTATAATTGTCAAGATCAGGTGTCTGAAAACTCTAGTGGTAAGATTTATAGATGAGAAAATTAATACCTCATATAAAATGAACGATGGGATCCAAAGCCATTGTCCATCTACAGAGACTGTTAGAAAAATCTAAATATGTAATACTTGGCATAGAAGAGAAAGGTCTAGGCTGGATACAGGGATCGATCAGCATATATAGATAATAGAAAAAAAAATGTGTGATTACTTGAAATTTCCAGGAGCCTTGAACTTAACAGATCTTTAGCACTTACCAACTTTGTTTGTTTCTCCGTTTTTTTTTATACTTAGTACCCTGAGACTTATTTCTTTTATAACTGAAGTCTGTACCTCTTAATCATCTCTACCTATTTCACCATCCCCTTAAGCTCCCACCTGGTTTTTTTTAATCTGTAAATATCTGAAGATAGCACATAATGCTGGACTAAATAATTTTGATAGGAACCTAAAAGTCAGAAAATAGAAGATGGATTTATAAAAATATTATTACATATGAATATAGAAAAATCACATTAGAGGTAAAGAAACTAATGGGCAGTAGACCACTGATTCCCAAACTCAAATTTTGGTATGTTACAATTAAATTCTTTTCAAGGATTTGGTAAGGTGAATATACTACTATATGGAACATATACAACATACTGAATGCTTTAAAAATCTTTGGAACATATGCTAAAAGTATGAAGACATCCTAAAAACCATCCATGTCCTCTTTATGACTGCTAAGTTTGTTAAATAGTAGTCTTTAATGTAGCATAATATTACTGGCAATAAGGCAACAAGATGCTTTGCATTGTTTTCCTGTCAATGGCAATAAACTTGACAACTCTTTTTTTTTTTTTTTTTGTATTCTTAACCTACTCATCTCATCCATCATGTTGTCTTCTTCATTTGCTCAGTAATAGTTTTATATGTGTGTTTTCCTATTGCCCCTGCTATTTGAGCTTCTGTTAAAGCTGTCACCTTCTAATTGTTGTGAATTTTCTCTTTTGCCTTTAAACCGCATACTGGTCTCAGAATCTTCTTGTAAAATATCACTTTCATCATATCATTCTCCTCAGAAATATTGAATTACTAACGGATGCAGATAAAAGTCCATGAACAAGCTTCTTCTCAAGCAAACCTCCTTTCAGTAGAATTTTCCCTTCCTATAAGGGACCAACTCAGACAAGCTTAGTCCAGAATCCGTTCATGCTGTTTTCCCTGCTTGGAACTCTTGTCATCCTTCTCCATCCCTTGCCAAAACATGCCTTCATTGTCAATACTGTTCTCCACTGGATATTAGTGGCCCTTTTCTCAGAATTCTTGTGACACATGTTTATATATGGAACTTAATCTTTAATGTTGTTAACAGATTTCCGTGATCGACTTCTTAGGCCTCTGTACCATGTTTTCCCCAGCTACCTGGAAAACTCCATAGGGGCTGACAACATACCTTGTACTTCCTGGAATTCCTTATACCCAACATTGTGGTACCCATTGTCTTTTGCAAGCATTTTTTTGATGGAATGATAAGTCAAATGTGCTCCCAGTGAGGTGATGAATATGAATATGACAGAGTGGAAAAAAGTTATGAATATTTTAATACCCTTCTTAGGAATTTGCATGCTAAAATACATACAAAAATATAAAACTGTCCGTAAGTATTGAAATCACTCTGTCACTTTCACATTAATCTATTTAATTCCCTTCACAGTACTAAGTATTATCAGAAGAGGATCTATTATCTGTCTATCTACCTCTCTATTATGTTGAATTTTTCTCCATTTGATATATAGGCTAGGTTCCATACAAGACTCTTTTGTCTTTATTGTGTCCTCAACATCAGCATAGTATCTGGAACTTAATAAATATTAGTTGAATTAATTGATTAGCTAAGCAAAAATATGCAATGTTAATACCCTAAGGTCGACCCTACAGGTTATGTTACTCTCATTTACTGGATTTTAAATTAAAGGAATGATATTGAGCTAAAAATTATATAGCAAAATCAAAATGCTTGTGAAAATATCAGCAATTTATAATATTCTGTTCAATTAAAACTTGCTGATTTGGACTACATCTGATAAGGAAGCTTCTCTGTAAATCTCTGACATCTATTAGCTCTGAGATCACTATACATAGAAAATATTGGAAGAGTAAAATAGACCGTAGGAGGTTTAAAGACAGTGTTTGATAAGAGCAACGATATATTCTTAGTTTGCCCTTCTGTGGAGATCTAGTCTTAAGTAATGATTGAGAGTGACCCTTATAAATCAGAGGTGACATTTTTCTTGCTAAGGAAAGAGATATAAATATATTGGATGAATTTTTTTTTCTTTAAACAGCTTTCTTATTTTTCTTACGAAGATGACAGAAGTATAAATTTCAGGGCGCCTGGGTGGCTCTGTCGGTTAAGTGTCTGACTCCGTCAGTTAAGCATCTGACTTAGACTCAGGTCATGATCTCGCTGTTCGTGAGTTTGAGCCTTGAGTAGGGCTCTGTGCTGACAGCTCAGAGCCTGGAGCCTGCTATGGATTCTCTGTCTCCCTCTCTCTCTGCCCCTCCCCCGCTTGTGTGCTCGCTCTCTCTCTCTCTCTCTCTCTCTCTCTCTTTCTCTCAGAAATAAACATTTAAAAATGTATAAATTTGAGAAAAAATATTCTACCTTTACTGTTTCTCCTACACTTGTACCTTTGACCCCTTCTTTCTATTTCATCCTTTTTTTCCCCTTGCACAACACACATGGGTATACAATGTTTAATATGTCTACTTGTAATAGGCAGTAAAATTATTGCAATTTTAGCTATTCCCTTCAATGATGTATCAGTCCTATACTTCTTTTAATATAAAGTTTATGGTCCTTGCATTTAGATATTTTTTTCACAGTTCATTTGGAGACTGACAAAGGTTAGAAAAGAGGACTTCATAATTGGGCTGCTCAAGTCATGTAACAGGTGATACAAGCCTATTTATAAAACACCATCTGTTGTCTCATAGGACTTCTCAGATTTATCATCCATGTTCAGTAGATTCCTTATAGTTTGTGAGTAGCTTTTCTTAAGAGAGCACGATGGGGGTGATTTTATAAGAGCCTATCACCTGCAGATGGTAGAAGTGGAATTACTATTTGAAAAGGTTGAGATGGAAATACATATAATGTAACACAGTATGTTGTTGACCAGCGATGTTCTACTCGTTTCTCCTGTCATGATTTGTATTGTGCTACATTATCCCGATTGTCATCGTTCCTCACCTTTTTCTTTTCCTAATGTTAGTGGAGATGATCATGAGGATGACAATGGCAACAGAACAATAATAGAATTACAGTTAACCTACTGAGGTCCTAATATATAATCAGTCATGTGCTGTGTAAGTTAAACATTTTGCATTTCATCTTCACAATATTCTAAGACTTAGGTTATATTAGTCGTTCAACATTGTGTAAATAAATAGTAGGACCAATAGCTGATTTAGGTCTCTTCAAGTGACTCCCTCAAATGTATTTTTTCCTGTTGTTCCTCTTCTTTTTGTATTTCTTCTCTGCTCTATTCTTGCTGTATCAATTTTCATTTCTTTGCAGATAGGTCTTAAAATTGATATCTGTTATTCAATCCCTGTCTTCTGACTTCCAACCTGTATCTCCAAATGCCTGACCAATGCCTCTGCCTGAAAATGCCCTCGAAATTTCATTGCCTCCCTACCAATATTTACCCTGTATTCTTCTTGATTACTATTCTTGTTATCCTTTTAAAATATCCAGACTTAACATTCTTTTTGTCTCTATTCTCTCTTTCAATTGCCATCTACACCTAGGAGGCACATAATGTTGATTTTTATCTTGTTTGCTAGTTTGCTTTATTTTTCTATATCTGCAGCATCCCTCAGATGCATAAAATTCTTTTATACATCATTACTATTCAGCGTGTTCTAAAGCCTGCAAATAGCCCTACAAATTATCCTTACATGTTACTGCTGAATAATCTTTCTGAAATTATTGTAAAGACTCTTTTTATCCTGTAACAATCTTCATTGCCTACACATTTTACAAAAAGAATTAGAGGGCACGCTTGCCATCTTGGTATTCACCATCACCATAATTGCATGTCAACAAGTATTGGTTACATCCAGAAATCTCCTTCACAAATCATAAACTTAAATCAAGCTAGACAACTTTTCATTACTTTTTAATATGTTCAAGTCCTTGCTCATGGCTCTTTTACCTCCCTGAAATGTCCTATCCTCCATACCATCCTCTTATTAACTGCCTTCCTGAATTACATCAATCCCTGATTCTGTTTAGATAACTTTTTCCAATGGGAAATAATCTTTTCCATGAATGAACAGGCCATACTTGATTCAGCTTTCCGTTTTCCATTGTAGATGTTCAATAAATTTTTATTGATTTGAACAAGCTTCATCTAAATTCTAATCTTGGCTACCAAGATATAATTTCATAGCTCTTAGTTCATATGAAGTACTGTATTGGCTGGAATCATATTGATTCTGATTATGAGCAATTGGTTGGATATGCTTTTTCTATAGTATTACCACATTTGACTAGATGGTACGGTTCAAGATGTTCATATTATTCTTATTTAAAACTTGAGAAGATTTTTATTGTACCCAATGAATATTTTGAGCAATGGATTCAATTACTGGAATAATTTGAATTCCAGGGAACAAATAGCTATCTTCACCAAAGCTACAAATACTTTTATTCCTTATCGAATAATACTCAGTTCATTAAAACATATTAATTCGATTATTTTGAGTTTGAGAAAACATTTGGAACACTTAATCTGTATGTTATACTTCATGCCTTAGAGACAAATAAGACCCCTTGGCAGTACTTAAAATAGAATGCCAGGCATTAACAAACAAAAATACCTTGATGTTAACTATAATGTTAGTTCAAATAAAATATTTGGGAAATAGGGGCGCCTGGGTGGCGCAGTCGGTTAAGCGTCCGACTTCAGCCAGGTCACGATCTCGCGGTCCGTGAGTTCGAGCCCTGCATCGGGCTCTGGGCTGATGGCTCAGAGCCTGGAGCCTGTTTCTGATTCTGTGGTCCCTCTCTCTCTGCCCCTCCCCCGTTCATGCTCTGTCTCTCTCTGTCCCAAAAATAAAAATAAAAGTTGAAAAAAAATTAAAAAAAAAATTCGGGAAATAGGAGAGTTGGTTATTTTGCATGGGACGGTTATACCTGAATTAAATATCAAAACATAACTCTTGAGTATAGGAAAGATACTACAAGTAAAGGGAGGAGTATTAGATGATTTTAGGAGGTGTGAATGTGTGTTCTGCTAGGGAAGAGTGAGTGGAGTGGGTGAGTGTCAGATACTTGGGAAAAATGATGAGAGGTTAGACTTAAAAATAGGCTAGAATAACTAAAAGAGCCATTGGATCCTTGTAAGCAGAGAGATGACACAATCATATTTATGACATTGCCAATCTTCGATTAGAGAGGCAGAACTGAGAGGGAGATCATTGAGCAACTGTATCCAGTAATCTAGGAGAGAATATCACACTTGGAGTGGGATAGGGAATAATGATGGAAGGAGGCAAGTGTGAAAGGGAAGAGAAAATCGTATTTAACTGATTGTGGGTTTAAAGGAGAGGGTCACTTAGATGATCATCTCAAACACTAGGTAGGTGATAATGCTACTAATTTAATAAAGTAGGAGAATTTGGGAGAGGGAACAAGCATAATGCATTTGTCTTAAGCTTATTAAATTCTTAGGCTTTTATCTACATTCCTTGAAGTCAAAACACAATTATTTTAATAATATATACTTGAAACACACACACACACACACACACACACACACACACACAAAACATAACCATCTACTTCAGATCTCCATTCCCAAGCATGGAAGGTCTATTTGTTTGTTTATTTTTTTAATGACTAGACAGAAGAAATGTAAAACATTCTTGTTCAAGACTGCTGTAGGATATTTTTTGACTGAAATTCATTTTTGTCATAAATTATATTTAATGTGTCTTGTAAACATAAAATGGGCTGGCTGTCTATAGCATTTTTAAAGAGAAGTTGAAAGGGTCAGATACAAAACCATTTTGTTCTAAATCTAGTGTACTGGTTCTGACCTTTCTCTTGCCAAATTCAGCCAGCTTTGTATCAATGAAGTCACCCAGCTTCCTCAACTAAACTACTCTTTGTTTTTTTCAACACAGTCTGTTTACCAGCAAATGAAGTAATTTCCAAATCCCATTGCAGCATACACAGCTATGTTCTTTATAAATATTCTATTTTTAAATGTTAAATGAAGATTTACAGGAACATATACTCTAAACAATATTTCAGTACTTGTTATTTAATCTTACTTAAAATATAATGGGTTTCTTTCTTTCAGAGTAATTGAAGCCATATTGTTTTATCATTAACAAAGACGCTATTTATTATTTCTGCTCATTTGTAAATTTTTATTATCAAAGGAAGCCCTTAAAAATGTCCGAATAAAGTTGGCATACAAGATAGCCAACATTTAATTTTTTTTATCTTTCTTGAAATTTGAAGACATCACTAACCATATGTTATGTGTACTTGCTGTGATGGTTTTCCTTTACTCCAGTCCGGTGGTTTGGGAGTAATACACAAATTCATAACATATTTTGGCTTTCTGTACCTCACTGAAGAATCACACATCAGTTTTTCAAAGGAAGAATAAGATAGAGATAAGCCATAACTAACTTCAAGTATCAAAACTTTTTATTGTTATTCACTGAGTGTGATGGTGAGTACAGGACAAATTCTATAAATTATGTGAAATTTATATGAAAACCTCATTAATTCACTAACAGAAGATTAGATGGTTTCATTTTCAGTGGGTATCATTTTAAAAACATTGCACGTATATTTGATTCTCATTCCTGAGTCAGGGTGTGCTATTAGGTGAAAAATAATGATAGGAATTTATATTATCTAATGTCAGCAAAGGGACTATATTTGCTGGAATAAAAAGGCACTTCTTGTTCACAATATCAAATCAGTTCTATACATTTAAAATCAAAACATTTCGGCATGTGATGTCATTCTATTTTTGAAGGTATATTTGTACTATTCCTCACTTGGTATATTAGCTTAATGTAATTAATTCCTTGGATGAGCAACTTCTAAGAATATTGGAGCTCTGTCTATGGTCATAGGCCCTTAATACCATCCTCCCAAATCGTCACTTCTTGAATCTCCATCTTTGTCTCCTGTCCAGACTCTTGGATTGGCCAGTGGACCTCCCCACTCCCAACACAAACCATATTTGATGAATGCTATTTGTCTTGATATTTGGACCCCGCCTCTGACTTGAGCTCACTTTACCTCAACCTGCATTTTGTTTCCTTACTCCAGTTTGTGTATGCCTGCTCTCTGATGTTTATCTCTTTCCTAATCTAATAAATTCCAGAGATCTTGTTTTGGGCACTACATCTTTCTATTTGGTGAATCTTGCATTCTTTTCATCATTTACTTTTGTCATTTGATCTTTTATTACAGATATCCCTTTGTGTCACTATTTCTCAATTCATTCAACCTTCACTTTGTTTCTTATAATACAGTATTGGCTCTCACCCACCCCCGTGTGACCTGTATTGTCATAGATCATACCATGGTCATAAGCTAATCATGAACCAGATTTTATCGTTTTCTTTCCCTCCATAATCCATGGATCCTTAGAATAAACATTTTGATCAGATTTCTTGAACCTGAGAGGTGGGGTTGATAACTGACAAACTATTAAAACATGATGTTTTGATCATCATCAAATGATGATATTCCATATGGGATATCTTTTCATGTTTTAGATTCTGGATCTTGAAAGGAAACCTAGGCCCTAGCACATTCTTGATCCTGGCAGGGCTGCCCATAGGAAAAGATATATTCTGTATGTCCTGTCTAGGATAGTTGGAGGAAATATAGATGAGCATACTGAAAGTCACAGAAGATTTATCACCTATAAAGGCAAGGGTAATCTTGTTTTTGTTCAATCCCCACAATTTTGCTTAGCGGCATACATAGAACTATAATATGTATTGGTTGAAATCACTAAAGGTATGTTGATAAAATCTTCCCCTGCTTCATTCTCTGTTGTAAACAGCCAGGTGTGTATTTATTTAAGTTCTTATAGGTGTAGGATAGAACAAAAAATGTATTTGCTAGCAAATTATTAGCAACTGGAAAACTGAAAAAAAAAACAACTATTAAGAAGAAGTGGACAAAGGGACAATAATGAGAGATAAATACTTGGGAAATAATTCTAAGCAGGCTACTGGTTAACAGTGAGCCTGTTTGGGGAATTGGGGCGAGTTATTTTACCTCTCTGCGCCTCAGTTTCTGTCCTTATTTGTGGAGTGAAGACAGTAAAAGTACTTCATAGATTCTTGTGAGGTTTAAATGACAAAATGTATACAAAGTGCTTGGGACAATTAGCATATGAATCATTTGGTCAGTGGTACACATTACATCCTGTGGACTTTAAATTATTAGGTTGAAATTTGATTCAAATATATATCATTAATAGCCTTAAAAGACAAAAATGGCAGTGGAAGTTGTGTTCAGGGAAGTTGAAATTGGGCAGTGCCTTTCTTTTGCTAATTACTGAGGGTAGTTGGGGTTTTGTAGGTCAACATAATAAACTGAAGTGTTCACTTAATCACTTAGTTTTTTTTTTTATTTTTTATTAAAGCTAGATTTTTCAGCTCACTTTGATCAATAAGTAAGATAAGTAAGGAAGTTTGATAAGTAAGAAACCTTGATTAATCACTTTTAGACTTTGGAGTGATATGGTTTGAATATTTCAGATGAGAAGATAATGTACATGTGGGGGAAAAAATAATCCACTGTTTTTGCCGGTCTTTTTGAGTTCTTGACCACAGGTACCATATAATCTGACCATATAATCTGTAGAATATATAATTTGCTAAGAATAATGGGGTATGGATGGATATGCTGCCTGTACTTTCCCTAAAATGGAACAGAAAGAAGGCATTTAAAAGCTTAAAGGATACTATTATTTTTGAGTTTTTCTTTCTCTCTGCTGGTGTTCCATTTGATTTTTCTCATAACAGTACAGTTTCAAAGGCTATAAACAAAATAATCACATGATATTTTTGGACAACATTTTTCATGTGTACTGCTTTCTAATATTTACAAGGTTGTCATGTACAGATGTACAGGTTGTTTACTGTCCAAGTCAAAGAGGCCAATGAAGCCTGAAACCCACACTCTGCTTATATTTATGAAGGCGTATACTCTAGTAGGGGGTAAGTATGCATGGATGGGGAGTCTTTATTGAATGAATTTGCACAAACTAATCCTATGGGCTAATAGCAGCCCTGAATATCTAGATCTAATGTTCATCTAATGTACAATGACAGTAAGCATTAGATAATATAATTACATTCTCTATCATAGATGTATTATGTCCTAGAGTTATTCAACGGTAGTTATAATTATTCTACAGAGATACTTTTACAAAAGAATATGACCCACCCTACACTCATCTTTTAATTATTCAGAACAAACTCTTTCTAGACATTTCATTATTCTTTTTATTAACTTAAACAAATGAAGATTGACTGTGTAATTTTAGTCATGACTTGAATTCATTATTGTAACTTAAACCTGGAGTTGAAGGTTAAGATCACTTTATCTCTCTATATTGCTCTAGATTAATAAGATATTCACACAAATAATAAAGGCCCTTGTAGATTGTTAAGAGAAAAAGTCAGATTATATGGGGTTAACGAGTGATGTATTTGTGAGAAAATGGAAATTATTCATATGTGGTTTCTTTATATACAAGGGTAGAAAAAGGAATTTAGTCAAATATGAAAAATACAAAGTAATCAATTTTTAAGTTCAAACTTTCTAGAGGGAGTAGCAATCCTATAGCATCCCTTACCCTAGTTGTGGATATATTGATTCCAGCCTTTTTATATACCCTCACTGGAGTTCTTATTCTGGCTCACTACTTGGTGGGTGTGTGTTTACTTTGTGCCTTGGTTTTCCAAAATACAAGAGTGATAATTGTAGGGACCGTATACACTTTTGTGAGGTTTAAATATCATAAAACACATAAATAAGAACACAGGCACCTCGATGGGTCATTCAGTTAAGTGTCTGACTTCGGATCAGGTCATGACCTCATGGTCCGTGGGTTCCAGCCCCGTGTCGGGCTCTGTGCTGACATCTCAAAGCCTGGAGCCTGCTTCAGATTCAGTGTCTCCCTCTCTCTCTGCCCCTCCCCTGTTTGCACTTTGTCTCTCTATATCAAAAATAAACATTAAAAAAAAGTTAACAAAAAAATAACAATGCTGGTCAAAATATGAACTGTTATTTTTATTTTTGTAATTATTTTTAACGACTTTTATCATAAGCTATTTCGTCTTTCATCTCTAAATTCAAATCAATGCTTATTTTAATATATTATTTCTATTTCCTATAATAATATGAGAGTAATATGTATATTTGTCCATCTTAGTGTTTACATTCAATTAAATTTTAATTTGAAAGTTTTAAGAGTTTTAAAAAATAAATGGATTAGGGGCGTCTGGGTGGTTCAGTCTGTTAGGCATCTGACTTTGGCTCAGGTCATGATCTCACAGTTCGTGGGTTCGAGCCTCGCGTCGGGCTCTGTGCTGACGGCTCAGAGCCTGGAGCCTGCTTCGGATTCTGTGTCTCCCTCTCTCTCTCTGCCTCTCCCCCACTCACACTCTGTGTGTGTCTCTCTCTCAAAAATAAACAAACATTAAAAAATTTTTTTAAATAAATAACAAATGGATTAATGTGTGACAATTAACTGCTCCAAGAATTCATTCTTTCAAAGGAAATTATTACATTATCGCTACTTTCACAATCATCAGTTAGTTATTTATAATGACGTATATTCTACTAGTGCAGGATTATTTTTTGGTCTTATATTTTTAGAGATTTTGTAAAGCTATATCAAAATGAATATTTTTTAGAGATCTAGTGGTTAATTATTTAATTTCAATTAATCAATTAAAATTGCCTAAAATTACATAAATATTAAAAACATAAATATCCTGGAGTACCTGGCTGGCTCAGTCAGTTAAGTATCCAGCTGGGGCTTAGGTCATGATCTCATGGTTTGTGAGTTCAAGCCCCACATCAGGCTCTATGCCGATAGTGCAGAGCCTACTTGGGATTCTGTTTCTCTCTGTCCCTCTCCCTTTCCACTCCTATCCCACTTGTGCTGTCTCTGTCTCTCTCTCAGAACAAATAAATAAACTTTAGAAAAAAACATAAATATTCTATTCAGTGCAACCTTTGATTATACATATACCACATATTTCATGGGCGCGACTGCAGACACAAGTTTCTTTCAGTTTTAAGCCTTTACTATCCTTCCTAGACCCAACAGACTTGTTATTGACAAGCCATAAAACCAAAAATCTAAATAAGGCAGTTATTATTATTTTGGATTAGAATGTCACACTGCTTTTTCTAACAGACCTGCCTAGAAAAACACTATTATATCCTTTTTCTTGTAAGATTTTACATTTTCTAATATAATTATTAAGTATATTGGAGAAACACAGGTTGCCATGGATTAGTATTAATTATATTTACTGAAGGTGTTTAATATAAACATTTTATTTTTATTGGTTTCTGGAGTCCTTATTTAGTCAGGTAAAAATTAGATACTCCCCCCCCCAAAAAAAAAGCAACTAAAGAAATTACATTACCCTGTTCTCTAGATGATGATAATTTGTGATGTGAGTAACTAAGGCCAAATTAGAGAATGTTACATAAATAGAATGTTATGTTCATTGTCCAAACTGGGTGTCTCAGTAGTGTGATTTGGGGCAAATCATAGGACTTTATTTGGTCTAGTTATTCTTTGAATACATAGAGTTTTCTAATTGACATAGAGCCCATTTACATGAAATATAATTATTTATATATTTTGGTTTAAGACTATTATGTTAATTATTTCTATTTTCCCTTTCTGTTTTTTTTCTTCTCTCAGCTTCTTTTAAATGCAAGTATTTGTTATTGAAATCGAGGCTAAATAAAGTGACCTGTTGGACAATAAAAGTGTTGATTATATAAGTACCTATGGAGTTGCACAATTATAAGATTAAAGTTTGATGAAATTATTTAAAATTTAATCTCAAGGTATAAATAGTTGAAAAGAAATTTAGTGACCACTTTGTAAGCTCTTACTGTTTGCTAACTATTGCATTTATTATCTACTTTAATAGTTTAAATCTTTTTAAAGGAATAAATTTAGTACAAGAATAGTCAGACAATTATTAGAATTAAGTGGTGTGACTTCGGCTCAGGTCGGTCATAAGCAGGTCATAAACAGACCCTTGTAGATTTTTACATGACCTGAATATATGATAAAATTGACACTCGTGTGTGTGTGTGTGTGTGTGTGTGTGTGTGTGTGTGTCTAATAAGTATTTAAGAACTACTCCTCTAATAATTTGTTAGACATTTCTGTAAAAATGTATTGACCCTCTTTCATACCGTATGGCTAATGAATTATATAGATGGTTTAAAGATATAAATATAAAAGATATAATATTTTAATTAACAAAATGGGCCAAATACTACTTGCCTCTGAATGGTGAAGGATTTTATAAGCTTATGAAAATTCACATGAAATGAAAAATGTCACAAAGATGTACAAACACTGTGCTGAATGTCATTTCAACAGTTTCTAGATTGATGGATAGAGTAGCTCAGATACTATCAAGGTAAATAAAAGAGTTTACTTATCTAAGAAATTAAAAACAAATGAAAAAGAGCATTCTACAAATATGGCATAGAGATGAGAAATATTTTCTATTATAAATGGACATTCAAACTTTGAGCTCCAGTTCCTGACCAAAGGTCAGAGGTGCAGAAAATAATATCTGATTGGGTGATGCTTACATTATGTCTTCCGAAAGCCTAAATGTAATTTTCAGGCGCTCTTTCTCTGTATGTATACGTAGTTTATATGTTTGAATTAGCCCAACACATAGCCTATTCAGGACAGATTCTGGATATTAAATCAACTGGTTAGCAACCTCCCTTAATCTTTTCTGATCTCAATGAAACAAGATTAGGGCTCAGTTTCCCAGAAGTCGCCAGGAAGGTATGGTAGCAAGCAGACTGGCTACAATAGACTAAGGTTAATATATCCTGAACTCTGATTTTATGTTACTTTATTTCCAAAGCCCTTGTCTTCTACCTACACAAAATAAATCACTAGTAGTAATGATGTTGTATAGATTGTCCAGCTTCCCCCTCTTTAGTAGTAGTTTCCCCAGTTGCCTGGAGTATGGCTGCATTAGGTTAACAGCTGAATCTCTCTGTGGGAATTTCTCTCAGGCAGGCCGTTGCCCTGTTCAAGGTTATATCTCTGTCCTACGAAAGTCTTCCTCCAATGAGTGGTCAATGCTGTGGTACCCAGACCCTCTCCAGTGCCTCATTCCATGACAGCCCTCAAGGGCCATCTTGCCTTGCAGTCTCCTGGGGAATAGGCTGAATCCTTTCCCCTTATTACAGTTCTGCCTTGTCCTCCCAGATCTACTTCCTCACTCTTGCCTGTTGTTCCCAGTAACCTCCCTACAAAAATATCTCAGTCTCAGAGTCTGCTTTCCAGGGAATCTGACCTAAATCAATAGTCACATTCAGGATAATATTCCAGAGTTTGCAGATATTATCTCAGTTTTTGTTGATTCCTGGAAGAGGGAGACAGTTTTTCTTTTGTTGAACTCGTGATGGTAATGTTTGGGACTCTTTTAACTGTACCTTGCTTGGTGTTTGAAAGCATCCTTGACACCTCGTAAACCATTAACAGGATTTTAAGGCACAAAATATGTAAGTCTAATCCTGTATTTTTCTCATTATCTCTAAAATTGCAGGCAAGTCTAGTGAATGTGATATGTCCACAATCCATTTTGAGATTTGGAGCATTTTTGGCATGCAAGATCTCATGATGTGCTGTCTTTAGAAACAGAATAAGCAAATGAGACAACTCTTATTTCACAAAATACCTGCGGTATGCCAGCATATAAAATAGATTGACAATTTAATTTTTTTTGATAGAGAATCTCAAGCTGGCTTCACTCCAGAGTCTGATGTGGGGCTCGATCCCAGGACCATGAGATCATGACCTGAACAAAAATCAGGAGTGGGATGCTTAACTGAATGAGCCACCCATGCGCCCTAGATTGGCAATTTATAAAGGACTTATTATTGTTTTCCTGAGTTTTTAAAATCTATTATATAGATTACTTAGGAAATATTCATCATAAGTCTCATTTTCCAGTAGCTCAGAAAGACATGCATAAATTATATTATTAGAAATTATATACTACGTTATAATTAAATAATAAAGGCCATAACTACTATTGTAGTTCAGAAGACTCATAGTGTAATTGGGAAAAATTCATAGAAGAGAAGAGACTAGCTCTGTGGTGAAAGATTTGGTAACAGTAATGCAAGAACATTCCGAGTAAGGTCTGATAAAATGGAAGTAGGTTACGAAAGCTTTTGAATATTAGTCTGAGGACATTGCAATTTATTTTGTAGGTAGTTTTAAAGGATTTAAGAGATAAATAGCATGAAAATATATTACAGGTTAAAAAGTGATATATAAGATGAATTTGTACAGGAAGAGAACGGTGGAAAGGCCAATTTGGGAAGCAATGTCAAAGTAGGACAGGGTCTACTTGATTATCATATTCTTAATCACGTTATTAAAAAAAATTACACATATGTTTATGTTTTATATCCATTGGATTGATTCCTGGGGGTAACTATTGACTTGGATTAGTTTATATTATCAGATAACTTTTAGACAGTTAGATATTGGCCTGTTGAGTCACAAAATAATCATTTTAGTTTGTAATGGATACCATATTGACGAAAATCAGAAAAATCACTGAAATCCACAGATTAAATATATTGCTTTCTTCTTATCTACATTGCCTCTAAGTTTATCGCAGGAGAAAATAAATTGATTTGGAAGTATTTATACTTTACAAAGCCATGTTGGTTCTACCTGGTACTTCATGCTTGGGCAGATAATTGAAATTTGATTTGAATTCACAGGTACACATCAATCTTTAATTTATAATTATTGTCCATTTCTTATATAAAGACATAGTTTTACCTCTGCCACACTGATTGAGGGACTTCTGTTAGCCTTCATTAACCCCTTCATCTTATTTAAAAAAACATAATAGGACACCTGGGTGGCTCAGTTGGTTGGGCAACCGACTTGGGTTCAGGTCACGATCTCACAGTTTGTGAGTTCGAGCACTGCATTGGGCTCTGTGCTGACAGCTCAGAGCCTGGAGCCTACTTCAGATTCTGTGTCACCCCTCTCTCCACCCCTCCCTTGCTCACACTCTGTGTCTCTCTGTCTCTCAATAATAAATAAACATTAAAAAAAATTTTTTTAAACATTATAATAGGTAGAAGCACTAGGGATGGTATCTAAAAGTTGCATAAGTACCTGCACACACACATGCACTATGTATATGTGGATAAAGTATGCACAAGTAAAGACATATATGGAACATTTTATATATACATGTAGATATATATACAAGTAAAGATGTATACATATATATACATATATATCTCAAAATATCTGTATATCTCTATTTACTTGAATTGCTTTCAAATTGCTGTCATTGTTCATTTGTTAATTTTAATTGAATTAGTATGCGTTTCCACATAGCCAGTATTTCAAAATTGAACAAATTACTTATTATCTGCATTTATATTTTCTTGTTATAGACTCTATAAACTTCACATTTGCTGAGAACATTACCTATTTCCCATAGAGTTGATAGAAGTAAATAGTATCGCTTTTCAAACTAACAGAAGTGTGATTCCAAACCAGGCTTGTATCTTCCTCATTCCTAGCTACTTCACTTAATTGTAAATAAAAATATTATTAAAAGTATGTAATTTATGTAAGCACAGATCATTTTATGTTACAGAGGTTTAAGAGGTAACTGAAAAAGTAAAAATCCTGAAGTATAAAGTTAACAGAACTAAAAATTAACTCAAACTGATCATATCACTTTATTTTTAGATTTGTTAAAGAAAAAAAGCTTATGTTATATTGAATACTAGTCAAGAGTTTTACAAAGAAGTAGCAAAACTATGAACAATCTATGTCTATATAATCTATATCTCTATACATAATTAATTTTTTTAACATTTACTCATTTTTGAGAAACAGAGACAGAGTGTGAGTGGGAGAGGGGCAGAGAGAGAGGGAGACACAGAATCTGGGGTGGGCTCCAGGCTCTGAGCTGTCAGCACAGAGCCCGATGCAGGACTTGAACTCACAGATGGTGAGATCATGACCTGAGTTGAAGTCGGATGCTCAACCAACTGAGCCACCCAGGCCCCCTGTAAATTTTTATTTTTAATCCTTTATTCCTCTGTCCTCTCCCTGGAGGGCAGAAATGTTGCTAGACAGAAAGAAAATATTCATGATTGGAGTATTATTATTGGAAATTTTTTGGCATTTAAGGCTAGATAAAGACAAAGACTTTCTCTGATTTATCATAAATTCTGATTTCTAGAATGACCATAATTCTAATAAAATGGCAAAAATAAAAAGTGTATTTTAAAATTCGTAACCAGAACATAAATAAACTGACCTGCTTTGAGGATCACATATAGGTGACTTAATTTCACTTAAGACCTCCGTGTTCACCCAATGGTAGTTGTGAATGGCTGACTCTTGAGGTAATGCTGTGGGCAGAGGGGCAATGGTCAGGTGCATTATTCCTTTATAATGGTTTGCTATTTTTCCTAGCTTTACCTAAAATCAAAGGAATACATTTAAATTTTTTTTTATGTTTGTTTATTTTTGAGAGACAGAGTATTGGGGGGGAGGGGCAGACACGGAATCTGAAGCAGGCTCCAGGCTCTGAGCTGACAGCAGAGAGCCCGATGAGGGGCTCGAACCCCGTGAACTGTGAGATCACGACCCAAGTCCAAGTCAGACACTTAAGCGACTAAGCCACCCAGGCACCCCACAAAGGAATACATTTTACACTCTGTTTTTTTTTTCTGAGCTGTCCATTATCTTTAATTTTGTATATACAACACCATGGTAGCTAATATTTTGATTGGGAATACAAAGTTGTTAATGCTCACAGTTTTTAGTACAATATTTTAATCGACAATTCTGTGATTTGGCACTAATAAAAAATTCTTGAGAAAGTTACTTCTGGGATTTAAAATTGCTCTTAAGGAGAGTAACAGCTTTCTCCTTGCAATTTATAGATCATTTTAGAATAGCAGCTGATACGTAGACATTAAAAATATTTTGAAGTTTGTGGTAGTGAAAAATTCATTATTTTTACATTTTTTCTGGGGAAGAAAGTACTTTGGCATGAAAAGACCTCAAAACCCATGTCTAGACATATCAATTTTAAATAGCAATTTATCGTGAAGAACAATTAAAATAAGATATTCCTGAAAAGGGGATGAATATGCAAGATAATACAGTTTAAATTCATATACAGTCTGTAAGAAACATTTATAAAGGAGAAGTAAATGTAGTGTTGTTAAAAGAGAATGTATGTGGTTGAGTCTGGTTTCAAATCCTGGCTCTCCTAGCTATTTGATGAGTGGCCTTGGGCAAGTCACTTATATTCTTTGTTCCTCAGCTTACTTACATTAAGGATACTTCGTAATGGTGTTGTGAATGTTAAATGAGCTAATGTATATGTAACCTGCTTGAGAAAGGGCCTGCCAGGAAGGAAAGCTTCAGCTATCATGGTGGCCTGTCTTTGAACTACAGTTCTTTCCGCAGCTCTGAATAGCATGAAGTTTTAATTAAACAACTGCCATGACTAAGGTTCACCTTAACTTAGCCTTCCTTGGACAAGAAGTGAAGAAAATTTGTGCCTCTGCTTTCTGAATACTGGTTTCACTGAGAAAGAGAGAAAGAAAAAAGGTATCTTTAGCAAAAATAAGTGCTTTTGGCTTTTCTTCCTTTTCCTTCCTCCTTCCTTCCTTCCTTCCTTCCTTCCTTCCTTCCTTCCTTCCTTCCTTCCTTCCTTCCTTTATTTTCTTAAGTTGTTTTCAGTCCTACCTTTCTTTTAGGATAATATTCAGATAACTTATGACACAGGTGCTTTGCATTCTTAAATTTACTTCAGAAGAAAGATTTATTTTTCAAACAAAACAATGAGAAGAATGTATGCAAATAGGATGAGTATTTTTTTGGTGAAAATATGATATATTAATACAGTGTGCTGGAGTGTGAAGAGCATGATTTATAACCCTAGATAGTTAATATGAATAAATCAAACATTACAATAGTGAGCTTATTTAGAGATTTAGAACACCTTATTTTGCTTATAGTCAGAATTTGAAGGAACAAGTGGTAGGTTTCTGTTTGTGTTCAAGTCTGTGTGTGTGTGTGTGTGTGTGTGTGTGTGTGTGTGTACATATATGAATATACATACACATATATGGTCTTTAGACTTTTGTCTGTGTAGACTCATATACAGATACTTTCTTTAAATCACAAACTAGACAATCATACAAATATTTGATAGGACAGAATGGAAGGTATTTTTTTCTTCTGAGAGGAGAAGAAATGAGAGGAGTATCTATCTTTGGATTTCCTTTTGTTTAGAGCTCACATTACTTGGAAGGCATGAATGCCATTCACATTAGAAATCCTTTCTCGGGACACCTGGGTGGCTCAGTCTGTTCGTGTCTGACTTCGGCTCAGGTCATGATCTCACAGTCTGTGAGTTCGAGCCCCACATCAGGCTCTGTGCTGACAGCTCAGAGCCTGGACTACTTCGGATTCTTTGTCTCCCTGTCTGCCCCTCCCCTGCTCACGTCCTGTCTCTCTCTCTCTCTCTCTCTCTCTCAAAAGTAAATAAACATTAAAAAATGAAAAATCCTTTCTCACTACAGATTAGACAGGAGAAATTTCATTATGTGGCTAGTAATATATTTTACGTTTGTTATAGCAAAAGCAAAGAACAAACAAAAACCCCAAACAAAAAAACTCTCAAAAAAAACACTTTATAATCTTTTTTTTAAAAGATTTTAAGTAATCTTCTACACCCAATGTGGGTTTCGAACTCACAACCCTGAGTCTGAGCCAGTCAGGTGCCCCCCAGTTTATAATCTTAGAACTAAGTTTTTGTGTGTCTCCTTTTTGTGTACCTAAATAAAATAATGAAAAAAAAATGTGGTGGCTTGGGACATGAAAACTTTTAGATTTGAAACCTTTCAAAGAGGTTATTTCCTAATTCATGATGACTCTTTATTTTAAAAGTTTATTTTATTTATTTCGAGAGAGAACGTGAGTCTGTGAACAGTGGAGGGGCAGAGAGAGAGAGAGAGAGAGAGAGAGAGAGAGAGAGAGAGAGAATCCCAAGCAGGTTCTGCGCATGAAGTGCAGAGCCCAACAGGGGGCTCATTCTCATGAACGGTGATATCATGACCTGAGCCAAAATCAAGAGTCTGACGCTTAACCCACTGAGCTATCCAGATGCGCCTAATGATGACTCTTGAAATAGGAAGAAGATCACGTGAAGGTTGGAGGAGTGCACAAGGCAGTGGGAAAGCAACTAAAAAAGTGAAAAAAGAAAATCATAATTTTGGAATATTTCTGTAGTTGGAAATGTTTTCCTATGATAAGGGTTACAGATAGGACACTTAAAACTAGAAAAAGTTAGAATATGTGAGAGCTTAGCAACATCATGAGGCTGGATGCTGAGGGCACATGACTCTAAATAATTCATTCATGTATTCTCCAATTTTCCTTAGCATCAGCCTTTTACTAGGCCATGAAATTGTAGGTGTGAAGAAATCCCAGAAAACATTGTTCTCCTTGAATTCATATTTGATTAGTGGGAAATAGACAAATATCTTTAAGTATAATAAATCACATTATTATATATTAATAGTCTACAGCTATTTTACTCTGCTTCACCCTACTTTATTCCATCCCATCCCCAAACATCCCCAAAGATCCCCAAACATCCCCAAACATCTCATCTCTTCTCATCCCATCCCATTTTATTGTATTCTATTCCATTCTACTTCATTCTATTCTTTACTTGATTCTGAATTAAGGAAAAATATTTTCAGTTAATACTCTACTAAAAAACCACATTCTTTTATATCAGTGAAGTATTTGAAATTAAATAAACCTGTTACTTTACAATTATATATAAAGCACTTTTGATCTATAACAATGTAGAGATACGTGTTTAGTTATTTGTTCAACAACAGCAAAAAAACTTTTCACATAGGTGCCAGGAATTCCGTTTGTTTCATTCTCTTGGCCTCTACCAAGTTGTCTATTCATTCTTCATATTACTGATAATACACCAGATATTTGAAAGAAATATTATAAAACAAACATGAAAGGTGCTTAATGACGGAGCTACTTAACTGGTCTCTATTCCATAACTACTGTCTGTCTTGGCTGTGCAACTTAGGCAGATGAAATGTAAAGTAAAACAGCCCCTGGAGTTTTGGGAACAAATAAGGACAAACAAAATAATATGTGGTTCAGATAAAACTGTGTAGGGATACCTTTGGTTTTAGAAGAGGTAAATAGGACTTTTGAAATGAGGTGTATTGAGGTGGGTCTGAAAATATGTAGAAAAAGTTATCAGAAGGAAAAGTTGGGATTTCCCATCTTTTCATTTATTCGTTAAAATTTAGTCATACAAATTTTATTATATGGTAAGATTCAGGGAGTTATATAATTCAATTTCTCTTATAAATTTCCTTTTGATGTTTTCCTCCCAATGAATAGCATTTATTATCTTGAGAAAAATATGTATACCCATGATTTTCCTTCTGATTATAGTCTTTATGGACCAGAATACATGTACAGTTTATGTCTTTTACTTAAATTAATATGTCATGGGGCATTCTTCCTGCTCTTAACTATTTTTAGAATGTGAGTCAGTGGCTGTTTCCACTGTTTGAAAACAAACAAAAACAGTGTCCTTTTATTAAATCACAGTTTGAAAATATAAATTTTCCCACTTTAACAATATTTTTCCAGGAGCACCTGGGTGGCTCAGTCAGTTAAGGGTCCTACTTTGGTTCAGGTCATGATGTTATGGTCCATGGTTTCGAGCCCCACGTAGGGCTCTGTGCTGACAGCTTAGAGCCTGGAGCCTGCTTCCGGTTATGTGTTTCCCTCACTCTCTGCTTCTTGCCCCCCCCCCCCCCCCACCCATGCTCTGTCTCTCAAAAATAAAATAAACATTAAAAAATAATATTTTTCCAGATATAGAGTTATTTACTAGTTAAAAAGTTAATAATATTTTTCTAGATATAGAGTTATTTACTAGTTTAAAAAGTTAGGGATGCTTGGTATTCTTTCACTTGGTAGTTTTTCTGCTTAACTTGGAAGATTATGGGAAATTAATTATTAAACATGAAGTAATAAAGTTAGTTATTTTTATTAAATTACTTACCTACCTATATGTTAAGAAAAATGGGAGAGATTTTTAAAATTTAGAAATCTATCCATTAACTTCTTTTCTCTGAATACAATTTTGATAACAGAATTCTCAGCTTAAATCATGTAACAGTCATGTTCTGTGGTAGCTAACTTTGAAAACCTCTGTTAAAATGCAAATTACATACTGTTGAATAATGGGAATTTAATCAAATTAATGGGGTTTTAATTTACATTTTTAATCCCTTCTGACTTTTTTCTTGCTCTTTGTGACTGATCAGATTCAGTATATTATTCTAGAATGAGTGCTGAACTGGCAATTAAGATTCATGTGTGTTTCCTTTGAAGGTCTGCTACTACATGCATGAATTTCAGGAAAGTCATTTAACATTTCTTATTTAACTGACTTGTAAATTGATTAGATTGGACAAGGTTAGAGTTTCTTAGCTACTTCCGAATGCCTTGAGTTTCTGTATAAAATCATGCACATGCACACACACACACACACACACACACACACACACACACACACATTCATACACATACGTGTGTGTGTGTGTGTGTGTGTGTGTGTGTGTGTGTGTGATGTTGATTTTTGTCCTGAAGTTCCTAGTCTCCAAAAATAAATAAAAAACCATTGGGTTTTAAGGTCTTGCAAATATAGAATTTAGTCTTTTGGGAGGTCTTCAAATATAATGAAATGCTTTTTGCCACAAATTTGTCAACATGCTTTGTCAATGAGTTTACATATTTATAGACTGTAATTATCCAAAACTAGATTGCATATGATAGTATTTCTTGTTTTTGTCATAATGGGGTTTTTACACTATAATTTGAGACTACTTCTATTTGACTTGCATTTGTTTCTTGGGAAGTGAATATCACTAAGTAGACATGTCCATAGATATGGTATTTTAATTCATAACAATATATTGAAACAATTGTTAAATATCTTTAGTTTACTTATATTAACTCAATTTTTCCTTAATTTTTCTGCACTAAAAGAAAGTTTTTGCTTGATAATCAAGGAGACTTATGAAAAAGTAATAAATAAAACCTTTATTAGTAATTTTTGCTCAGAATTAATGTAATTTGGGGACTAGAAATATCACCTCCAGTGACAGTTCTTTATATACTAACTATGGACTAGATATATATATATATGATTTATAAATTTATTTAAGACATGAACCTGATCTAATAATACTCCTGTTGACTTCCAGATGGTGATATGTGTTAGGAGAAAAGAATTAGGGAATGTAATAGACAAGAATAGGTAAATTCCTGAAATTTGATCTTTGATACCCATTTATTCCATCTCTTAAATAGGACAATATAATGCCATCCTGCTAAGAAACTGAATTTGCGAGGGCTTTATTTCCTTTTCAGAATTTTGTTATCTCTAAACATTTTTTTAGATACTTTGTTTTTTGAAGTAGTGAAATTGCAATGTGATTTGTATGACACTAGGGTTTCAGAATTTCAGTTCTATTTAGTTTTGTAATTCCTGTGTATCACATTTTATTTTAATGGATTTACTACGTTTAAAATATCACCAATAAGATATTTGTTCAAAAACATGTTAATGTTTTATGACATAATTGGTGTTAATATATTTTAGGGGTTCTGTTGAATATTAAAAACAACAATAAGACTTCAAGAGTAGATATTTTCTTCATATTCTATTAAATAATGTAGAGGGGAAAAACAAAAAAACATATGCTCACGTTTTCAAAATATATGGTAGAATTTTTTTGTACAGACATTGCATTTTAAGCTATTCTTGTATTTCCATTTATTATTTAGTCAGCAAATGTTTAATGATATCTGATTAAATACTCTTTTAGGTTCTTGGTTTATATATGGCAGTAGAAAAAATACTTTCCTGGAATGCATATTCTACTGGGATAGGATAAGCAAAACATTAGAAATAAAATAATATGCATTCATTGAAAAACGATATGGAGGAAAATATGATACAGAGCCCTGCCTGTGAGTTATAAATGTGCAATTACTAAACTGAATGGATGAACTTTATATTATAGCCAGAAATGAAATTTATTTTCTCATATTTAGGTCATTTTTCTAGTGCATATGAATTATCTTTATAAATTTGTCATACTAGGAGTGCCGGGTGGCTCAGTCAGTTAAGTGTCCGACTCTTGGTTTAGGCTCAGGTCATGATCTCACGGTTTGTGAGTCCAAGCCCCTCATAGGGCTCTGTGCTGACAGCATGGAGCCTGCTTAGGATTCTCTCTCCCTCTCTCTGACCCTCCCCTATTCACACCCTCCCTCTCTCACATACACAATAAATAAACTTAAAAAAATAAAAATAAATAAATTTGTCATATTAAATATTAAGGACACATTTTATTGTTAAATTTTAAGTCCATTCTCATTCATGACACTAAATTTTTATGCACTTATCTTAAGAACCAGTAAGGACTTAAAAAATTATGAGAATCTGAATTATTTCCGATCCCTAAGTCACCAACACAGATCTTGGTAGCTACCATATTGAATGGATATATATAAACATTGTGCTGTAACAAATGGAACTCAGGCTGGAACAATGATAAACCTCAAAATTACAGGCAGTTCTAGTTCTGTGCCTTTATCTGTTGTGAGTCAACTCACAGTTGAATCTTTTCTCTGCCCCGAGAGACTGCCTTGTGTTAATTTAAACCAAAAGAAAAAAAAAAGTAATTACAAAATCAGATTAACAAAAGCATCGTCAATGTCTATGCATTTATTATTAACTGTATGGGATATGATAAAAATATAATATTTATAGATGCCATTAAGTAGCATCTTATTATAAAATTTATACTTGACCTTTTATTTTAATAGTCCTTTAGGAACCATTGCATGCGTACATGGAGATAGGAAGAAATATGCTGTCATCAAGTGTTTCTAATTTAGGCCTAACTTAAAAATAGACCAGTAAATTATTGTCTAGGTGTTGTGATCTTAAGGGTGCCAGAAAGCCCTTGGATCCTCTAACCTTTTACTTTGCTAATGAGTGAAGTCTGCAATAAGATGAATTCTTGTCTTTTATTAAAATGCATATGTTCATGGGAAGGATAGCATCTTGAGCCCTGTGGAATTTTATGGTGTACCTAAGGGAGTTCATCACATTGTTTCCTGAGTAAGGTGGATGAGGAGTGAAACTTTGAGATAAGGGGGCCTCTGAAAGGAGAAGGAAATATTAGTGTGGAGACAGTAGCTCCAAAATAGAGGAGACTGGGTGGCAGTCTCTTCCATGCTTTGGGCATGTTTGGTCCTTTTCACTGAATCGGTAGGAACATATTATTTACTAAAACATAATTGGCAAGGGATATGATGACACCAAAGAGATGAAAAGTTTGTCACATTTGGGCCTTATCAGAGCTGCTTAAATGGCCCATTGCTCTGGTGCTTGCTTTTTTCCCTTCTTCAGGGTGTTCAGTGGGAAAAAAATATATAAACCTTGGTTTTTATAGAGCTCATATTGTTCCAAAGGTGACAGAGTTTAAATTTAAAGTGAACATAGAAGGACATGACAAAGAAGCAGTCATAGCCCCTCTTAATTTCCTGTTGATCCTATGTATGGTGACAGGGGAGGGGAAAGGGTGTGTACAATGACCAGCGATACTCAGGATACACTTATACTGAAAAAGTATACGTTGTAATCTGAAATTCACATTTCACCTAGCGTGCGCCCTTATGTTTTACTTTAATGTGACAAAGCCTAGTTTAGGGGCACAGCACTCAAAAACTTCATTCAAAAGAAAAGACGATGAGAGCATGATAAATGCGATAAAATGGTGCTTTACTTTGAAAAAGACTTTTGGTTGATTATGGTAACGGGTGTCAGCTTATGAGTTATTGTATGAGTGTTATCTAAAATTTGATGGAAAGTTTAGTCACTAGTTGTAGATGGTCATCACTAATACAAAATAAACTAAAGTCACTAGTAGACATCGGAAGATGTGTTCGTGCATTTTGTGTATTCTCCTGCAGCTCGGGTCAGTTGCGTACAGCCATTTTCCTAAAGGGCCAAGAGATGGTCTGTTTTATACTCACCTCTAACCTAGAAGCACAAAAGCAGTCATGGACTATACATAAAAGCAAAGACAAGGCTCCAATAAAGCTTTATTTACAAAAACAGACTACTTGCTTGTTTTGCATAGGTGTGCAGACCCTTGACTTAGGGTTTCTTGCCTACAAAATCTCACAGAAGCTAATGCAGGCATTGTATTATGCTCAGATAGTTTCCCAAAGACATCAATTGTATTAGAACAAATTATGTTTTCAAAACACATCTTTATACTTCATTCCTAAGTTTGGCATGTTAGGATGAGCATGCGTGGAAATACAGAAGAGAGTGAAACTTAAATGAGTCATTAATGCCTGTCCTGGAAATATAGGTAAGCAAGACTGTTAGCTAGAACATGTTAAATCAGATTCACTTTTGTTGCCAAAACATTTTTATGTTTTAAATTTAACCTTTGGTCTGTACTCTTAATCTATATGATATTTAAAAATATCCATTTACTTAAGAGATCTTTGTAACACCTTTTGCATTTAATTTAGACTTTTGGAAAACATGTTAACTAAAGTTCTAAAATCAAAACATTTAAAATATATTTCTGGGGCACCTGGGTAGCTCAGTCGGTTAAGCACCTGACTCATGACTTCAGCTAGATCATGATCTCATGGTTCATGAGATCAAGCCCCATGTCCCACTCTCCACTGACAGCATGGAGCCTGCTTGGGATTCTCTCTCTCTGTCTCTCTGTCTCTCTGTCTCTCTCTCTCTCTCTCTTTCTCTCTCTCTCTTTCTCTCTTTCTGCCTTCCCCCACTTGGGCTCTCTCTCTTTCTGCCTTCCCCCACTCGTGCTCTCTCTCTTCCTCTCAGAATAAACTTAAAAAAATAAAATATATTTCTATTATTTTAAAGTAACATCTAACTGATACTACAATTCCTAAAGAGTCTGCATTGTGTAATACACATTTTAATATTAGAATAAGGAATATGCTTTGCATGTAACTGATAATGAAGGTATTCTTTTTTGACTGATTGATTTGAAATTGCTTTAAATTTAGATGGAGCCTTCATTATGTGTCCTCTAGAAAACCTTCACATTTGAATCAAACACACATATGCTTTGCTACTTTAATGCAGACAACTGATTTGTATTTATGGTATATGTAATTAGTGAATGCTTCATGCAATACAATAGGCACAGTAGTCTGCAGAACAACATAACTGTTCCTCTGATATTAATATGTTCTGAATCTCAGGTTGAACCAAAAGGCTTTGGGGTGTCTTTCTTAAATGTACTTTATAAGTTGTTGTGCTCAACTGATTTGGGAAAATACCTTTAAATAAGTTTTAAAATATTGGGCCTTTTTTAGAAGACACATGTAGACATTACAAAAATTTAATTAATGCTACATTTAAAAGTATTTTAGGGGTGCCTGGGTGGCTTTGTGGGTTACACGTCAACTCTTGCTTTCTGCTCTGCTCAGAATCTCATGGTTTGTGAGTTAGAGCCCTGTGTCAGGCTCTACACTGACAGTGTGGAGCCTGCTTGGGATTCTCTCTCCTCTCTCTGCCCCCCCCGCCCAATAGCTCTCTGCATCTTTCTCAAAATAAATAAAAATAAACTTAAAATAAAAATAAAATATTTTATATATGGGGCACCTGGGTGGATCAGTTGCTTTAGCGTCTGACTTTGGCTCCTGTCATGATCTCACAGTTCCTGAGTTCAAGCCCCACATCAGACTCACTGCTGTCAGTGTAGAGCCCACTTCAGATCCTCCGTCCCCCTTTCTCTCTGCACATTCCCCACTCATGCTCTCTCTCTCAAAAATAGATGAACATTACAGGGTGCCTGGGTGGCTCAGTCAGTTAAACACCTGACTTCAGCTCAGATCATGATCTTGGGATCTGTGAGTTTGAGCCCCGCATCAGGCTCTATGCTGACAGCTCAGAGCCTGGAGCCTGCTTCGGATTCTGTGTCTCCCTCTTTCTCTGTCTCTCCTTTATTCACTATCTCCATCTCTCTCTCAAAAGTAATAGACATTAAAAAAATTAAAAATAAACATTTAAATAAAATATTTTATGTATCAATAAAAATATCAATTAAAAAACATCTGCAAGTACGCATATATGTATGCAAATATAAAAATACAGGAATTTGCCAAGTCTTCAAATATATTTGATTTAATAGTAATATTTATCTGATTTAAAGTTAGTATAACATGTCCAGAGGAAGATGAGAAGATTTTTATGAAATAATTTTGAGAGGTTCTTTAATAGTATAAATACAATGTACAAATAGTCACATTCTTGTCATAAGCTCTAACACAATACATATAATTATGTTTAAATATAACAAATATAATTGCAAAGACATATGGTTGCTCATTTTATATATAACCTAGATGAATTTTTATTGTATTTTATTACAAGAAAATCAAATACCATACTTTCTACTTATATGTTCTTTTCTTTAAAGATTTTTTTTTTTTAAGTAAGCTTTAGGTCCAGTATGGGGTTTGAATTCAGGACTCTGAGAGCAAGAATCACATGCTCTACCAAATAATCCAGCCAGGTGCCCCTCTATTTATATTTCTTATAATTTTAAAATTAAGTGTTCAAAAATATCTAATAATTATGTGAATACGAGACATTTCTAACTGCCAAATGATTTGCCCAAAATCGATTGGTAAGTTTGTCCAACATGATTGTAGAAAATAACATCATACCTTGTTTTGGTTTCTTGGGCTGGCTCTTGAGTGGAAAAATAATATACATGAGTTTTACATGGGAAACACTTTTGTTATATAATCAAAATACAATAAAATTTGCAGAGTCATTTTTTTTCTTTTTAAAAACTTTTCATATTTGAAATATAGTTGCTATACAATGTTATATTAGTTTCAGGTGTACCACAAATGATTCAACAATTCTATATATTGTATAATACCACAATAGCCCCCACAATACCAGTGTAGCCCCCATCTGTTACCATACAGTGTTCTTTTCATCCCTGTGACTATTCATATCTGGGAGTTTGTATCTCTTTTTTAATTTATTTTTTCAATCTGATTTTTTCTTTTTTTATTTAAATCCAAGTTAACAATATAGTGTAATAATGGTTCAGGAGCAGAATTTAGTGATTTATCACTTACATATTAACACCCAATGCTCATCCCAACTAGTGTCCTTCTCAGTACCCATCATGCATTTAGCCCATCCCCCTACACCCCTCCCAGCAACTCTCAGTTTGTTCTCTGTTTTTAAGAGTCTCTTGTGGTTTGCTTCCGTTTTTATCTTATGCAAAATAAAATTTTTATGAATATTTAATGTGAAAAATTGAAGGGTTTTGAAGTTGATAGTAACATTTAAAATAATTTCTACTAACTGATTCATTTTAATCTTATTTCCATGTTATCTCATACATTAACTAGTAACAGAAAACAAAGCATTGGGGAAATTAGTCATCTCTAAAATTACTATAGAATGTATTTTAACTCATCATCATATTATTTTTTATTAGAAAGATAGTTTTTAAAAATCCCTAAACATTTTATATTATTGGTATTTCATATGGGTACCAAGAATAAAAGGCCTACTGGATAAATTCCATTATAGAAGTTATAGTTGGTCTAGTTTGATGGGTATTAAGAAAGACACTCATTGGGATGAGCACTGGGTGTTATATGTAAGTGATGAATCACTAAATTTTGCTCCTGAAATCATTATTACACTATATCTTAACTGAATAAAAAAAGTAAATAAAGATTTAAATTAAAAAAAAAAGAAACAAAAAGATCAGATTGAAACAATGTTAAAAAAAAAAAAAAAAAGACATGCAACCTTCCAGACCAACTAGGGGCAGATACATAAATACGATCATGCATGAGTGCATTTTACATCATATTATTTATGCTTTTAAGTTGCCAAGGAATGGGCTCAGTATTACTTAGGAATTAAATATTCTTGAGAGATTTTAAGTTTCATATGATTTGTTTTGTTCTCTGCTCTGTCCCAGAGACTTAGAATGTCTGGTATAGAGTAGGCATTGAATAGATGTTTGTTGAACGAACGATGTTTTTCCATGTTTATTAAACCAAGGGTTTGACTGAAACAACAATAGTTTGGAAAAATGCATCATTTAAAAATTAATAGGGGCACCTGGGTGGCTTAGTTGTTTAAGTGTCTGACTTGAGCTCAGGTCATGATCTCATGGTTCATGGATTCGAGCCCCGCATCAGGCTCTGTGCTGATAACTCAGAGCCCGGAGCCTGCTTCAGATTATGTCTCCCTCCCTCTCTGCTCCTCCCCTGCTCACACTCTGTCTCTCAAAAATGAATAAATGTTAAAAAAATTTAAAATTAATAAAATAAATTTTATATAGACTTCATTTTTTGAGAGATGGAGAGTGTGTGCATGCTTGTGGGGGAAGAGCAGAGAGAGAGAGAGAGAGAGAGAGAAAGAAAAGATAGAGAATCCCAAGCAGGCTCCATGCTCAGGGTGAAGCCTGATGGCAGGGCTTGATCTCATAACTCTGATATCATGACCTGAGCCAAAACCAAGAGCTTAACCGACTGAGCCACCCCGTCACCCGAAGAAAATAAATTTTAAATCAAACAAATCCCAGCTTGAATGTGAGCTTTGGTGATTTTAGACAAGCTCCTTGTGTCTTTTTGATCCTTAATGGTCACTTTAATAAATGTGCTAATATTTAAATTGCAAAGTTATCACAATGACTGAATGCAAAAAGTGTGTTTAAGGGACTTAAAATGATGCATAAAAAATAGGAACCACACATTTTAAAGGTAACTCTTTTAACACTATACATATGAATTGATTTATTCATCAACCGTATGATAATTACCTGCCATACCAAGCTTTGGTTTAGGTCCTGTGGATGCAGACATGAATAAGACACAGCCTGGAGGGGTTCAAAGTCAAGGAGAAGAAAGAGTTATATAAATAAATAATTATAATACTAAATTTTTAATGCTTATAATAGAGATACAGACATTAAAGTGTTAGTGGGGACATTCATTTTATCTTAGATATGTTTTGTTTTAACCTCTCATCTATCAGTGTCAAAGCTTGATAGCTGCCTAAGGACCTGAATGTATTGCTGTTACATTTGACTTCCATTCTCTACTCTTGAAATTATTTTTATGGTATGGTAGACAATACATTTAAGGAATTTAGTGCTTAACATACATTTAGTTAAAGAAATCCAGTGTCTGCTAATCTATAAATAACTGTTGAATGAATGAATTAACAAATTAATGAGTTTGATTGTATTTCACATTGGACACTTATATATGTAAAGTAAATGAAGACTGAAGTAGATATACTTGGAGAATAATTTCTTTTAAAAAATGTGTCAATGAAAGGCACTCATATAAAGTTGAAACACTCTGGAATAGAAGTGATCTCTAGTTTCCTTAGAACAGTTGATGTAAGTATAGCTAGGTCACCTCCTAATTATTTGGCACCTCATTATCCCATTTGTAAACTTTGCAGATTCTACTTTCCCTCAATAATTTCCCCTTTTCATTTAAAAAAAATGGGGCACTTGGGTGGCTCAGTCAGCTAAGCATACGACTTCACCTCAGGTCATGATCTCATGGTTCGTGGGTTTGAGTCCTGTGTCGGGCTCTATGTGGACAGCTGGAGCCTGGAGCCTACTTCAGATTCTGTGTCTTCCTCTCTCTGTCCCTCCTCCACTTGTACACTCTCTCTCTCTCTCTCTCAAAAATTAATAAACATTAATTTTTTTTACTTAATTCTCATTCTCTCATGTATATTTTTAATTTTTGAAACTTTGGAAATATTTATATATATTCACATATATGCACTTCTCTATTCATAACTATGGCTGTATGTCTGTTTTTCTTTTTAATCACTGAGCTGATATGTACAACAGGGAGGAATATTGTAATCATTGCAAAAAAAAATATTCTTGGTACTTAATAGTCTTTTGTCAAAGAAAGGATAAATTAGACCCTGGTTAAGACAAATTTACCATGATATCTCTGATAATAGGTTAAAAGGGACATGGTGAAGAACACAAATGTCCAGAGAAGAGAATGCATGTTATTCTGTGTTGCGGGGATGAATTGGAGAAAGGAGATGTGATTTACCAGGTGTTAGTCAATAATGTAGTATGAGGCAAATGATAATATTTGGAATAGAGAATTTTGGAATAATTTAACTGGTCAAAATGCCTCTTTTATAGGAGGAAGCTAGAATTTCAGAAACTAAGCAACAAAAAAAACTTATTACATTGCTATCCAAAGCACACACAATTGATGTCGTTTTGTCATCTAAACTCTAGCAATCCATAATTATTTACCTCAATATATTTGCTAAATGTAATATAAAAAGTGAAGGTACAATCTGAATTCTTTGATAAACTGTGCAATTAATAATCAAAATAAGGATTACAAATATTCCTCTAAAGAGAGATGACACATTCTGGAATATGTATTGGTACTCTACATGTTCTTGTTTTAACTCAAACATAAGTTCTCTGAGTATAATCAAGTTTGGGGAAAACTTATACTGAACATTTTATAGGAATGTGTCAGTTTCCTAAGTGAAACTGTGAACTGCAGAAATCTATTTTTCATTGATTGATTTATTTTATGTGTCAGATGGTACTATTATCCAGAATTTGAAATTTCGTACAATTCTTAACCAGGAGGTTTGGGGTGGGGGCCGCAGGGTGGACCTTCCCTGGTTGGGGGAAGATGAGATTGATGAGAGGGGATTGATGAGATTACTCATGTTTAGCAACCTAGTAACATGTTTATAACCTTATTAAAGTTTTTTTGGCATTAGCTTCTAATGATCTAATTGCCTATCCTTTTAATTTTTGAAATATCTAAAATCAGCCTCCATTGGATATTTATTTCAAGACGAAGCATTTAGTTATATAAAAAATTATCACTGAGGCATTTTTTATAGAATAAAAAATATACTCTGGTTTTAAAAATATAATTATATGATCTTATGTAAATTTTTACTTGTCTTAGAATGTTTCCTGGTATAAAGAGCTAAAACAATATTACTGAAACTATTTCCTTTTTTATTTTCCAGCTTTTTGTAGTACTAAATGTTAGTGAACACTTGATCTATAGTCCTCTTGACTAGTTTATAAGCCTTGGTGGTACTGTCTGGGTATCAGTAAACTTACCTCTTTATTCTAGTTGTGAGAACTTGCAACCATACCCTTTGGAAGAATTCATTTCTGAGACATTTGATTTCCTATTTCAGATAGCATTTAAACAATTGAAATTAAAAAAAAGGAAAGTTAAGCCCTTATTGCTGAAGAATAGTAACCCCTTGAGTTTTCATGTTTCTAATAAATATCGGGTGTGCTGGAAACATTGCCAAGTACTGTTGACTCTTTAGCAACGTGGGGTTAAAGGTGCTGATCCTTCACACAGTCAAAAATCCAAGTATAACTTTTGACTCCCCAAAATCTTAATAATAGCCTGCCATTGACTAAAAGACTTACTGATAAAAATTGATTAACACATATTTTGTGATATATATATATACCCACATATATATATACACACACACATATATATATAATGTTTATATATATAATGTTTATATATTCTTACAATAAAGTAAGCTAGAGAAAAGAAAATATTAAGAAAATCATAAGAGAAAATACATTTATAATACTATACAGTATTTATTGAAAAATAATGTGTGTAAGTGGACATGTGTGTTTCAAACCTGTGTGTTTCAGGAGTCAACTGTGATTCCTTATTAGAACAAATGGATTTAGGAGTTTTCATGGAACTGAGATTCTTTCTTGACAAACTAAATGATAATCACATTGATTTTTCTCCTCATTAATGATGTTTTTCATTAATAGTTGATATTTTTCCTTCTAAATATTTTGACAGTTTCATTATAATTCTGTATGTCTTTCAAGATATTTCCAGATTTTAATGATGATTGGTTTATGTCTTGAGGAAACTTTAAAATGGCAGCATTGAATATTGATGCATAAGTCCCAAATATATCAAATTATGCCTTTTTTTCTTTGAAACATCTACTACTGTCCTCATAAAATAATGCTTTGTAAAAGTCCACATATAACACTTCTATGCTGCGTACAATGTACAATAATTTCATTTTAAGCGATTCCACATACATGAATTTAAGTTCTGCCACATTCATGCACATATTGCTTTCCTTTCCTTGTGTGCTAGGGAAGCAATAAATAGCCAGGCTCTAACAGGCTTTCGCCTGTAGTCTTTATAGTTAGAAAAATCATTTTAGGCTAACAGCTCTCTAAATCATTGCAACACGTATTGCAACAGGTGCTGCAAAGGAATTAAATGTAAAAGGAAATAAAACAAAGTAAAAATCATTGTTGAAACACTGTTACCATTGGCGTAATTTCTTCCATCCCTTTTACTGAACCCTACCCATAGAGCTGCCACCATCCCTGAAGCAAGGGTCATGTAACTTTTTGTGAAACCATGTCTGTGTTTTATTGCCAGGCATATAAATACCAGGTAGCTTGCTTTTAGCAGTTGTTTTCCTGACTTTTTGGCTTTGGTGAATCATTAAGAGTGCAGCTGGAAAACCAGTGCTGGACGGCTAGTGAGGGATCGCTTTTCAACAGGTCTGCTTTTGTCAAGTCCACCTGAAGGGAACTGTTTCTCCCTAAGTCTTTTCCAGAATGTCCTAAATATTCTGTGATCTACAAGATGATTAGCGTTTTAGATAACATTTTACTTTATCAAAACCTTAACCTCAACTGAGTTAAAAATTCCTTCCCTTTGTCCAAAATAATAGTGTCTTTTGAATCTGCATGTTGCAAATAGTGGAGAGAACACTGAGACTCTTGCAGTGGAGGCTGGAAATAGGACTAGGATAATTATTAACAACTGTGAGAAGCCATTGTTTCTTGTTTAATGGACTTAGTAATAAAGGCTTTGTTACAGTGGCTGGCATAAAGAGAGTGAGTGGTATTTAGCAGAGCCTCCACTGCAGATTCAACTGGAGAAAAAAAGCTTCCCTACTTGAGTCATTGACTATCAGCACAACTACCCTTTTGTACTTATATTGCTCCTTTTTCTTAAATAATAGGTAAAATGAAAAAAGAAATAAAAAGCAAAATAGGGTACTAATTAAATTCGTCCATCTTGAGCCAGATTCAGAGTTTTAGACTGTATGTTCTACTTGCCTGGGCTATGTCCTATACCTTTGTCCTAACTCCAGGAAGCATTAGAAGTATTGGATTTTTTTTTTTTCTGTACTTAAATAGGAGGTCTGACCACCATGACACTTAATTGACTCCTGTTCAACCTTCAGTTTTTAGAAAGGTTTAGAGTTCAGGCTCTGGAGTCACCCCTTCCTTGTTCGGATCCTTTTTTTTTTTTTTTTTTTTTTTTTTACCACTATGTGACTTTGTGAACAGTGATACCTTTTTGGATAATTATTTAATTGTTCTGTACTTCAGCTTCTTCATCAGTAAAAGAAATGATAATAATAGTGTGTAACTTAAAGAATTACTATGAGGATTAAATGAATTAACCTTTGCACGTAGTAGGTGTTCAGTATGGGGAAAATTTTGCTAAGTAATGACCTCTATATGTAAGCTCTCACAGCCCCATGGATTTCTCTTTAGAAGCATTGGTCAGAGTTGCAGTTTATTAGTGACTCTTTTGAGGTTGACTTGGATAGAAAAGGGGATAAATAGATTTGGCCATGTGAATCTTCCAAGTTCTAAATGTTGTCCATTTTCAAGACAATTTATAGTTTACAGAGTGAGAATATTATGCAAAATTCAAGTGCCAAGAGAATGTGTATTATAGAAATTCATTTAAGGTATAGTTTTGGAGGATTTGTTTGAAAAGTCAAATATAACTCCAAGGCTTCTAACTGTATATGCCTAAGATGGAAAAGGAAACAGTATGTTTTTATCATGAAAAGAATTAATTTAATTGTTTCCTTTCTGTTAAAAAAAATACTCTAAAGCAGTGGGTATGCTTTCTACCAGCTGGATGCTTTATTTTTCATTATGGATTATTTATACTAATTAGATAAGGCTAATTTAAAT
Source organism: Felis catus (assembly GCF_018350175.1). NCBI lineage: Eukaryota > Metazoa > Chordata > Mammalia > Carnivora > Felidae > Felis > Felis catus. The sequence goes on along the minus strand of NC_058371.1, from coordinate 155,278,488 downwards.
TCAGCTTTACCCTTCTGATCACATTTTTTTAATGTTTATTTTTGAGAGAGAGAGAGAGAGACAGAGTGTGAGCAGGGGAGGGGCAGAGAGAGAGAAGGAGACACAGAATCCGAAGCAGGGCTCCAGGCTCTGAGCTGTCAGCACAGAGCCCAATGTGGGGCTCAAATTCACGGACCAGGAGATCATGACCCTGAGCTTAAGCTAGGCACTTAACTGACTGAGCCACCCAGGTGCCCCTCACATTAGATATTATAGTAAGACATAGTAGATATAGTAGATATAGTAAGTATCTATATATATAGTAAGTATCTATCTAGTATCTATCTATCTAGTAAGTATATATATCTATATATATAGTATCTATCTATATAGTAGATATAGATATAGTAAGATATAGTAGATATTATAGTAAGATTCTAGGCGGAGGAAAGCTGTTCATCACAGAAAAAAATGTGATTTTTATAAGGGACTGGGGAGGAAAATATTGATCCCAGATAATTTCTGAGACAGATCCATTTTTAAAAAGAGAATATGTTGAATTTTATGATCCTGAAATTGCTGCTCTTAAAATTATTAGGGAATCCCATGCCTTTTAGAGAGTCTTTCTATAGTCCCAGAGTAGGCACACCTGAGTTTAAAGAACTTTGTATTAAAACCCTTAATAAATAATTGAAAGTAACAGTAGAACCATTAAAACTGGGCAGCTCTTATCTGATTGACAAGAACATTTTGGAATTGCAGAAGTAGTCAATACAGGTATTGCTGGCAGAGTTTTTGCTAATTCTGAACATTTTTGTAATATTTTAATACCTGTTTTAAGTTCTCAAATGTTAAGATCACAAATAATAACAGGAAACTACTAGCTCTGTATGAGAAGCAATAAATCTGTTAGCACAAAGTGGAAGATTATGGTTGGCTTTGAGTATTAACTTCAGTGCTTTTTTTGCATATCCTTTGTCTGCTATTATGTTTAAGACATTGCTTATGGGATATTGGTTAATAGAAACACACGGTCCATGTGATAGTTTTGGAAGGATGAAGAAGTTGAACTATGCAAACTGGTTTGGGCTAAAGAGGTATTTAAACTATTCCAGTAGTCTCAGGATAAGATGTTGTATTGGTTATCTTTGCTGCATGAAAAAAAAAAAAAGTACTCTGAAACTACCATCTTGAAGCAAATGTGATCTGAAAATATATATGGATAATGAATCTGAGTCTTATTTAGCTGAGTGACCCTGGTTCTGTGTCTCTAATGAGGGTGCAGTCAAGCTGTTGGCCAGGGCTGGGGTCTTACCTGAACGCTCAACTGGAAGAGAATCCATCTTCAGGCTCATTTATGTGTGTCACTGTATAGGACTGGATTATGACATGGTGGCTGAATTCCCCCAAAGTGAGTCATGCAATAGTGCCTAACATGGAAGCCATCTATCATCTAGGAAGTGACATCCGATCATTTCTGCCATATCCTTTTTGTTAGCAGTGAGTAAGTCCACTCCAGCCTCAATGAGAGGTGCGGATACCTGCAGGCAAGAATCGCTGGGGTCCACCTTAAGGCTGCTTACTACAGATATTAAAACCTGAGGCTCATATTTGGTAGAAACAGAAAGAAAGATCTGTATTAAGATAAATATTGATAGATTTAGGAGCGATATCTCTAAATTTTAACCGTGGCTTTATGTCTTACTCAAGGTAAAACCTTGAGAGAACTTCTTTAGGTTTCCAATTTGTAAAGTGAGGTACTGGGCTCAACTATACTTACGTTTCTTTATTATTTGGTGTTATTTCATTATATTCCTTGCGTCTGATTGAAATTTAGGAGCTAGGGAATCTGATTGGAGATAAGGGTCTTCAGAGCTACAAATGAATTAAGTTGATTGAAAACTATTTAGAGACCATTGGATTTTACAATTGTAATAAGGCCAGTAGGGTTTTTTGTTTTGTTTTTTTGTGTGTGTGTTTTTGTTTTCTGGTTTTTTGTTTTTTTTTTTTTTTTTTTGAGAATTTTCAGTGAGTGAAGGAGACAGAAACTGGACTGAAAATCATTAGAGATTCAAGATTCAAATAATTAGAGATTCAAGTGGCTGAGATATACCAGAATCAACATTTATTGGTCACTAGGATGAGAATTTTGGCAGTGAAAGGAAAAAGACACCTATTCACATGCGTTTGAGGGTGTGTGTCTTTTTTATTCTTTTAAAGCATGAGAGACATTCATGTATTTCTGAGAAAGATAGAGACCAGGGATTAAAAAAAAAGAAAAAGTATGAGTCATATTCATCTTTGTAGCCTAGGTACTTTGTACAGGGCCTGGTGCAAAGCAAACACGGGGCAAGGGTCACTGGCAAATGAACGGAAGCAGCTTTCCTTCTTCGGTCATCGGAGGCAGAGCATATACAATGTACGTTCACGGCAGGTTCTAGATTGTGACTGCCTGACTGAATCCTGGCTCCAGTCCTTTATCAGTTTGGCGACTTGTATTTGTGTAAGTTTTTGAAAGTTTTTGTGGCTCAGCTTTGCCATGGGATAATTGCAGACTGCACAGAAAATAAATGAAGGAAAACAATGACAAAGACAAACCCAAAACATATATCATGTTTATAATATGGCATAAGACATGCTAGGAGCTTAATATGTATTAGCCCTTATTATTAACTAGTTTTATTTAGGGAATAAAAACGATTTTCAGGCATTTTCTTTCTGACTTCACCAACTCTAATTTCTCTGTTATCTGGAACATTAATCATGGGCTTGTTGTGTTACAATTTAGTGAAGCAGATATTTATTGACCTTCTATAAGATGTGAGGCCTTGCGCTAGTTGATGGGATCCTAAAAATGAGTAAAACATGACCTTATCCTTTTGGGCCTTGTTGTCCAGGAGGAGATATACACATGTGAACAAATGAGAGTGATAGAATTTTGAGTAGGTATTTTAAGGAATTGTCAGGGAAAGCTTTGCAGTGGAGAAATACATGAATATTACCAAAATGGGGCTCATTTTCTGATGGGAAGAGATTAACTAATGGATTAACAATATAGATGATTAGGGAACTCATGCCTGAGTCTCTACTTTTACCATATTGGCAGCAGATAGAACATTGTACAAGAGGAAGTTTTGATGTACAATAAGATTGTAAGACAATCTTGCAAAGATTGTAAGACTATAAAATGTAGCCTGGGCATTTAGTTACAAATATTTTGTGTGAATCACTTCTAAATAAGGAAAATAGAAGAATGTGAAAAAGGTCCCATCACCTTTTGTGAATGATGGTGAAAAATAACAATTTGAGTCGTTTTAGAAAATTTTTATTCCAGTATAGATAACATACTCAATAACACTTTCTTTTGCCTCCCTACTAGATGAGGTTCTCAAAGTTAAGTATGTGTAGACAAACAAGTTTCACTAGGTGTTTTAATAGTACTTTTAGGATATTGAGATTATTCATTGATCTAAAGTGGCATCATTGTTGCCTTAAAATGTTGATTTTTTTTTTAAAGAGGGAACTGTTAAAACATTCATTTGGCTAACAAGAAGGAACAGTGAGAACACTTTAAATAGCAAAATGAATCCTCCAAAATGAGAAATGTCTTTGTGTACTCCTTTCATAATTTATTTTCACCCTAAATTAGAATGAATATGTTAATTTCATCAGCATCATGATAGACTTTATTAAGAGGAAAAGACCTATATATCTCAAAGCTTTAGCTCTAAGGAATTACCTCATTAGTATAGAAAGCATAAATATATTTCACTTTAGTGTTATTATATTTCACCTGTTTGTCCAAATGCAGTGTATCTCTTCCAAAGATAAATCATTTTCTCCCACAAGATTTGGTTGCTTGTTAAATTAATATAAATTACTGTCCAACTCTCATTAAATCACTGTTTCCCAATTGCATAAAGTTACGTTTTTAATTTAAAATGATTAATCTCTCACCAAGGAATGTGTACACATCATAACAATAAATTAAACTATTTTAGACTGATCTAAAACTATTTTATAATGTGGAGGGAAAATACAAAATAAATGTCTTCTCACTGTGTTCTAATTGAACATTCTGAACAGAGTTTTCATAAGCTAGGGAATTTTCTTACGGTGCTTGCTTATCATTGATTTGTTCTTTAGTAGCATTTATTGTGTGCCACGTGTCATAGCGTCCTTAATTCTCTGTGTAAAAATATGATGGTATTTGTTTCAATCATACAATTTATAAACATATTTTGTTAGAACCTGAAGAGGATGGAATAAGTTGTAATACCACTGACAAAACTACTGTTAGCCCAGCTGAGAGAGAAGGAAAATGATTCATTCTGGTTGAATTCAGAGCTCATTTCTGAAAGTGACAAAGACTTATCGTTTCTCTCCTGAGAGTCGCACTTAGTCCCCATGGTACTATATCTTTCTTGAAGTATATAAGAAACAGTTAGTACTAATGGCAAGAAATTTTCTCTAAAGGTGTATTTTAAAGGTGGATTTGGGAAATGTTAGCAAAGCCACTCTGATTTTTTGAAACAGTGATGAATTATGACTACCAAGTGTAGGTCTTGATTAATATTCATAAAATATATCTTACATTTTCTTTGTTTTGTCAAAATACCTGCCAAGATCTTGCATTAAATGCTACGACTGTAGAGATTCCTCAGGAGCTTTGATAGTACCTCAAAGATTTAAACTTCAATTCGAGAATTTTAAATCAGGGATAAATGAAACTTCTAAATTCTATTATCTCAGTAGATTTATAGACTATGTGCATTTAGTGTTGAAATCTATAGGCATCATCTTATTCATTGTGAAGCAAATCTGTAGATCACATACTGATGAAAAATAAGGATGACATTTAATTTTAAAAAGCTTCATGATACTACACAAACATTTTAGTTGACAATTTAGACTTGACTCTTAAAGTATAAAGCAGCATCTGGAGAAGTGTGGGTGAATTAGCAACATTACAATCTGTGTTGGGCCTTGTGCCCTTTTCTGGCTGTGCTTAGTTTGAGTCATAAGAGTTCTCATATTTATCATTGTACCTGTAAGTAAGGTTTTCTGTTGCACAATAGACATACTATTTTATGGCTAATTCCTCTCTAAATGAAGTATTCTTTCTACATTTTCTTATCATAATTGATTATTCAACAAATATTCTTGCACATTATTACATATTCTTATTGGCAGGGCTCTTCTGTCCCACCTCCTACTTCCCACTGGAAAAAAAAAATTGAACTTAGTTCATGTGACAACACTGAAGAAATATACAAAAATAAATGAAAATATATTGCACCAAATCTTACTCTTTATGATTTGACAAAGCATTTTTCAGACAGAAATATGTCTGATACATAGTTGTTAAACATCTGTATTTCATAGCCTTTAAGTAATTATTTGTTCAATACATGTAAACTAACATGAACTATAGCTGGGGCATCCATACAGATAATATAAAACCACAAAGGTACCAAGGAAATTAATGAAATTTCCCATTATTATGTTAGAATACTCATGGCCAAAATTTTTTATCTGGCAATATGATCAAGCTTTGGTGTGGTGATCATTTCTGTTTTATTATTACTAAGCTGTGATTACATTTACTATAAAAGACATAGTGATACTTCATTTAAAAAAAGAAATGATTAGGGACGCCTGGGTGGCTCAGTTGGTTGAGTGTCCAAATTCAGCCCAGGTCACGATCCCGTGCTTTGTAGGTTGGAGCCCTGTGTTGGGCTCTGTGCTGACAGCTCCGAGCCTGGAGCCTGCTTCCGATTCTGTGCCTCCCTCTTTCTCTGCCCCTCCCCCACTCTGCCTCTCTGTCTCTCAAAAATAAACAAACATTAAAAAAATTCTTTAATAAAAAAAGAAATTAAAAAAATGTTCCAATCAAAAATCATTTTAAAAAAAAGAAGATTTAACCAAAAGACTCCTCTTCCCATTTGTTTGTTTGTTTGTTTGTAAAGCTATTAATGATCCATGAACCAATAAATTCTCTAGACAAACGTGCTTGGTACAACAATGTGTGGAATCAAGAATTCGAACTAAACTCTTTAGTTCCTTGGAAACAGAAAGTTACTTCCCAACTGTATTTTACAACATCTTCAGCTTAGGACAATTGATAGTATATCCCAGTAGCAAGAAATGTGTATAGGGAAGTCGTATATAACATTATCTCCTCCTTCCTTGGTTTAAAGGATTTGAGAAACTGTGGCTAATTCAAAATGTGTCCTGGAGTGTATTTTGAGGTTGGAGTCAGTGCGTTCTGCCATAATATTATGATACTTCCTTATCTTTATTATTTTAAAAATTAATTCTTTTGGCATAAAATAGGTTTTTGCTACAGAATTCATGAAAAAAAATAATCAGTTTTTGATGTTTAATGCATTACGTTTGTCTTTAAAGAAAAAAAGCTTGAAATGGATGATTTTAACAGTTTTCCTAGGTTCTAACACACCATAATTACCCAAATATGGACTTTATACTTTTTATATATATTAAACCATTTTATTTAATTTCTCCATAAAATATCTCAAGAGTCACATGTTTCGTTTTTATTTCCTTATAAATTTGCTTGAAGAATAGAACATAAAATAATAATCACTTCATTTGGAACAGAATCTCCAAAAGCCAATAAAAAGTTGATCTATGTCAGAGTAATTTTTATGGGTATCTAGGATGAACTCTGTGCTAAAAGGATTAATGCTACATTTCTTTTTAGACAATTGTGTTTCTTCTTTTTAATTTTAAAATACTCAACTTCACATTGAAGTATGTGTTTGTATAAAAGCATCTGCATTATCACAGGGTGATTCTGGTAATAGTGTTACTGAACCTTTTCTTTCTTGGCTGAACATTGTGAGTCAACATAGCAAAAAGAAAGAAAAAAAAAGAAACATAGTGGGGTCATGTCTGAGAGTAGCTAATGGATGTTTTTGGTTTAATGATGTCTGAAATGTATTTTTTAATGCTCTTTAGAATTCAAAGAAACTTTTCCATTACATTAACTGTTTTAATCACTGGGAATACTGATGTTCTCCAGACTGCCAATCACTTTTCTTTTTGGCCTCTGCTGTATGTTTCCATGTCTGAATTTAAAAACTGGGAATCCAGTATGAAACAATTTATCTCTGTTTGAGATAAAGATCATCATTGTTTTATACTTATTTCTTGGATTTAGATAAGAAAGATATTTTATAGTTTGATATTTGCTGGCAGTATTCAACATATTTGTCCTTAACTATTGATTTGTAATAATACATACTCTTCTAAGAAACATTTTTTAAAGTTTACTTACTTTGAAAGAGAGAGAGAACACAAGCGTGGGAGGAGGAGAGAGAGAGGGAGGGAGAGAGACAGGCTCCATGCTGTCAGTGCAGAGCCCCATGCAGGGCGCTCAGACTCACAAATCACGAGATCATGACCTGAGCTGAAATCACGAGTCGGATGCTTAACCCACTGAGCCACCCAGGTGCCCGGGGTCTATCAAAATTTTAAATGTGCATATGTGTGCTTGTTTTAAATATGTTTATATGAAATAAAAGCACATTTTATTTCAGATAATATGTTTTCATGGTGAATAAAAAAATGTTGATATACTCTAAAACATTTTTCTTTATGTAGCATAGGTCATATATGAATGACATTCAACATATTTTTGTTTGATTTGTAGACATCTAAACTGATAAGGATTTCCTGTTCTTCTCTTCCTTTTATTTTAGATATTGGTTGTTAGCAGGTTACCTCTAGACAAAATTATCAATAAGGTGCATTTTTGACATTTTAATTCCCAATCCATTTTTTTTTACACTAGACTCCCAGCCAGATCCAAGTTTTCCTTTCTGTTACAAGAAAATTAATATTAATAAGCAAATTATCCCTGAGTATAAATCAACTACCCATGGTAGATATTTTGCATATTTAAAAAAGGACTTTGTGATAAGATACTTGGACATTTATAAACTTTATGTATGTGGAACACATGTACACATACTCCAAGGTAGAAAAACATATACTCAAAATATACTTGGTTAATATTATCTACCTAACTCCCTATGGAGTTCCTTGGGGAAAAATACATTTGGGCCATAAGACATTTCTTGGATTGGTAAAAATATAAAACGGAGGGTATCAACCTCTCTGAAAGGAGAAATAAAATAGCTCATAAAGGGAGCTATTCTTTGGAAACCTTTCTAAAAGTATTTTTATTTATAAGTAAATGTAAAGATGTTTAGCAAATTAGAGAAAATGTAAGTCATAAACTGTTTATTAAGCTCAGCCTTGGGAAAAACACCCAGGTGCATCAGGTGCATATGTCTAGATTAATGTGATAAAAGAAATTTGAAGGATAAAAATATAGTGTAAATTCACTGGAAAGATGTACATCAAAGGTGTAATGAGCATACAGGGTTTACATGATATTTTAAAATGTATAATCCATATTCATATTACTTTTAATGATATTATTTCTACTTTTTAAAATTAACATTGTTATATTCCAAGGATATGAATTTTTTAATCAAGAATATAATTGGCCTACATTATTATATCAGTTTTAGATGTATAACATAATGATTTGCATATATTGTGAAATGATCACTACAGTAAGTCCAATTAGTATCTGTCACCATACATAGTTACAGAATGTTTTTCTTGTGACGAAATATGCAATTAGGGATTATTAATTGTAGTCACCATGCTGTGCATTACATTTGCACGACTTATTTATTCTATAACTGGAAGTTTGTACCTTTTGATTCCCTTTACTTATTTTTCCCCTTCCCCCTGCCTCTGGCAACAACCAATCTATTTACTCCGTGTTTGATTTTTTTTTTTAACTCCATATGTAAGTGAGATCACACAGTACTTGTCTTTCCCTGTCTAACTTATTTCATTTGGCATAATGCCATCAAGGGTTTATCCATGTTGTCACAAATAACAAGAAATTTATTCTTTTTTTTAATGGCTAGATCATATTCCGTTGTATATATATGTCACATTTTCTTTATCCATTCATCCATCAGTGGATTCTTAGGTTGTTTCCATAACTTGAATATTGTAAATACTGCAGTGAACATGGGGGTGCATATATCTTTTTGAGGTAGTGGTTTAGTTTTCTTTGGATAAATGCCCAGAAGTGGAATTGCTGGATCATATAATAGTTCTATTTTTAATTTTTTGAGGAACCTCCATACTGTTTTCCATAGTGGCTGCACCTATTTACATTCTCACCAGTAGTGCACAAAGGTTCCCTTTCCTCTACATCCTCACCAACACGTGTTTCTTGTCTTTTTGGTAATAGCCTTCTAACATGAGTGAGGGGGTATCTCATTGTGGTTTTGATTTGCATTTTTAGATACTAACCCCTTATCAGATTTATGATTTGTAAATATTTTCTCCTATTCAGTAGGTTGCCTTATCACTTGTTGATTGTTTTCTTTGCTGTATGGAAGCTTTTTAGGTTGATGTGGTCCCGCTTGTCTATATTTGCTTTTGTTTTGCTTTTGGTGTGAAATTTTAATAATCATCACCAACACTGATGCCAAGGAACTACCACCTTTGCTTTCTTCTAGTATGTTTATGGTTAGAGGTCTTGCATTCAAGTCTTTAATCTATTTTGCTTTAATTTTTGTGTATGGTGTAAGATAGAGGTCAGTTTCGTTCTTTTGTGTGTTGCCATCTATTTTCCCAACACCACTTATTAAAGAAATTGTCCTTTTTCCATTGTAAATTTTTGGCTCCTTTGTCACAAACCAATGGACCATGTGTGCATGGGTTTATTTCTGAGCTTCTTATTCTGTTCCTTTGTGTTCCTTTTATGCAAATTCTGTGCTGTTTTGATTCTTATAGCTTTGAAATATAGTTTGAAATCAGGGTGGGTGGTGCCTTCAGCCTTGTTCTTCTTTCTCAAGATTGCTTTGGCTAATTGATATCTCCTGTGGTTCCAGTCAAGTTTTAGAATTGCGTGTTCTAGCTCTGTAAAAAATGTCATTGGGATATTTATAGACATTGCATTGAATCTGTAGATTGTTTTGGGTAGTATGGACATTTTAACAAAATTAATTCTTCCAATCCATGAGCACAGATAACCTTTCCATTTATTTGTGTCTTCTCGAATTTCTTTCCTCACTGTCTTACAGTTTTCAGTGTACCAGCCTTTCACCTCCTTGGTTAAATTTATTTCTAGACTTTTTTTTTCATGAAATTGTAAATGGGATTGTTTTCTTAATTTCTTTTTTTGGTAATTCATCGTTAGTGTATAGTAATGACATATATGTCTGTATATCAATTTTGTTTCCTGCAACCTTACTGAATACATTTATTCTAGTGTTTCGGTGGAATGTTTAGGGTTTTCTATATATTGGGTCATGTCATTTGCAAATAGTGACAGTTTTACTTATTCCTTTCCAATTTGGATGGCATCTGTCTGTCTATCATCTGTCTATCTATCCTGCCTAATTGCTCTGGCTAGGACTTCCAATACTCTGTTGCATCAAAGTGGTGAGAGTGGGCATCTTTGTCTTGTTCCTGATCTTAGGGAAAAAGCTGTCAGCTTATCATCATTGAGTATGATGTTAGCTGTGGACTTGCCATGTTTGGGATTTATTATGGTAGCATACATTCCCTCTATACCCACTTTATTGAGAGTTTTTATCATAAATGGATGCTCATTTTCATCAAATGCTTTTTCTGCATCTAATGAGATGACCATATGATGATCATTTTATTAGTGCAGTGTATCACATTGATTGATATGTATAGGTTGTGCCATCTTTGCATCCCTGGAATAAACGCCACTTGACCATGGTGTATGATCCTTTTAACGTATTGTTGAATTTGGTCTCCTAATATTTTGTTGAGAATTTTCACATCTATGTTCATCAGGAATTCTGGTCTGTAATTTTCCTTTCTTGTGGTGTCTTTGTCTGGTTTTGGTTATCAGGGTAATGCTGACCTCATAAAATGAGTTTACATGTATTTCCTCCTTGTCTAACTTTTAAAAGAGTTTGAAAAGTGTTGGTATCAATTCTTTTGTTGTATAATTGATCACTGAAACTGTCTACTTGTGGACTTTCATTTCTAGGGAGTATTTAAATTATTGATTCTATCTTCTTAGTAGTAATTTGTCCTGGTTTTCTCTTTCTTCATGATTCAGTCTTAGAAGATTACATATTATATTTCTAGGAATTTATTCATTTTTCTAGGTTGTCAGATTTGTTGGCATATAATTGTCCCTAGTGGTCTCTTATGATCCTTTGTATTTCTGTGATAGCAATGTCTCCTCTTTCATTTCTGATTTTATTTATTCAAGCCTTCTTTTTTTCATGGTGAGTCTAGTTAAAGGTTTATGAAATTTGTTTATCTTTCCAAAAAACCAGCTCTTGGTTTCATTGATCTTTTCTACTTTCTTTTCAGTCTCTATTTTATTTATGTCTTCTCTAATCTTAATTATTTTCTTCCTTCTATTAACTTTGGGATTCATTTGTTCTTCTTAGTTCCTTGAGGTGTACAGAATTCTTACTATTAAATCATAATCAATTCCCCTAAAAGATAGAGTTGATTACTGAACAGTGTATAATGGTGAATATTGATATTTTTATATAATTATGAAATTAAAATGTCCCTAACACACCTCTAGTAATATGCTGGCTGTGGTAATGAACAATCATTTATTTCAGACACCTAGGGTCTCACATTATATAATTGTCAATGACCTAATCAATATGCGATGATACACTCGGTGGTGTGACCAAATCAAATGAAAGGATTTCATGCATTTTTTTTCATTTTGACTAAAATGACCCAGTAATAACAAAGTTTTATTTGCATAATAAATAATTTAAAAAATAACAAGAAGGAGGCAAAATAAAGGTACAGTAATGCCCTCGAAATAATGTGTACTGTTGATGATGCCATGAAGTGACCTCAGTCACCCCGGGTGTAATGAGGGAGGTTGAAACTTTAAATGACTTTAAAAAATCCAACTTTAAAAGACCAACAAGACTCACCACAAACATACATGTTCTTCATGTGGACAAAACTAATACAGTTTGTTAGGATAAAAAAAAATACAAACATGAAAAGATAATGAAAGGCCATTAAATAAAATTAATTAATGGAAACGTTTATGTTAGGAATAATTGGGACTTTATATATTAATTAGGTACTTTTATTAAGATCACGGGTTTGAGATAAATTGTATTTATCTGTGTATTATTTGAACACAACATATTAAAATATACATTTTTATTAAAGATAAAAATACATTAGGGATGTCTAGGTGGCTCATTCACTTAAGTGTCCAACTCTTGATTTCAGTTCAGGTCATGATCTCACAGTTGTGGGATTGAGCCCCTCATGAGCTCTGCACTAGGCATGACCCTGCTTAAGATTCTTTCTCTCCTTCCTCCACTCATGCACATGCTCTCTCTCTCTCTCTCTCTCTCTCTCTCTCTCACTCTCTCTCTCTTTCTCTCTCAAAAAAATAATAATGGGGGCTCCTGGATGGCTCAGTCGGTTAAGTGGCCGACGTTGGCTCAAGTCATGATCTCGTGGCTTGTGAGTTCAAGCCCCGTGTTGGGCTCTGGGCTGACAGCTGAGGGCCTGGAGACTGCTTTGGATTCTCTGTGTGTGTCTCTCTCTCTGCCCCTCCCCCACTCATGCTCTGTCTCTCTCTGTCTCTCTCTCTCTCTCTCTCAAAAATAAACATTAAATAATAATAATAATAATAATAATAATAATAATGACAGGGGCGCCTGGGTGGCATAGTTGGTTGAAAGTCTTGACTTCAGCTCAGGTCATGATCTCAGTACTCATGAGTTCGAGCCCGCGTCAGGCTCTGTGCTGACAGATCAGAACCTGGAGCCTCCTTCCGATTCTCTCTCTCTCTGCCCCTCTCCCACCCGCACTCTGTCTCTCTTTCTCAGGTATAAACATTACAAATTTTTAAAAATTAATAATAATAATACAAACAAATATAGAGAAAAGAGAAAGAGGGTCACTTATCAGAAGACCACCACTTTAGTTGACTAAATAATCTTATGCTTTCACACAGAAAAGTAATGATCTTTCCTTTTTTTCAAACATTCTTAGAATATAAAAAGTAAAGGATTTGTACTGTTTTTAAGTTATGTCACCTTCATGCATAGCATTAAAAAAATCTATAGTAAATCTTCATAAAAGCAATACTGTGTTTTCTTCCTGAATACAATTGTCCTGACATATTTCAGGGAACACCTTATTTTTTAAAATCACTAAAAAATCAATGTCTAAAATGCAAAGTGAAAATGATCTTTAGGTTGCTTTTAACCGTATCTTATTCAATACTCACAGACATGCTGGCAAAAGCAAACCATAAAGCATAGATATATGCTGATTCTAAAACAGGTAAAAGACAGGTTTTTAATTATTCTAATTAACAAAATTTTTTAACTCTTGAAAAATTCATACACATATTATTATTAACTTAAGAAATGTTTTTAACATAAAGATGTTTCAACGTTTTTCATGATAGAGAATAATCTACTTTGACTCTTTACCTGCTATCCTATCACTGTGAAATAGTGAGAATATTTAAACAAAATGTTAGTTAAAAATGATCCAGATTATCATACATATACATATAATATTCTTCCAGCTTGACTATCTCTGATGGATTTTTCATCATAGTCAATCCGTGTTCCCCTACTTTGTATCTAGCCAGAGCCAAGTGTTAAACAATGACACTATATATCTTTTTGTACAGTTTGCCAATTTTTGCTACTTTAGAACCTAGGTGCTCTGAATTGTCCTTGTAAAATCACCCTTCTGCAGAGAAAGGACTGAACAAAGAAATGATTCATGTACTGAAACATCAATGTGACTCTTAAATCGCATAACTCAAAGGTATTTTTACCGAAGAGGAAAAAAAGCCTTTTTGTGGGGAACCAAGCAGTGGTATCTTTAAGTAAATAGAAGCCATTAAGCTAATTTAGGTGTCTTAATTATTAAGAAAGTAAAATTTTGTGAAAACTGATGTCTCACAGGCATATATCGTAAGCCATAATCTTTATTAAAATAATTTTGGACGGTCACTTTTATGCTTCTCTTTTTCAAGTTTTCATTTCTTATGCATTTCAGTGTCTTTACTTAGATTGGGTTGCTATTTGGCCTAAATTAATTTAAATATAACTTGGGGATAATTATATAAGATATCTTATTACCTAATGGGAAATTTTAAAAAAAGTCATCCTTTAAAATTCTACCTTGCTTAAATCAGTGAGATGATTTCATTGAAGTTTCTAGTTTTTGAACACTTTGAAAAGTACAGAGGATGCAGTGTAAATTATTATAGGTACGATATGTATGTCACTTTTATGGTTAGCTCATTTGTTTTCACATTTCTTAATCAGGCTGCTCTTTTTCAAGTGTTGTTCTTCCCAGTAACCAAGACTTTTTGTTTGTTTTTGTTCCAGTTGTCTTAACTAAGTCACTATTTTTAATCAAGTTTATTTCTTGTTACATCAGAAAATATATTATTTGTGTAGATATCTTTAGGAATCATCCAGTGTAATTTTTAAATGACAACTGTTTGAAATTATTTAATTTGAGGTGCCATTTATTTTCACTGTTTTTTTGTTTAATGTTTGTTTATTTTTGAGACAGAGAGAGACAGAGCATGAATGGGGGAGGGTCAGAGAGAGAGGGAGACACAGAATCTGAAGCAGGCTCCAGGCTCTGAGCTGTCAGCACAGAGCCTGACGCGGGGCTCGAACTCATAGACTGTGAGATCATGACCTGAGCCGAAGCCGGAAGCTCAACCGACTGAGTCACCCAGGCGCCCCTTATTTTCACTGTTAAGTATACCGGATATACACTGAAATGTAGTAGTTGACTAATGACAGCTTTTAATGATTCATAAACATTCTCTTGTAGTAGTTTATTAAAACCACAATAATTTTGAGTTGCAACATTTATTGGATAAAAATATGAATGAATGGTATACTAAAATTATATGCCCTGTGTATAGTTATGTGTATGTTTATATAAATATATATTTCAACATATGAATGAGTAAATATGTACATTAATAAAGAAGTATCATACATTATCTTATAAAGCTCTTTAATTATGGAAATCTAAACAGGATCTGACTTGGAAGTTACCTCTTTTCTTTTTTTTCCTTTTTTTTCTTTTGATTTTTTTTTCTTTCCATACAACCCTTTACTTACTTATCCTCAGACCTAATTTGGTGCTTTTTCCTTTTTCCTTATTCTATTTAATGTTAGTTTCTACAGGGATAGGACAAACAGAAGTAAGAGGAATGGAGCAAAAGGAGGGTTTCATTCTGATTTCTTCTTTTTACTCATTTGCTGTTGGCCTACTAATAGTTAAGGAGGTATTTTTGATGGGCTTTTTAATACTGAAAGCTGGAATGCCAATATCTCCATGTTACAGTTGTTTTATATATTAGAGTAAAATGAAATAATATGTGTAAAATGCTGTCACTGTGTTAACACCTGTTAAGAACCCCTAAAGAACAGCTTTATGATGATGATTATTTCTACAAAATTATATGCATTTTAGTATAAATGTTAAGTTTACTTTAGTTTTTGTTTGTTTGTTTGTTTGTTTTTCCCTTCCCCATGAAGAATATATTTTGAGATCGAAGGAGCTGTCTTAAAGGTTAACTTTGATTGTCGCTCCTGGGTGGCTCAGTTGGTAAAGAGTCTGACTTGGGCTCAAGTCATGATCTCGCAGTTTGTGAGTTCGAGCCCTGTTTCAGGCTCTCTGCTGTCAGCACAGAGGCCAGTTCAGATCCTGTGTTCCATGCCCCCCCCATCCCTCCCCAATGTGTGCACTCGCTCGCTCTCTCTCAAAAATAAACAAACATTTTAATAAAAGTTAACTTTGTAGAAAGTCCTGTTTTACAAGTTGGTAGCTACCTATAAATGCTAATTATCAAAGCAATACTATAAAAATGTACTGATGCATTCATATTTTTTTAATCTGTGTCTTAGGGTCATGCTAAACCTTACTGTGGTAGCTATTGCTTTTAAGACCATACATATGTATTTAAATAAACTTCTAGTCAGGCTAAAGTTACAGCAGAAATATTGCATCATATGCTACAACCTTAGAAACTCTCCCTTGGCAGTAATGGTCCCTGACTCCCTTTGGGTATTTTAGGCACTGATACTCCATAATGGGCCATTAAGGAAAATGTTTAATTTGAGACTTATCCAGGTGTACCCTACTGAGATGAGATAATTTCAAAACATGTGTATTTTCTCTCCTGCCTGGTTGCCACTGATATACTAACTACAAGGAATGAAATATGGAAAAGCTCTTTTGGAATACTTTGTGAATCACAAAACACAATACATTTCTCTCATAATCTCAAGAAGTATATTTAAAACATAGATACCCTTTTTATTTAAGATGGTTCTAACAGAATTATTTTTAGACCTTGTCTGATACACATTTTTTAAATGTCCACTCTTGTATTATTTTCTTATTAATACTTGTTTTAAACTGCTTTTGAAAAGGAGACTTAATGAATTTTTTTTTTACAATGTGAAATATCGTGTTTAAAGTCAAAATATTTGTATGAAAGAGATGAATGGAACTGACCAGTCATGATAACTAAGCCACAGTGAAACTGTGATATAGTCCGCTAGCTCATAATGAAATTTAACTTCCCCCTGCATTCCTCTCGGTTTTGGAAAGTCTTCAAAGAAAGTGTGAGTAGATGTGTATTTTTCCTTATCTGCCTGAAGGAATTGGAATAGAATGATTTTGACATTACTACTTCATTTCTTATAACTTCGCTATTCTAGACTTTAAGTCCGTTTCTTTGTGGCTAGAATTGTATTCAGAGAAATAGTGTTAAGAATAAGATGTTTTCTAGCTCAGCCCTGAAGCCATTGATGTGGCTTGATATGATTCTGGTCACCTAATTTGACGTTTAAAATTCATTGTTCCCAGCTATGGAAATAGCTTTTTAACAAATCTCAACTGTAGTGCTATTTGCATTGAAGATATTTTTTTTAATTTTTCCAGGAGAAAATGTGACTATGGCAGTTTTAAATCAAACTCTGGAACTTTAATTATAACACAAACTTACACTGGATGTATTATATTATCATGGTTTTCAATCTTGAAGTACTCAGGTAATTTTAGTTATAAAATTGCCAACAAGAAAACAAAAGAAGACAGTACTAATCTACCCAATCATAAAGCCTCTGTAGATAATAAAAATCCAACAAATGTTAGAAACATTTGAGATTAGTTTGACTGATCACTTGTCAATTTGAATCTTGACATTAGATTAATTATGATAAAGTCACAACAATTCTACTTTGAAGATTTATCTGCTTTTTTCGGTAAGAATCAGAGTAATCTCTGTTCCCTTTTTGGAAAAAAATACTTCAGTAATTAAATAGTCACGCTGATTGGAATGAGATTGATAGGTTTTGAAGTATCCAACATTTTATTTGGGAGATATCTTTTTATTTTATTTTTCTGATTGTTTTCATCTTTTTGTATCATTTAAGAAGCACTTTGTTGGCACCTAAGAACCTCCAAAATCATCATTCCCGGCTTGCTCTCCTAATGAAGTCTGTGGTCTTACCCCATACCCAAACCAAGCATGAATAAAATGGGTCATTGCTGTCTATTCAAATGTACCAGACATACAGCATGCTAGGTAGGAGTTATTTAAAAGTGAAGTTAATGAAGGCTTTTTGTTGATTGCATGATTCTCTCAATCTGAAACTTGTTTGAATATATCAGTGTATGCCTGTATCCTAAATCTTCATCTTATTTCCTACAACTCCTAAATTAAATACTACCCAAACCTAGCTAAAAGCACCTTACGTTTACGTAAAGTGCTGCCTTAGCACAGGAATCTATAACAAAAATACCATAGACTGGGTGTCTAATAAACAACAGAAATTTATTTTTCACGGTTCTGGAGACTGGAAGTTCAAGATCAGGGTGCCAGTATGGTTGGGTTCTGGTGAGAGTTCAGTTCCCTGGTGATAGACAGCTGTGTTCTTTCTGTAACTTCACATGGTGGAACGGGCCAGAAACTTCTCTGGACTTTGTTTTATAAAGGCACTAATCCCATCCATGAGGGCTCTGCTCTTGTGACCTAATTATTCACCAAAGGCCCCTCCTACAATTACCATCACATTGGGCATTAGTATTCAACATCTGAACTTTGGACTGGGGTGGTGACACAAACATTCAGTTTGTACTAGTACTGCTTTGGAATCAGTGGTCAATAGAAGTGGTATGAGATGGTAGAATCAAGTGAATGGAAGCACACACTATGGATCGAGACTGTTCCGGTGTAAATCTGGGCTTGTTTATTTTTAGCTATATGACCTCAGCAAGCTCTTTACACTCTTAGCCCCTCTGTTTCCTTGTTTCCTCATTTGTCAAGTAGGAATAACAATAGTCCCTTTCTGGGGGTGCCTGGGTGGCTCAGTCAGTTAAGCTTCCGACTTGAGCTCTTGTCATGATCTCAGTTTGTGAGTTTGAGCTCTATGTCTGAGCCCCACATCAGGCTCTGTGCTGACAGCTCAGAGCCTGGAGTCTGCCTCAGATTCTATGTTTCCCTCTCTGCCCTTCCCCTGCTCATTCTCTCTGACCCCCCCATCTCTCTCTCTCTCCCTGTCTCAAATAAAACATTTAAAAAAAATGAAAAAAAAAATTAGTCCCTTTCTTTAGAGTTTCTATAGGAATAACCATAATGCTTATATTTAAAATGAATTAAATGATTGATATATTAATATGTGAAGAGCTCTTAGGACAGTGCCTGGGTATGTAAGGGCTCAATAGCTGTTTACTGTTGTTATAAAGAAGATTATCTTGCCTACTGCACTTTAGATTTTGAAATAGATTCACAGGCTCCTATTAGAAATGAAATTAGACTTATTGATTCAGACTAACATTGATAATAAAAAGTTGAGATTTTATGAGCATAGATGACTCTTGAGAAACATGGGTTTGAACTGCATGGGTCCATTTATACATGGATTTTCCCCCCCAATAAATATAGTACAATACTATAAATGTATTTTCTCTCCTTAGGATTTTCTTTTTTTATTTTTTTTTTAAATTTTTTTTAACGTTTATTTATTTTTGAGACAGAGGGAGACAGAGCATGAACGGGGGAGGGTCAGAGAGAGGGAGACACAGAATCTGAAACAGGCTCCAGGCTCTGAGCCGTCAGCACAGAGCCCGACGCGGGGCTCGAACTCACGGACTGCGAGATCATGACCTGAGCCGAAGTCGGCCGCTTAACCGACTGAGCCACCCAGGCGCCCCAAGATTTTCTTTTTTTATTTATTTATTTTTTTTATTATTTAAAAAAAATTTTTTTTTTCAACGTTTATTTATTTTTGGGACAGAGAGAGACAGAGCATGAACGGGGGAGGCGCAGCGAGAGAGGGAGACACAGAATCGGAAACAGGCTCCAGGCTCTGAGCCATCAGCCCAGAGCCCGACGCGGGGCTCGAACTCACGGACCGCGAGATCGTGACCTGGCTGAAGTCGGACGTTTAACCGACTGCGCCACCCAGGCGCCCCAGATTTTCTTTTTTTAATTAAAAAAAATGTTTTCCTTTTTTTTTAAGTTTATTTATTTTTGAGAGAGAGAGAGAGCAGGGGAGGGGCAGAGAGAGGGAGATAGAGAGAATCCCAAGCAGGCTCTGCACTGGCAACACAGAGCTAGATCTGGGATTCAGAATCAAAAACTGTGAAATCATGACCTGAGCTGAAACAGAGTCGGACACTTAACCGACTGAACCACCCAGGTACCCCTAATTTTTTTTTTATTAGAGAGAATGAGTTGGGGGAGAGGGACGGGGGGGCGGAGTGGGAGGGAGGGAGAGAGAGAGAATGAGAAAGAGAGGGAATCTTAAGCAGGCTCCGTGCTCAGCCTGGAGCCCAACGCGAGTTCAATCCCAGGACCCTGGGATTGTGACCTGAGCCAAAATCAAGAGTTGGACGCTCAACAGACTGAGCCACACAAGTGCCCCCCTTATGATTTTCTTAATATTTTCTTTCTTCTAGCTTTATTCTAAAATACAGTATATAATACATATAGCATACAAAAATGTGTGCTAATCAACTATGTTATTGGTAACTATTTATTAGTTAAGTTTTGGGGGAGTCAAAAGTTATACCCGGATTTTTAACTGCACGGAGTTGGTTCCCTCAGCCCCTGCATTGTGTAAAGATCAACTGTATTTTTATTCTTGAAGAGTGAAGTAAAGGATCTATTGACAAATCAGATGTATGGAAAGAATATGAGATCCATTTCCTAATTTCATCTCATTTAAAGCAGTTGAATTGTTTTCCAAACTAATTGCATTAACATAATTATTTCTACTTACCTTAATTTCAAACTTACTTTATTTCCTATTGCATGTATCAGTAGAAGCAAATATTCTCTTATTCAAAGCCTGTTGGAAACAGACTTCAGTCAAATGCTTTGTAGGATCTTGGGGAAGAGGTTAACTCAAGGACAGTTTGCAAGAAAATGATCCTGTGTAAAACATCAATCTGTTTCATGGTTAAATGATATGCTGCCCTAAAGCCAAAAATAGCCATGTTCATTAAATCCAAATTTGTTCCTAAACATTAATAGACACTTATTAGATTATAACATTATCTGAAAGACAATTACATGGGACTTTTACTCTAGAGAACTTTCCTATTAAAATTAGCTTCCTGGATTACTTGTTTTCTAACGTAGCATCAAACTGTATTTGAAATATAATTATAAGCAGATAGGTGTTGTACTTAAGCAATGAAAAAAGTCATTTGCTAGTTTTTCAGACAGTTTGTTGAGACTTAGCATTTCCTGGCTTGAAAAGTGTTGTAAGTGACCTTTAAAAAAACACTAACTGAATACAAAGAGGTCTTTCTTTGCTCCGACCTCTCTGAAACTTGTGGAGGGAGGGATAGGGAAGAAATGAAGGAAGAACGCAGACTTGAGTGAAAATTCTAGGAAAATGCAGTTGTATTCCTAAACTACTCTTCCTACTTCTAATTTGATATAACTTTTTTTTTCTGTATCTTCTGTGCCCATCCTTCATTTTTTCCCTCAGTTTCCCATCCTGATTTCTTTTTCTTCCCACCCCGAAAAACATATAACTGATATTTATACAACTTGAAAATGTGTTGTCTTGACTTTCTTCAAATAATCTTTATTTTGAGACACAGTTCTAGGCTTCTAGGTCACTGTGGACTCCTACCATACTAACTCTGAAAAATGTTGTCATTGACATGTCTAGCCTAAGGTAGTTTTTCTTTCCTCTCCTTTTTTTTCTATAGACCACTACCAATTTAATCTTCTAAAAGCATAGTGTTTCAGTGTATCTTCTGATTCTATCCATTCTTCCACTTAACCCCTCACAAACTCCTATCAAATGTTCTTCTGTACTACTTACCACCAGATGTAATTTCATTTACCATTTTTAACCCTACTTTTGAGCATAAAACTTACGTTAAATGAGAAGAAAGATTTTTCTATGTATTAAATGCCTACTCTTGCCAGGAATCTTTATAGGTACTATATATATTTACTTAAACCTTATAACCACCTGGTGGAATATGTATTAATTTCAGATGTGAACATTAGGGTATAGAAAATTGAGGTAATCTGCCTATGGTCATACAGCTTACAACTTGGAGAAGATTTAACACTTTTTCTCATTCCAAAGTTCATGTTGTACCTTTCATTCTTGCTGCTTCTGATGGTTCTGTCTTATGCAATATCAAATACTTGAAGACAGGAGCTTAGTATTTTTTTTAAAAAAAATGCAGAAATAAAGGATTAAGAGGGTTACGTGAATGGCTCAGTTAGGCTCGGATCCCTTGTCTCCGTCTCTCTTCCCATCCCCTGCTCATGCTGTCTCTCTCTCTCAAAAATAAATAAACATTAAAAAAAAGGAAGGAGAGGGGAGCCTGGGTGGCTCAGTCGGTTGAGCCTCCGACTTTGGCTCAGGTCATGATCTCACCGTCTGTGAGTTCGAGCCCCGCGTCGGGCTCTGGGCTGATGGCTCAGAGCCTGGAGCCTGCTTCCGGTTCTGTGTCTCCCTCTCTCTCTGCCCCTCCCCCGTTCATGCTCTGTCTCTTTCTCTGTCTCAAAAATAAATAAACGTTAAAAAAAAATTTAAAAAAAAAAGGAAGGATTAAGAAAAATATAGCTATATCCACATCTAGGCCAAGGCATATACATACGTAATATGTTTAAATTTCTTCCAGGTTGTGTTGGATCTGAATGTGTTATAAAATAAACATCTATAAAGATACATAGTACAGTTAGAGTTTGTCATTTGGAGGTAATGCATTGCCAAATGGATAGCAGTACCATTGTATCTAAAAGTGTTGTCGGGGCGCCTGGGTGGCGCAGTCGGTTAAGCGTCTGACTTCAGCCAGGTCACGATCTCGCGGTCCGTGAGTTCGAGCCCCGCGTCAGGCTCTGGGCTGATGGCTCGGAGCCTGGAGCCTGTTTCCGATTCTGTGTCTCCCTCTCTCTCTGCCCCTCCCCCGTTCATGCTCTGTCTCTCTCTGTCCCAAAAATAAAATAAAACGTTGAAAAAAAAAATTAAAAAAAAAATAAATAAAAGTGTTGTGATTCTCTGGAATCAATATTTGATCTCAAATAGTGTAATAGCCACTAAGAAGTGTAAGGGAAGTTTGGAACCCTGACAAAGCATCGTATTATGAAAATGCAAAGATGGCATTATCTTTGTATGGTGTCATGTTGGGTACTGTATAAATACTAGTTAGTTCATTAATTTAATGATTCATATGATATCTCTATTTAGGTTAATACCTCTATTAACTCAAGCTCTTTATTTCAAACCAGAGATCATTTACACAAATTAAACTCAGAACAAAATGTTCAAGCGTTCAGGAGCAATATAGAGGATTCTAAAAATTTTTGGAAAATATTCACAATAAATATTTACTCTCATTCTCCAAAGATGGTACTTGCAGTGATTTTTATGTATTTATGTTATGTTTGCCTTTCAATGCATTGCAAAATGATATTTAAATATTACAAAAATACACAGGTGAAAACTGACCAAATTGGATTCAAATTCCTTTGTGAAGCTTTCAAATCTTTTCTTCTGCTCCTCCAACAGGTTGTGTATTTATTTTCTGCAGCTCCTCCTTACTCAGTAGACCTGACAGACAAAGTGACTGGCCGTTCTGTAACATGCTGTCTTCTATCATCTTTACCTTTTTCACAGCAACCCTTAACCCACAATGTTCGTCCTCCAGTCACTGTTTAGTGAAATCTCACTCATTTCCTCATATTCTAGCACAATTACCATTTTCTTCTAGAAGGTCTTCCAGATCTTCCAAGCTGGATTATTTCCTCTATTTTTTTAAAACTCTTGTCTTTATTATATTTGAATTTGTATTTCATTATTTGTATTTCCTTTGTTATCTCTTCCTGTAGCCCTCCGGCAGTGTTCTCTTCCTGCTCTTCCTTTTCTTCCTCTCCTTTCTATAATGCATGTGTATGTGGATATCTCAGAAATACATATATATATATATGTATGTGCAGGGCTTAAACTCGTGTGTGTGTGTGTGTGTGTGTGTGTGTGTGTGTGTGTGTATAGATATGAAACATATCTCCTATGACCAAAAAAAAGTTTACATTCTTTGTATTCACTGAAGATCTCTTGGTACATATTACTAAAGGAACACATGTGTGGGTAGATTGAATTCAATATTTCTTGAAAATATCAAACAATTTTGGGATGAGCACTGGGTGTTGTATGGAAACCAATTTGACAATAAATTTCCTATATTAAAAAAATAATAAAGAAAGAAAGAAAAAATCTTAAACAAGATGGTTGTATTATCTCTCCTCTGAATCTCCAAAGGGATCAAGTACTAGTTAAGATAGTATTTATTGCTAAAATGTTCAGCTCCCTATTGCTACTAAGTAGGCATGATAGTTAAATACTTTTTTATAAATTTTGATGCAAATAATTTGGTCACTCAGACGCAATTAAGGTATGTAGTTGAATATTTACCTTGTTCCATTTGTTTTTATCAGAGGCTCAATTTTATGTGATTCCAAAAGTGAATTCATACATAAGAATTTTATATTCTTCACATCTCCATTCTTCTTCCTTATCTCTGATCCTTTGTCTCCTTCCAATGCCTTCTTCAGTGGAAAGGAAGAACATCTTCTCAGTACCAGTATTGATCCCTGTATCATTTATCATTGTTTCAAAATTTATTGGGTACCTAGTACTTGGCCCAATACTAGACAGTGAGAATATAAAGGAAAAAGACAGGGAAGTTCTTCCAGAAAAGTTGTTTAATTGCATTTTGAAGGATGAGTGAAGTTATAAAAAAGAGGATGGAGGCTTGGAGATGAGAAAACAGCACATTCAAGAGTCTGCAAGTGCCCATGTATGGCTAAAGCACAGGGTCATCTATGAAACTTAGTAGGACTAACCAAGTATCAGTAGAATGTGTATGATTCGTCTGCATGACCATCACCATTTTCTTCTTGTGTGTGTGTTTTTGTTTGTTTGTTTTAATCTATGGAAACTTTTTTTTTTTAATTTTTAAGTTTTTATTTTAATTCCAATGAGTTCACAGCGTTCTATTAGTTTCAGGTGTACAATATAGTTAATTCAACACTTCCATAAATCACCCAGTGCTCATCACAAGTGCATTCCTTAATTCCATCACTGTTTTAACCCATCCCCCCATCTCCCTAGTTGAATACTTGTTGATAGTTACTTAATACAACGTTGTGTTTTTTTTCTCCATCAATAAAGAAAAGATCCTTAAACTTATTGCAATGCTTTTGTTTTCAGAGTCAAAATGTTAAGGTGTTTAATTTAAAAAAAAAATTTTTAATGTTTTATTTATTTTTGAGACAGAGAGAGACAGAGCATGAACGGGGGAGGGGCAGAGAGAGAGGGAGACACAGAATCGGAAGCAGGCTCCAGGCTCTGAGCCATCAGCCCAGAGCCTGACGTGGGGCTCGAACTCACGGACCGCGAGATCGTGACCTGAGCTGAAGTCGGCCGCTTAACCGACTGAGCTACCCAGGCGCCCCTAAAGTGTTTAATTTTTAAAACACAAATATTTTTTAAATACTTTTAAATAATTTTTAAAAACAAACAAATACGAGGACTAAAGTAATAGTATAGTCACCTGCACTCTCTGAGTTAAGAAATAATAGATATAATTCTTTTAGCAAACACCAAGAAAACTTTAAAAGAAACACAATATGTATAGATTTCATAAACTGCCAATTATAGCTGACATTAAAATAATAAGATCATTAAGGGGCGCCTTTGTGGCTCAGTCAGTTAAGCGTAGGACTCTTGATTTCGCCCAGATCATGATCTCACAGTTCTTCAGTTTGAGCCCTGCATTGGGCTCTGTGTTGACAATATGGAGCGTGCTTGGGATTCTCTCTCTCTCTGCCCCTCCCCTGCTTGTTTGCTTGCGCGCTCTCTTTCTCTGTCTCAAATAAATAAATTTTAAAAAATACATATTTACTCAGTCTAAACTCCTTTAAAATTCTTTTTACTTCTACCTAGTGATGATCACACCAAACGTTTTAATATGTTATAGGATTGTGGTGGGAGGAAGCTATCTTATAATCTAATAACTTGTCTTGCTAACCTGCTTCTTTACCTTAAGAGTTAACTATTTCATAGAATGTCCATTCACATCAGAAGGAGTCATCCATGTAAAACTACTTTTGGAAAGACACTTTTGGGAGAAAAGGTTGTCTGTCATTTCATAGGGCATGGACTATGAAACATTGCTGTATATGTACTTATGACTATGCAGCACTGGTAAATCATAGAAATCTTGCAATCTTAGATTTGAATAAAGCCTCTCATATAAGCATCTGTGCCACACTAAACAATTTAGGTGAAATATATTTTCCAGTCTTATTAAATTAATATTTCTCAAAAACACTTGTCTTTTTTGGGCTACAATTGGTAGATCTTATTTATAAATGTAGTGAGCTATGTGCACATAAATCAGATTACATAGATGCTCTGTAATGGATATTTACTTGTTAAGGTAGTGACAAATGATAGAATAGCTAGGTTAATCACATTTATATTTATATTATTTTTCATAGGTTACCATATGTCAATTGTATATAACAAAAAAGATAATTTATGGAGAAGGATTGTGGTAAATATTTGATTTGTTAATGAATGTAATTTCAAATCATTCAAATTTCTGAATCCAGGTACTAACCCTGGAAGAATTATAGATAATACCCAAGTGATATTTGTAAACACTTCTAAAGTAGGGGTTTTTTGGTGCCTGGGTGGCTCAGTCACTTAAGCTTCTGACTTCAGCTCAGGTCATGATCTCATGATTTGTGAGTTCGAGGGTCACATCAGGCTCTCTGCTGTCAGCACAGAGCCCGCTTTGGATCCTCTGTCCCTCTCTGTCTCTTTGCCCCTTCTCTGTTCATTCTGTCTCTTTCTCAAAAATAAATAAATAAATGCAAAAAAAAAAATCTCAAAAAAAAAAAAAGGGTTTTTTGTTTTCCTTTGAGTTAATAGCTATGATTTCCCTATATGAAATAAGGAAAAACAAACCATGTTATATAGGAAACTCCTGTATTTTAATTAGCAATGGGGCTATAGGACTATAAACCAATTAATTATTAAAATAGAGCTACGTGGCACTTTATACATCTGGCGTGCACTAAACATGTAAAAAGATTGACCTCTGAAAAAGATTTACATGGCAAAAAGAAGCAAATAGGCAAAGTAAAATATGGATTAATTGAAATTTATAAAGTTCATATGGACTTAAGTTCATATTTAGCAAAACTTGTGATAAATGAACATTTATTACTTGGGAAAATGTACAAATAATACAAAAAGGATATAGTATCTTCAATAGATTATTATTTTGAGGTTAATAATAAAATGCAATTTTCCTTGGAAAAAGATTGAGAGAGTAAATTATCTTACAGAAATGTGATTAAGAGTAGCTAAAATGTTGGGGTGCCAGGGTGGCTCAGTTGGTTAAGTGTCAGACTCTTGCTTGTGGCTCAGGTCATGATTCTGGGGTTGTGGAATCGAGCCCTGTGTCCAATTCCGCACTGAGAGAGAAGATTACTTAAGATCCTCTTTCTTTGGGGCGCCTGGGTGGCGCAGTCGGTTAAGTGTCCGACTTCAGCCAGGTCATGATCTCGCGGTCCGTGAGTTGGAGCCCCGCGTCGGGCTCTGGGCTGATGGCTCAGAGCCTGGAGCCTGTTTCCGATTCTGTGTCTCCCTCTCTCTCTGCCCCTCCGCCGTTCATGCTCTGTCTCTCTCTGTCTCAAAAATAAATAAACGTTAAAAAAAAAAAAATCCTCTCTCTCCCTCTGCCCCTCTCCCCACTCACACACATACTTTCTCTCTCTCTCTTAAAAAAAAAAAGTAGCCCAAAGGAAGGTAATAATTCCAAGATAAATAGTATTTGGAGTGTAGAAAGGAAGCGAATATACAACAAAAATTAAAGCTTCCAAATATGATTTAAGAAGGACATATCAGGGGTGCCTGGGTGGCTCAGTCAGTTGAGCGTCCGACTTCAGCTCAGGTCATGATCTCATGGTCCGTGAGTTCCAGCCCCGCGTCGGGCTCTGTGCTGATGGTTCAGAGCCTGGAGCCTGTTTCAGATTCTGTGTCTCCCTCTCTCTCTGACCCTCCCCCGTTCATGCTCTGTCTGTGTCTCAAAAATAAATAAACGTTAAAAAAAATTTTTTTAAAAAAAAGGACATGTCAAAAACTTAAACAGGGAAAACAAATTATGACACTACAATTTAAGGTGAGAATTTGCCCAAAGTAAAATCAATGTTTTAAAGTTAAAAGAACTTTTGTTTCAGCAATAACAAGAAAAGTTCAAATAACTTTCAGAGTGTAAGTGTATTGGATATGAGGGCAGGTTAGTCTAAATCTAACAAATAAGGGATGATCTGTGTAGTTTATGACAGAAGGCTTTGGTTACATAAAACATTTGTAGAATATTTTTCCATTTTGTGATTTTTTTTTAACTTTTAATGGAACATCAGTCAAATAACACAGTTTCATAATTATAATCTTAAATATTAATGATTAATGATTTGTATAGGGTAGCAGGCAAAACTGTCATAATTGGTAATCTTTGATAAAAATTAGAAATGCCACCTTTTATGAATAATTTTTAAAACATTAATGTGTTGGTTTATTATTGGAAATTAGTGTCATAAATAGTATATTTTAAATGAGAGAAACACTGAAAATTCTCCTTTATGAAACCTCACATTACTTTAGTGTGCATTGTTCAGCTATAGAATTCTCAAGGAGAGTGTGGATACCCAGATACCGGTGCTATTAGTCATCAAACTTGGAAGTGAGAAGGGTGGAGATCAGGTGTTTCCTTTATCCCTCAATTTTGAAGGAATAAAGGAAACAAAGGAAGTTGGTGAATGACAGACACACACTAACAGACATGCATGATCAGTGATAATCTCTGTCACACGGTATTTTGCGTTATCTGTAAACCTCACAACCAATTTGCAAGGTGAATATTGTTCTCTCTTTTATACTTGCAGTAACTGAGATTCAGAGAGGTATTCAATCTTGCCTTAACACCAGAATATTAGGTCAGCATAATTTTTTTTAATTGAAGTATAGTTAAGACACAATGTTACATTAGTTCCGGGTGCAAAGCATATTGGTTGAATAAGTCTATATGTGAGGCTCTGCTCATCCAAGTATATCTACCATGTATCGCCATACAACACTATGTCGATACTATTGACAATATTCCCTATGCTGTACCTTCTATCCCCGTGACTTATTTATTCCATTACTGGAGGCCTATATCTCTCACTGCCTTTTGCCCATTCTGCCTATTACCACTCCCTCCCTCTGGCAACCTTAATTTTGTGTCAAGTATAATTTTAAATCCCTTGCATTTACAAAAGAACATCTGACAGCTTTTCACTTTGTGTTCCTAGAACATCTCACGTAACACATATCACATTCTGCACAGCGCTATAATTATTGGTAAATATACCTTTTAGCATTTATATTTTACTGTCAGTGGTTGTAAAAGGGCTACTACATCTTAGACTTGTAGCCACACTCTTCCCCCTTGACCCACAGTGTTAGCACAGTGTGTGGTACATAGAGAAGGCAAAAGAAATTTATTGTAGGTGAAACTGCGTTTTGAAATTGACTGGTTAAATGCTTTGTATGAATAGCCAGTCTTTTTTATGTGTAATTTTCTTGTTATATATGACTTAATGAGTCTTTAGTGCCTTTTCTTGGTTTTTCTTCTCTGTGTGTGTTTGAAGAGCTTTGTTTCAGAGATGTCTTAAGTGGAAATCCCTTTTGTATGAAACTGATTGTTTTGGTAGTTAATAACATAAATTAGAAAACAAAATATCCCAGAAAGTTTCCTATTTTTTTTCACTGTTAGTAGGCAAGCAATAATAGTTTGTCTTTGTATAGGTTATGAGCAATCTTGTCTTTCAAAGTATCTATTAAAATTTATATGGTTTGGGGTGCCTGGGTGGCTCAGTCGGTTGAGCCTCTGACTTTGGCTCAGGTCATGATCTCACTGTCTGTGAGTTAGAGCCCCATGTCAGGCTCTGTGCTGACAGCTCAGAGCCTGGAGCCTGCTTCAGATTCTGTGTCTCCCCCTCTCTCTGACCCTCCCGCATTCATGCTCTGTCTCTCTCTGTCTCAAAAATAAATAATCATTAAAAAAATTTTAAAAAATTATATGGTTTAATTATTGCAATTTTATTATATATGCCCCCATATTAGCACATTATTTTGGGGCTGTGGGTGAATGATAGGTGGGTGGTGTTACTGGATTGTGAGGACATGTTACCCTCTTTAAATAATAGCTTGTATTCTCAATTTCTTTCCTCACCTCTGTTTACCCGATAATCATGAAAACAAAATCCTATGCTCAAATACAATGAAAAATATCTGAGTAGTTGTGGTTTCGTGTCCTGCTATGATATCTTAAAACAAATCATTATTATAAATAATATGCATTTTCTTATCATTTCTATAAGGTAACTTTCTCCCACTGTTTTATCATTGTGGAAATATATAACATGAAATACTGTTCTGATTTCCACTAAAACAAGAATTCACAATAGTAATCCTCATATTTCACTATGGAAATAATTTTCCCTGTTCCTCTGAAGGATACCATGTTACAATTAGTCTGGTTTCCTTTTTAAACATGTCTTCACTTTTCTCTTTGCCCCTCTGTGTCTACCTAATATATCCATGCTGTTCCAGGTTCTCCACTCTTCACAATCAAATGACATATTTAAGGGGCGCCTGGGTGGCTCAGTCGGTGAAGCATCTGACTTCAACTTAGGTCATGATCTTGTGGTTCATGAGTTCGAGGCCCGTGGCAGGCTCTGTGCTAACAGCTCAGAGCCTGGAGCCTGCTTCAGATTCTGTCTCCCTCTCTATCTGCCCCTCCCCCACTCATTCCCTCTCTCTCAAAAATAAATAAACATTTAAAAAAAATTAAAAAAAAACATATTTAAGAAAGGCATAAATCTTTTTGGGAAACTTGCTACATTGGCCCCTTCCTTTGCACAATTAATACCCCTAATTATCCTCTTACATTTTCTTGTTTATTTCTACTATAGAGAGAGCAAAGAACACTGGTGTTGGAATCAGACATTTGGTTTGGAATTCTTGTTGCATAACATTTTTTATTTTCTTCCTCAGTAAACATGAATCATATTATCTGCTTTACAGATTTGTATGGAGAATTAAAGCAGATAATTGTATAATATCCAGAACATTTCTTGATATATGATAGGCACTAAAATAATTAATTAATAAAATAAATAATTAATAATTAAAATAATTAATAAAATAAATAAGAATATAATTTATTCTCTTCTTTATCTTGTAACTTCCTTTCCTGTGTTCTGTTTTTCCCATGAGTGTGAGTTGTGAGAAAAATTGTTCTCCTTCATCTGCATTCTCAGTATCTGCCAGAGTTAGTATTTAGTATATATTTTTGAAATAATGAATAAATAATTCGCCTAGTGGCTACCCACGGTTATTTCCAGTGGCAAAGTAGTTCTGTGTATATTTATGTGTTTGTGTGTGTCTTTGTGCATACATGCATCTAATGCCAATTTTTGACACTGGTATATTCAATGGACTTAGAGGAAAGAAAAGAAAAGACATAATAACTAAATGTTGAGAATAAGGAAGTATTGCTTACTTGGTGGTATATCAGTCAGTTTCAGTATCCATTTTTGAGTGCCCATTAATTATCACATGTATATTAAATAATATTTTAAGTTAGCAATTTTTTTCAAAAATTATTCTTTGAAAGCGTTACACACATAGCAATTAAGAATAAGTTCTGAATGATTTCTTTGTCAGAGTGTGAATAGAAGGAACGAAAATATTTCACATGCTTCCCTTTCCACATACCTTCTCTTTTCTCTCAACCACTTCTTTTCTCATCAATCCTATTTGTCAAAGTAAAATATTATTGGACTGTCTCCTGTGAGCTTCATTTTCTTACAATGTGTCTGTGAGATGAAACTTTTTTTTTAATCTTTGTGTTCAGATTTAGTGTTCTTGGAGCCTGTCTATACCATAGTGAGTCAAAACATTTTTGAGCCAAATTATTGAATGGTCTTGCTTCTTAATACATACATGTTAAAAGGATGAATAGGATAATGTTGAAAACTAATGAGATGTATAATAATCTGAACACATACACTTATGTTCTAGACACTGTTCTGGGCAGTACATATTTTTACGTATATAACTAAAGATTCCAAATTTTAGCTCATTAAATGTTCATATAGGCATATGAATCAACTAGGGAAGTGAGGCACTGAGGGTTTAAATGACTTGCTCGAGCAAGGTCACAGTACTGCTAGAGCTAATAATTGAAATTGGGTGGTCTTGCTCTAGAATCTGTGCTCTTAAGTGCCACGCTATAAGTAACAATGCCAGAAATTCACATAAATCTGTGTAGTTTTGCCTTACAACTAAGGCAAGTATTTCAAAAATGTTTGGAATTTATTTCATCGGAATGAGATTTATCAATACAGGCTTCAGTAAACTATCTGTATTTTGTATAACCCTTTCTGGAAAACTTTTAAATTTATAAGCCCAAAATATGAAATTGTTTTTAAATATTGGGTTTGAAATGCGAACTCCTTTCCTGATAGAAATAAATTTCATTATATGGAGATTTCTATAGGGCTTTCTAGAAGAGAGAGAGAGAGAGGAGAACGACCCAGTTTGTACTGATTGATCCGTTTTAAAGGTGCTGACTGTGAAAAACATCTTCAAAATTTGGGTCACGCTCTTTCGGTATTTTTACTTCTTAAGATAAATCTGTGCAGTCTTTAAGAGAAGGCAGCTCTATCAGTTTGGTTCAGTAAAATAACTTTCTTAATGCTTAAAGTTTTTAATGTCTTCCATACATATTTAAAACTTTTAAGCAAGATTCCACATCTTAAATTGTAAGATCCTGAAGAATCATTTCCATGTTTTGTTCAGTGTCCTATCCTGTGTTCCTAGCCCAATGCTTTGTATTTCAGTGGATATTCAGTAAACCTCCTTTGAATGAATTAGCTATATTTAAGCATAAGTACTTAACATAAATCTAAGATCTTCATGGATTAATGTACAAAGATGCTTTGGAAAATAATATAGTTAATATTTAGAATGATTTCTGAATTGAATATCAGGGACTAGAATGAAAGTAAGACTCATACATGTAACTTTTATTTGTTAACTTGTAGTATATGGTGATCAATGAATCTTATGGTAATGGTAATGAATGAATTTTTTGCTTTATTATTCTAATGTTAGTAAAAAAATAGGTTTGTGGAAAATTTTTATATAAAATAAACCCCAACTCTATACATATTAACAAATTATACAAATCAATTGCTAATTTATTATGGTACAAATTGATATAACATATTGATATTAACTTCTCCAGCGAGACTGAATTATTTCTTTCAGTCAGTTTGGAAGCAGGGAAATAAACTCTGTGGTGATATATGCATAAATAGTGTCCTGCAGGTTACTTCCTCATTTTTATATATGACGCCTTAATAAATTAGAATGAAGGGAGGGAGGTATACAGATGTTCAAGTCAGCAAATGAACTTTCAAGGAATTAAGATGAGAATATGTGTATTTGATAATCCATTTTGTTTTCTTGTTTGCAGGATTCAAATTTGGGATACTGGTGTTTCTGTTTTTGAGGATTTTTTTTTTTTGAGGGAAAGTTGTTTTTTGTGGTTTTTTTTTTTTTTTAATCATCGTTCTTGGAATACAGAAGAGGAACCAGAAATACACTCATTTTGTTTCACGCTGGGAACACTCAGTTTTGAGGCACTCACGCCCGAGTTCACAGCCATGTGGCCATCACAGCTACTAGTCTTTATGATGCTCATAGCACCGATCATTCAAGGTAAGACCTTTACTTAGATTTTTGTGCGAAGCTTCATGTTGTTCCTATTTGCACTGGATCCTTTCTTGTAAATCTTTGCTCCATGATTTAGCAGCTTTTGCCTGAATAAATGGCAGTAAATTAAATTAAAAAGGCCATAATATGTACCATGAGCTGCAATAAATACAACTTTGAGTTTCATTTCTGAAAGTAGCTTTTGAAATGTATTTTTTAAAGAATTCTTGCATGTTTTGCTATTTGTTTTTACCACACTTGTGGAAAATCAGCTGAATTGTTAACTATATCATTTATTCTGAATTTTTTGGCCTTCATATTTTTGTAATTACAATATTTTTTAATTTAATATGTATATTTGAAAGAAAACACCCCCAAAATCTGCTTTCTTACACAAGTAATCGTTTGTTTCTGAGTGTTTACTACTGTGTTCAGTCTTTAATATACAGAATGCAAACTAAACCTCTCATTTAACCAAAAATTGTTTCTTTCATATACCTTTTAATGCAAAGAAAGAAAAAAAATGCCAAAATGATATGAACATATGCTGAAAGATAATTTTACGGAAGAAAACTGATCACCTTATAAAAAACTGTATATTTTGTTCATTTAGACATTTTGGTATTTATAACACAAATGTGATAGTTAAATGATCCATCGTTGCAAATTTTGTGAAAGATAATTATTTAATAAATAAGAGAAACTCTATATGGCTTAGTAGAATATTCACTGAATCTTTCTAAAAACTGGCAGTCTACATACATAAGTAGCTTATTGACAATTTAAAGTCTTCTACTAATTATCACTGGTTTTGCACTAAGATGAAAATGGTATAACACAGTCACTCTTTCATACATTAATGGCAATTATAGCAAAGAAAGGGACACAGCTGTATTTACCACTGCTTAGGAGGTCTCAGAATAGTATAGTGTAGCAAGCACCTGAAATCAATTTTTAGCCTCTTTAGCTCACTTTTGGTTTTTAATTGACTACAAATATCTGTTGTAGTTTATCAGGGATGCAATTCTGAATTTGGCACATATTCTTGTGTCAACCTGAATTACATTCTGCCGTCACTATAAAAACTGGATAAAATACCTTCTGTGTCTTTTGACATTTTTTTCCCTAAAGTTTCCCTGGTTTAGCACATGTTTTCTAAAGTAATCACTACAATGTAAGGTAGTGGTTTATTAAAGACATGAAAGTAAACCTGTACAACCATGTAGTTTTAAATGATGCAAATTCATCAAAAATTTCAAAATGTTTCTTTAATCCATATACTGATGGAGAACTTACATTCACATAATTGGGTACATATATCATTTTGTGGTAAGGGACAATAAAAGAATTCTGTCCCTTTAAACAAGTGTTTTTCTAATTATCTGTATATCTAAAGATTATTCTAATTAGGTTTTTTGGTGTTATAAAGATGCCTCACTGATAAGGTTATTTTGAGGATTAAATGAATAGCATGTGTAGAGAATCTAGCACAGTGCATGACAAGTATTCAGTGTTTGAACATATTAATTTTCTTCATCATACTATCTGCCTCACTAGTTTATTTTTGTTCTAATTGTAACAACTGGAAATTAGCTAACCATAAGAGCTATTTCATTTGATGTTGATAATCAGAAAAACACAAAAAAAAAAACTCTTTCACTCTTTCTATATACATAAAATTCATATTCAAAAAGTCAGTCTAAAGTTATACTTGGTTAGGGGAAGGTAGATTAAAAATAGCAGAAATAGACATTGTAAGAGGCTCTCTTTTCAGAGGTGAAATTTCTGATTTCTAGAAACTGATACCCACTATGTATTTCAGTTGGCCCCAAACATGGCTGAGCCATAGATCATGGGACTCGGATTTGGACCTGTCTCACCCCGCTCCCCACCACCACACACACACACCCATTCACACACTCATCCTCTCTCTGAGTAACTCTGAAAAGTATTTAAAAACTCCTAATAGAGCAAATAGAAAATTGACCTGGTATATA
Source organism: Felis catus (assembly GCF_018350175.1). NCBI lineage: Eukaryota > Metazoa > Chordata > Mammalia > Carnivora > Felidae > Felis > Felis catus. Next base: position 155,243,030 of record NC_058371.1, on the reverse strand, counting down.
AAATATGTTGGGCTAAAACTGAAGTAATCCTTTCTGCTGCATGTGAACTACTTTATATTATCTTGACTTTGAGCCATATTATGCTACATAATATAGAAGCTTTCTATTTATAAACTTTATCCTTATTACCTTGAATAGGAATTTTAAAACTTCACACCTGAAAAAATGCAAGTCAGTTTTGTCTGTGTTCTATAGAAGGCCTTCTCCACTGCTTTTGTGATGCCATTTCTGACTTGTAAATAAAGGGCTTCTTCATATGAACAGCCTTTTGGAACCCAGATTGCTTATAAATACAGGAATGCATGTACCTTTGATCAGTGTTGATATTAGAAGATAGACTTTTCTTTTTAGAATCCCTACCAATCCTGTCTTAAAGGAATACCACATAACTTGGAAATTTAGACAGCTGAGTTAAAATGATGTCATAGTTACAGAAGGACGTACTCTTGTTTCTGAAACATCCCCTGGTAGCATCTCTTTGCCTACTGCTGTTGAGATGTCCAGCTTCATTTGCTACTCCTGGCCATAGAGAATTAAGTTATCTGGGTATGACCTGAATTGCTTTTTTCTCTAGAGCAAATAATAATGATGGCTACTGATTTCATAACCATGAAGTTTAGATGTATTGATACAATTAATCCTCACAACATTCTCATGGGTTTAATATATTTACTATTACAGTAAAACCTTGGTTTGCAAGCATAACCCATTCTGGAAACTTGCTTGTAATCCAAAGTACTTGTATATCAAAACGAATTGGCTCAGTTGTGATCATGTGACGTGAGATGTCATGTGCTACTCATATTGCAAGACATCGTTCTTTTTTCAAGTTAAAATTTATTAGAAATATTTGCTCATCTTGCAGAACACTCACAGAACAAGTCATTCACAATCCAAGGCTTTACTGTATTATCATTATCATTTTTTTACAGTAAAAACATTGACATACTGAATGGTAAAGGAACTTGACTGAAGTTATACAACTATTATGAGACCTAGATGGGATTTCAAATGAAGGACCTGGCTTCTTGAGCTCTGGCCTTACTGCCAGTAGTTAATTAATTACTATGAAGGCCTTTCTTCCCTGCAGATCATTTGGGAGAAGGTGAGGCAGACATGCAGATCCCCTGCCTCTTCCATGTTCTGGGCACAGGCAGATGGGGCTTTGGAAGTCTTACAGACCTGTGATGAAATTTCAGCTCTGCCAGCTACTAGTTCTGTAACCGTGTTACTTGGTGAACTTGTTGACAAATATCCATTATCACCCAATGTGAGCCAGAAAACTGGGCTAGCTACTAAAAATATGGTAGTAAACAAAAGATTTTAATTCTTCCCTCAAGGAGCTAACAGCAACTTAAAAATTTGTAAGCCTGCTTTTTATCTGCAAGCTTGAACATTTATTCCCTCAGAGTTATTTTAGAAAATAGAATAATATCTATGTATAGCTTCTAATGTAGTACTTGGCTTTGGTAAATCTTTCTTATATTTTTCTATTCCTAACTACCTTGAAATGGAGCTAACACTCTGAGAATTAGATAAGAATTCCAAATTATCTTCATCTTACTGTGAGAATTGAAATACACTTTTTTTTGGTACTTGAACCTCTCCATTTAAGTTTTTCCAGTATATTCTCGGTACTAGTTTCTAAACAAATTCTCAAGCTGGTATGCATGAAGGTTTAGGATATAATTGTCTATATATAATAACGTATTATAGTATATGATTGTATATAGTTGTAGTGGTGGTACTACATAACTGGTAATATATAATTGTTGGTGGTGCATTTTGTGCCTGATTTCCACATGGGTAAAATTAGAAAGTAAGCTAAAGAATAAATCTGAAAAGTGTTTACGTTAGTTGAATAATCTCCATGTTATCCTAGAAAGTCTGGCCAGTGTTTGATATAGGAAAACAAAATTAATCAGTACATCCACACTGTATATGTATATATACACAATTTTTAAGGTAGGAAACGTCTCTGGTTCTGTGTTTATCTGTTCATATTTTTTGTCTCTGTGTACCTCTGTATTTCTCTTTTTTTCTGTTTTCCATGACTGTGCCCCTTTCCCGTACAGCCATAAACCCTTATCTATAATGCAGCGAGACCTGGCAGAAGTAAAAAGAAACCACTAAAGCAGATGGCCAGTTTTTTGCTGTTAACTAATGTAGTGTAGCATGAAGATAAAGGATTTTTTTTGTTGTTGTTGTTGTTCTATTGATGTGGTTGGGAGCAAGGGACAAGAAGGGAATTGGAGAACAATAATCTGATAATAACCTGGGCACTAGGGCTTATTATGATTGGCAGTAAAGGAATACCAATGTCCAGTGTGATACATGGGCTAAGAGATCTGGTACCCAAGCCACAATGGATTGAGAAGGTGGTTGGGGTGCTCAGATATTTTAACCGTATCTCCTCTTGATTAAATTGTACTTATAAACTGCATCACAATTGAAAAGATAGAAAACAGGATAATTGGAACTTCCTGTGGGTAAAGGGGAACAATATATTTATGGTACCTCTGCATGCAAAATGAGGCTTAAAAAAATCCTTCTCTAACCACCGTATGCATATTTTTTCTGACAGTCTATTTTTTAAAGTTGCATGTGTATTTATATATTTGTGGACTTTATAGGCTGTTTTTTAATATGTTCAAGGAATTAATTATAATAATCAGCTATAAAGAGCAAAACTGTTGATCATACCCATATATATTTAGTACTATATTTTTATGTAATTTGCATTTTATTATTAATCTGATTTTTACAGTTATAATACTGTTTAATGTGTCAGTGATTTAAAATAATATGCACATTTCTTAACTTCTAATAAAATATGAAGCTTGAGAAAATATAAAAATACATTTCACTGCATAGCATCTTGCCATATAATTCCCTTTATGAAGTCATATTTTATTGATTGTGAAAAAGTCAGCTTGACTTCTAAGCTCTGCTTAACTTTGTTATTTTTAGAAATTAATCATCCTTGGAATGTTTATAATGTTTGCCAGCCTAGATAATTTGTAATACTCCCAGTAATGCCACTATGTTTATGGTCAAGTATGTTATACAGAAAAAAAGTCTTTGTCATGGTCATGATATATGAGGCTACTGTGGAACACATCCAATACCATCTGCATTACCCACTTGGTACTGAATTTCAAAATATATATTTTGTAAGTTAACTGCAATCTCTAATATCACAATATAAATCACAAATACACATAGATGATAGCTTTCTTTTATAAGAACTTGTTCAGAAACCTTCCCTACCTACTCGGTATGCAGGTTAGTTATTGGAAAAGAACTTTTGCCTTTGCACTTGCAAAATGTGTTATATGTGAATTATATGGTACTGATACTCTATGAGTAACATGTATTTACTGTGAGAGCGAAATAGCATTTTCCTATCTTCAGATTTTAGGTCAGACTATTTGGGGGTGGTTAGGATCATATCTTATTTTTTATATTTCTTGGCCTTGGGGTTGACCAGGACTACAATAGGGTAGTTGTACTCTTGGTGTAGAGTGAATTAAAAAACAATTGGATTACATAACTTATAAATATCTACTTATTTTCCTCTTGTTTGCATTGCTAATTACTTTCATTCTCAATGTAAGAATAAGTGTTTTCACATGTATAATTTCATGTAAGTAGCTATAATACATATTTCATGCATTTACTTCCTCCATTCTGATTGCTAAATGGTTCTTTAATGACCACTCAAAAAATTGAAATGCAGTAGTTGAAAGAGTCTCATTGATTTGTTATGTAAATAAGAGACAATATATTGTATTATGATCTATTTTAATTTGGCAGTTTAGAATAAGACCTTGTTGAAAAATAGGCTCATTCATTCTCTACTTGTTTTTGAGGTTTTTTTTAAATGTTTATTATTTTTGAGACAGAGAGAGACAGAGTGCAAGTGGGGGAGGGGCAGAGAGAGAGGGAGACACAGAATCTGAAACAGGCTCCAGGCTCTGAGCTGTCAGCACAGAGCCCGACACGGGGCTCGAACCCATGAACTGTGAGATCATGACCTGAGCCGAAATCAGACGCTCAACAAACTGAGCCACCCAGGCAGGCGCCCCTGTTTTTGAGTTTTTAACTGATAAATTGAAAACAAGTAACTTACATTTTGTTAATAATTACATTTTGTTTTATTTCTATACTTGCCCTATATTGTTATCATAGCAGGAATTAGGTCCTTTCAATATAGAAAATTGTCTTCCTATTAAAAAAAAAATCTATCTGAAATGAAACATTTGACCAAATAAGCTAGGGTAGTTAAGGATTTGCCAGAAAAATTTGATAGTTGTATTTACAGAAATAATAGACATGAATCTTTGTATAAAATAGGCTCTCACAATGACATTTGTTAAGCTTTAGGTGTTTATTTCATCTATACACACTATAGTTTGTGGTGATTTGAATGCCCTGAAGTCAAGGTTATAGCTTACTGGTAAAGTACAAGCACATAGTCTCATATATCTCTTTGTTTGTCATTGCCAGTGTCACCTACTTTATTGTCAAAGTAACTCTCCTCATACAAATTTAACTCAGAAAGCAAAAATCCAATAATTCTATGACCCAATGATATAATAAATATTAATGTTTATTAGATTTTCCGTGTAGTCGTGTATGTGTATATATTTTTTTAAATTGGAATGTTAGAAATGAAATTTGTCTTTCATTTTGATTTAACCTTAAAATGTAGATATTTCTGTATTGTATTTAAATTTAAAAACAGATATCATATGTAGGATCCATCGGTTACCTAACCATATACTGATAGCTCAAAAGTGAAGGTCATTGACATATTGCCATTATAAATAGCACTATAAAGGAACACATCTGTACATAAAATTTGACTATATCTTTGTATCCCTAGAAGAAAATCTCTTGAGAAATAGAGAGTGAAAAAAAAAAGACTTCTTTTTAGGTTCATTAAGAACTATCTTAAGTCAATGTTAATAAATTATCAATTCAACCTTGCTTGTTATTAATGCAGTTGTTTAGAACAATTCCACAAGTTTTGGCTACTGTAATGAACAATACAAATGAGAATAAACATTCAAATGTTAAGATATTATTTGCCGGGTATGATGATGTATTCAGAAAATTCTAAAAAGAAAAACTTTCTCAGAATAATGAGAACATTTACAGTTCAGATATATGATTCTCATATTCATAAATGATTTGAGTCAAAGCAGCAATGAAATGTATGGCTTACTTAGGAAATATCATAGGAGGAAATACATAGAACTTATGAGAAGAAATGTCTAAAACTTTACTGGGAGTTATAAAAGAGAACATTGTAGGAGCACCTGGTTGGCTCAGTTGGTTCAGCGTTTGACGTCAGCTCAGGTCATGATCTCACAGTTTGTGGGTTCGAGCCCCAAGTCAGGCCTGTGCTGACAGCTCAGAGCCTGGAGGCTGCTTCAGATTCTGTCTCTCCCTCTCTCTCTCTCTGCCCCTCCCCCACTCACACTCTGTCTCTCTCTCAAAATATAAATAAATGTTTAAAAATTTTTTAAAATATATTTAAAGAGAATATGCAACATACTATGTTTCTGAATGAAAAGACTGAGTACAACAACAGTAACGAATATTGCCAAATTATTTTGTATAGATTTTTGCACTACTATATTCAAAGTACCAATATGAGCTTTTCTATGTAGAAATTCAACAGAATTATTCTAAAACCTATATTGAATATTAAATAAGAAAACTAGTAAAAATGGAAAAGAATAATAAGGCGCTTGCCCAAGTGATCATAAAAATATATATTGTACAAATACAGTAATTAAAGATAAAAATCTCAAAATTAGGCAAAGTGATCAACTGTAAAAATGAGATCCATAAAATAGCACTGCAGTTTATATGTCTGTGTGGCAATGTGGTATGAAGGACTCCTCAGAAAATCAATTGTCTAGTACTAAAATAGGGATCAAACCAGTTGTGTGTGTGTGTGTGTGTGTGTGTGTGTGCATGTGTGTGTGTTTCAAAGTATATATTATGAAATTTCTGGAGAAAGTCCTCTTTGAGTTATCTACTTTAATCTCCTTTTTTGAACACTGTATTAAATAGTATAAAGTAGGCTGCAGTCACAGCAGATTCCTAAATTAATAAAGGTTTCCAGAGAATGTTTCCTTGTTCACCAAACATTCCAAAGCAGGTAAGTGTTTCTGATCAGGGCAATGTGTATATGGTGGGAAATGGTAATAGATGTCATTCTTTTGCTCTCACAGTTATACATAGAACCGGTCTAATATCGTGAAGCTTCCAAAGTCATTCTGAGGGTCATTGCCTTTCCGGTCTGCAGGGAGGAGCAAGGAGCACTGTGGAGATTCTAATCGAAAATTTTTATGGATATGCTTGGAAGTAGTGCACATTACTTCTGCATCCATTTCCATTAAATAAAACTCCATAGCTACACCTATAAAGGGGTCTGAAAGGTGTAGTCCTCTTGAGATAAAGGAAGCTATGTATAAAAGATACCATGTAGCTTTAACAAAGAAAAGTGGATCTAATGCACTAATATAGTTTTTAAATGTATAAATGGAGGGATTTTTTTACAGCTTTATTGATACATTTAATATATCATAAAACTTACCCATGTAAAGTATGTGGTTCAGAGGATTTTATTCTATGCATAGGTGTGCAGCCATCAACACGGTCAATTTTAAAACATTATCAGTCCTTCAGAAAGAAACCCCATACCCATTAGTGGTCACACCTGGTTTCCCCTTTCCCAGTCCCTGGAAACCACTAATCTACTTTATATTTCTATGGATTTGCCTATTCTGGACTTTTTGTATAGGTAGAATTGTATCATTTTTGATCTTTTGTGACTTGATTATTTCACTTAACATAGCATTTTAAAAATTTATGCTTATCATAGCATGTATCAGTAATTGATTCTTTTTCATTGCCAAATAATATTCCTTTGTGGCAACATACTACATCGTATTTATCAGTTAATAGAAATGTGGATGATTCCTACTTTTTGGCTATTCTGCATACTGCTGTTATGAAAATTCCTGCCCGAGTTTTTGCACGGACCTGTTTTTACTTCTCTTGGGTACACGTAGGAGTGAAATTGCTGAGTCACATAATAGCATTCTGAATACTGCTAAACTGTTTTCCAGAGTGATTTCACAATTACACAATCCAAACAATATGAAGCGTCTCATTTTACCACATCGTCACCACACTTGCTATTATCGGCTGTCGTCTTTCCTTTAGTCATCCTAGTGAAGATGAAATTGTGTCTCATTGTAGTTTTGATTTGCATATCTTTAATGCATAATGATGTTGAGCTTCTATTCATGTGCTCTTTGGTTGTGTGTATATCTGACCTGGAGAAATATTCAATCATTTCTTAATGACTTTTTATTATGAAGTTCTGAGTGTTCTTTATAGAAATACCTTTTATTAGAAAATAACAGAGAATATTGTTAGAATATATTTAGATTTAAGAGTTCTTTTGACTGCATAGTCTAAGAGAAGCTTTTTGCCTGGATTTACCCACTTAAATCTCATCTATTTTATATTCACTAGGAAATCATATACCGTTTATCTAGCCTCATGCCTCCTCCCTTTTACTTACATATTTAATTTCTAGAAATAGTGCATTAATTCAGATTTTTATTATGACAAAAACTAGTAACTGACAGTGATTGAAATTTCACTCTAATATGTGAATTATATAGCAGTGACTTCTATACAAAACATCAAAGTAATTAATTGGATTCTTCTGGTAGTATCCAATTACTCTTGCCTAAGAACATGATAAAGAACATTAACCTTTAATCCTGGTGACCAAAAGTGTTTCTGTTTTTGGTCTAGTCTGAATTCTAGTCTTTCCATATTTTGGAAATCCTCTTATTTATATATTTTTGTATTTTCACTCAATACTGTAAATATTGAATCTTTCATTTCATTTCCATGGATACTTTTTCTCTAATATGTTCTGCAAACTACTGGATGCTTCTTAATCTCAAGAAAGTTATGCAATTCATTATTGTATCAAATCTGCATATTGTATAATAGTGACTTTTGGAGCCACTCACATCACAGCTTTATTTTTTTTAAAGATTTATTTTTTTTAAAGTAATCTCCACACCCATTGTGGAGTTCAAACTCATGACCCCGAGATCAAGAGTCAGATGCTCTACCAACTGAGCCAGCTTGGCACCTCCTGGACCCACTCACACTGGAGCTTTAAACAAACAAAGATGAGAATCAGAAGAAAACCTGAGATTTTATATGGCAACAATCCTAACAAATTTGCACTATTTCAGCATACTAGGCTTATCTGAAATGTTACTATTTGAGAAGAAAAGATGAGGAGAAAGCTAAATAAAGATAATGCATGATTTATAAAGGTTGCTATGGAATAGCTCCTGCAGTTTTAAGGGACCATGAATGGAGGAAGATGTCAACATATTTAGAAGTAATATTTATGTGAAGCCAGAAACTGAAGTTTACAATATTGTCCAATCTAAGTTGCTTTTAGAATCCTAATTTGCATGCCCCTATTGAATGAAAAGAAAGATTTCAAAACTTAGAGTCTAATTGCATTTCTGTGACTTCCAAGGTATGTGACCTTAACTAATGTGATTCACAGTTTCCTTATTTGTCAAAGGGATAATTAGGCCTACTTTGTTATAGTATGAGGATCAAGTAAAATAATGTATAGAAAGGCCCTAACACAAAGCCTCACACATTTAATCCTGGGAGAATGTGGTCATTAAAACATACCTTTTGGAATTAGAATTTAAAAAACAAATGACCTGGATAGTAAGCAAAATTTAAAATCCAACACCATCTTGGGGTCACTTACTTTCCATAGTGTTTTTCAAAGACTGCATTGTGTATTTTTAATCCCCAAATGTGGCAGTTTCTCTAATTATGAGCCTACACATTTGTACACACATTCTATCTTTATATTCAGGACTCATCCACTGGACTGTAACTAAGTCTTTAATGAGTTACTAATGAACATCTTAAGCTTAGATCAGCATTTAAAAAAATGTTAAAGAGTGTTGAAAAGCTATTCAGAGTGCAAGCCTGTTGCTTTTAATTAGACTATAAACCCCCCCAAAAAATGTCCTGTCTTCACTATTCATCCAAGGTTGAAAGAAATTGAATAGTGAGTGACAGATATACTCTGACTTTGGTATTATTAATTTAATGTTAAGGGGGATAAGTACAGTGAGCTAAATCAAAGAAATTATTATCTTGATTAAATGCAAAGGTAAAAATAATATGTAAAACCAAAATAGCATTTTACAGTGATTGAATTTTTTCTCCCCTCAGATGACTTTGAAACATTATTGTTGTTGTTGCATTAGAGGATAACAGATGACGTGAGGATCAAAATGCAGATACGATTAGATCATGTAGATCATGTAGACAACCCCCCCTCAAAAAAAAGAAACAAGCCTTATATATTCATAAAAAGAATGAACAGTTGGCTTTTACCTATTACCGCTTCTCACCAATCTGTTGGAGGTACCATGAAAATAGTAATCATAGACACAACCTGAATTAGATCAGGACTATTCTTTTCTGTAGCTCTTGTGACAAATCAACAATGGTGGCAACTATTTTGCAACGACCCTTTCTTTTCCCTTTTGATAGTGAAGTTGGTGAAACCATGCAAACTTTAAGGGCACATGATTTAATAATGAAGACAGATAATACATAAAATTCAAAGCAGCAGGCTAGTATGATGCTATCCCTCTGGGGAATGCTGCACATTGGGCTAAAAGGGAGCCTTTCAGATTAGTCACAATAGCTCAGGACAGTGGCAATAGCTCTGATAGCCTACATGTTTTATAGTTTACAGGCTATTGTTAGGACACAGGTTGGATGTCATGCCTCTGCACTGAGATAAAAACCACTGTGTCAATTTTTAAGCATAGGTGTCCAATAATAATCATAACTCTATGTAAATACAACCAGCATAATAAAATAGATTATTTTAACATGCTAGCCTGTTAATGTATCTGCTTTCTTGTTAACCAGCATTTAGACATTCATTTTGTGTGTGTGTTGAGGAGGGATGGTGGGAGTAAAAACCTCTTAGGACCAAAAAAAAAAAAAACATAGATAAAAATTTTGCATTCTTCTCAACCATCTTCAGAGATACCAGGTATGATTAACTTAAGATAGGAAGAACTCACTAACAAGATAGATTTCTGTCAAAATATATGTTTTTTTCATTTTTAATTTAATTTTTTTAACTTACATCCAAATTGGTTAGCATATAGTGCAACAATGATTTCAGGAGTAGATTCCTTAGTGCCCCTTACCCATTTAGCCCATCCCCCCTCCCACAACCCCTCCAGTAACCCTCAGTTTGTTCTCCATATTTATGAGTCTCTTCTGTTTTGTCCCCCTCCCTGTTTTTATATTATTTTTGTTTCCCTTCCCTTATGTTCATCTCTTTTGTCTCTTAAAGTCCTCTGACTGACTCATTTCACTTAGCATAATACCCTCCAGGTACATCCATGTAATTGCAAATGGCAAGATTTCATTCTTTTTGATTGCTGAGTAATACTCCATTGTATATATATACCACATCTTCTTTATCCATTCATCCATCGATAGACATTTGGGCTCTTTCCATACTTTGGCTATTGTTGATAGCACTGCTATAAACATTGGGGTGCATGTTTCCTTTCGAAACAGCACACCTGTATCCTGTGGATAAATGCCTAGTAGTGCAATTGCTGGGTCGTAGCATAGTTCTATTTTTAGTTTTTTGAGGAACCTCCATACAGTTTTCCAGAGTGGCTGCACCAGCTTGCATTCCCAAAATACATGTGGCCTTCAATGGTTTTTCCCACACATCAAGTATCATTGGCACTGATTCAGGGAAAGTGCCCCATTACTAGTGTTTTAAAGATTTGTAAGGAAGGAAATTATTGACTTTACAACATTCTGAAAGCGTCGCTTCCATACCATTAAAGTTTTAGTATACTTTAACAGGGAAGTAGACACAAGGAAATTAAAAGAAAATCAGTATTTTCTGAATTATAAATTCCAGAGTTTTATTTTTGTGCCATGAATTTAAATCCGTTTATATTATGTTTACAAAAAAGCAGACATTTTTAGTTAGAGAAGAAAGTATATTGGTTATTACTCCTCTGATAAATAAGATATATAATACACATTCAATTTGAATGAAAATAATGTCTTCATGTCAGAAGCTGCATTTTTAAAATAAATTTATATCCCCAGAAACTTTACTCTGTGCTTACTCATTTTAACCAATACTTGAGGTATTTACACCACAGTATTACGATCTAGGTGGCCGTTCTAATGAACAAACCACAGTTTTCCCCACTGTATTTAGCTTTATTCATAATCAAGTGTTTGACTCTCCCACTATTTTCAGAATATCATCCAGCTTTTATATCATGATTGTTCAGTCTTCTAGTGACAGTTTAGCCAGAATATATTTTATTTTACTGTAATAAGCTATGTTGTAGAGAAAAATAATAAAGGACCCTACTTGGAGGGAAATTGCTTACCCACATAGGGCGTACCAACACTTCATGAAGCATTTCGGTCTGGAGAAGTCTATTGAGTTAAATTGAGTAATATCCAGGTATACTATGAAAGTTGCTTCATCATACACAGGTGGGTAATTCATCACTACAGAACCATTTTCTTATGAGAACCGGAACTGAAACAGATTTTTCTCTGTGTTGGAACTTCCATGTTGTAATTTCTACCTGGTGGCTTCCTTGTCAGTTGCTTGAACTGAAACTTTTATGACTATTGTTAGAGATTACTACCCAGCCTATAAAGAAATTATGCAGCTGTCACATACACCTTAGGGAGAAATCAAGAAAGAACTAATCTTCTTATATGGCCAAAATGAAGGTGCTGAGGGAAAGGTAGAGCCTTTCAGTATGCATAAGGAAGCAGAATTGGAAAAATGCCTTTACCGGCAAGAAAAGGAATGAAAGCAATAGTCTGTTTGTCTGTCTCTCCCTCTCTCTCTCTTTCCCTCTCTTTCTCTCCACTCCCTCCCCTTCACACTTCCCTACCCCTCCCTCTCTCCTCATTATGTATATTGCACTGAATTTGGATTAGACATTCCTTATCACTCAACCATTTGTAATAAGTATTTCAGTATAAATTCTAGCATTTACATAGCACTTTGCAGTTAGCTGAACACTTATGCACACAGTAGCTCAATGAATACTTACAATCATCCAGTGAGTCACAGGTAGTAGTATCAGTAATAAGATGAAACAATAGATTCAGAGCCATCAATCTAATGATGCAGTGACATTTCAAATAGTTGTTAGAGAAACTCAAAAATTTCCTAAACATCTCATGGAGGCTTCTTCCCATGACATTTTAATAACCTACTGAGCATTTGCCTTATTTTGTAGAACTATGATTTAAATGAGAAATAAACAACTTATGGAAGAATGAGCTAGAATATTATAAAACAAGTAAAATTTTTAAGTTTAAGGAAGAAAACAATATTGTGTTTATGTAAACCTAGAGATAATAGTGAAAGGTAAAATTGAACAGTGGGTTAGGGTCATAGTTGTAATTATAGTATGGTTAAACTCTTACGAGGCTCATAATTAGCTAATTATTTTAAAAATATGGTAAAATATTGCTCCCAAAGACAAAAATAACTTGTGAGAAAAATCATTAGTATATGAAAGTGAAATCACTAGTAACTCTGATAAATATGCTCTGGTGGGGTTTTGTTGTTAGCATTTCTCTCACCTTAGAAATATCTTAGCATTACAGTTCATGGTTTTGTCTACATCCCATGGTCATTATTATGATCAATAGATGTTTTGGGGGTAGAAGCTGAATCATTGACTAAATTACAAAATTATTCATATAAGGAGAACAAGAAAACAGAAACAGTTGAAATTGGTTAGAAATAATTCTTAGTTAGTATTTTTATTATTTATAAGTCAGTATCGATCTCAAAGTATATCTCATTAAAATATGATTTTTTATATTTATTTCAATTTAAAGCTCCACAGATATGAAAATTCTGGTACTGCCATCATATATACTTAACATCTGATGTGCTCATTATTTTTCCTTTTTTTACTACTTGCCTTAGGTTCACCCTGAACTGTTATTCAGGAGCTTTGATGCTGTGATGGCTTTTGATATTTGGAGACTAACATAAACATGGGAGAAATATTTTGATCATTTCAGTACATTGTGAAATATTTTCATATTTCATGTCTGCCCCCTAGGAAAACAAAATCAAAGTGTTTACATAGTAAAAAATCTGAGTATGAATTGATTATGTAGATAATTTGGATATGTCAATGACTCATTACTTATAAATATTAAATATTATCTATGATTAAAGCAATTCAAATTTGTAAAATATGAGTGAATCTCTCTGTTTTAAAAATAAGAAGTCTTGGGATATCTGGGTGGCTCAGTTGGTTAAGCGTCTGACTTTGGCTTGGGTCATGATCTTGGGGTTCATGGATTCAAGCCCTGTGTCAGGCTCTGGACTGTCAGCCCAGAGCCTGGAGCCTATTTCAGATTCTGAGTCTCTCTCTCTCTCTGTCTCGGCTCCTTCCCTACTTGTGCTCTGTCTCTCCCTCTCTCAAAAATAAATTAACATTAAAAAAAAATAAAAATATGAAGTCTTAATCAGATATGCAAGTTTTAAAGGGGATAAGATGAAGTCTGTCTCTCTCTCTTTCTCTCTCTTTCTGAAGAAGGTTAGAAAGAAAGAACAACAAGATATATTGGCCTTATCATTACCTCCTGTCCCCAAACCAAAATTACCTTTGAGACATCTTTGTGTACATAAACAGAGTTTGAAAATGTGGTCACAAATGGAGATGGGAGGGGAATAGGGTGAGAGGGATGTACGTGTATGCTTCTAAATTATCTTCCCCCTTAGTAATCTTGAGAAGAGAAGAGACATTTAGAATGTAAAGGTCTCCTCAAATATGCTTGAAGACAAGTACCTTCCAGGAACAACTTGATGTGTTTTGCACAGCCATTGGTGTAGAATTTAGACAAGTGGTTGGAGAATGCCAGGGTATAGATATCACCTTTCTTGACATGAGGAAGAACTTACTGTTTCAGGTAGAATTGGGTGCCCCAAGGACAGACCGAGCTTCTGATCACTGCCTCTTCACATGAAATTTGGGAGTTTTTTTTTTTTTTTTTTTTAACGTTTATTTATTTTTGAGACAGAGAGAGACAGAGCATGAACGGGGGAGGGGCAGAGAGAGAGGGAGACACAGAATCGGAAACAGGCTCCAGGCTCTGAGCCATCAGCCCAGAGCCTGAAGCGGGGCTCGAACTTACAGACTGCGAGATCATGACCTGAGCCGAAGTCGGACGCTTAACCGACTGAGCCACCCAGGCGCCCTGAAATTTGGGAGTTTTTTAAACAGGCATGCTCCAAGGATTATTAGCTAGCATTTGATTTGAATGATTCTTTCCAGACTTCAGATCCTGTGCTTCTAATGGAATACCAGACTTATAAACTCTGATGTTTATCTCAGAGACTTATTTTTATAATAGCTTCAGAAAGATAAATTAGATTTATATTTATAACTCAAATAAATATTTCCCCAGAAGTCATACAATATTTTAACAGTAACATATACAATATTTTAAAACAAAAGTTCAGATTTTGGCTGTGTTCTGTTAGACCTTGACCATGTGGGCAGTGTAATAGCTACTTCACTTTTGCTACACTGATAGGTGATACTGGATTCCTTTTATAGAGATGATGAAGTTAAAGGAGAGTCAGATCTGCAGATACATAAAATACTCCAGTTTCATAGAACAAATCAGAGTCTAATTTCCTTCAACTTAACAAAGTCAAGTTAACTTTCCAATATTTTGTATTCCTCAGTCTCACTCCATGAAATCATTTAAACCTGTAATACAAACCTGTTCCTTCTAGGTCCCTAGATTTTGCTTTCTAGTGAGTTTGAGAATGTTCTTTTTTCTTGTTTAAGTGTATATTCTTTCCTTTAATACAGATCATATTATATTTTTCAGCTGATGATGGTTTCACCTTTTATGCATTTTAAACATGTGTTATTCTCTACTTACTGTAGAGATTGACCTTTTTTGAAATAATCTCTAGTTGAGTAGAGGTCACTATTGCCAAGTCTTTTTCCCTATCCTGCCTTATTCTTCCTTCCCAGGGACTTCATTCAGTATGAGCTCATGATCTAGGTGTTGCTTACCTCTCTGATCTCATTCCAAACCATTCTTCTCCCAGCCCACTGCACATAGATTCATTGGCCATTGTGTTATTCCTTGAATAAACTGTGGTGGTTCCAACTTGAGGAATTGTGATAGCCTGGAATGTTCTTTACTCCTGATTTTGTTGTGACTAGCAAATTCCAGTCTCACTGAGATCTCAGTTTAAACTTTACTCCCACAGATAAGTCCTCCATAAAACCCTAAGCAGAGTAGCCTTTACATATTTTCCTATTTAAACTTTCTGTAGATGACTTACATTTATAGCACTTAAAAATTGCTTATCTGTTTGTATATTCTTTTTCTCCTATACCAGAATGGATGATTCATTAAAATAGGTACATGGTCTGTTTTGCTCACCAACATCTTCCAGCACCTAGAAAAAGACCTGGCACATAATGCAAACTTAATAAATATTTGTTGAATGAACAAATAAGTGCATGCTCCATCACTCCAAGTGTTCTTATATGTTAAATTGCCTGAGGGCAAAATCTTTCAACTCTATTATAACCAAAGCTTTTAGGAAAATGTAGCTTTATCATCTGTTGCTCATTTCCTTCCATAATACAGTTTATAAAGATTTAGGGCAAACATGCCTGTATGTATTCACGTAAAAAATAATTTAAAATTAGTCACATGTTGGGCAATGAGGGCGGGATATTTAGAAGTCAAAAGATCAGAAAATAACATCATTGGAATTAAACATTAAAGGAGATAGAGATTTTGATTTTCACAACTTTTTTGGTCTTGAAACTTGTTACGTTCTTTGACACCTTTTTCATTTACACAATCTATCAAAATAGCATTGAGATTACCTTTTGCCCAGATATTTTAGTACTTATCCATTATAATGAGAATAAATAAATGGTAAACTTAGTTATATTCGAGACTAGTTATATTCGGAACTATTTTTTTTATCATAGATGGATTGTTTGACAAATTTCTTAGTATCATATTTGTTTTCTGTAAGGGCCATATAGTTCCTGTGATTTGGGAGAGAACATGTATTTCATTCTTAATTTGCAAATTTTATATGTCAAGAAATTATAGTTCTACTTTATAAATTTATAGGATTAGAAAGATGATTATAAAATTCTCTTGCATTATTGAATTTCCTACTTTCTCTCCTGACTGCTGAATGATAGCCATATAGCATTATTAATGTGTTTTTAAATATGCATGTTTGTAAAAAATAATTGTGTCAAGCAAAATCTTTTTCCTTGTAAACTCTTTTCCTCTCTGTTAGTGGGGGCATTTTCATTATCATTCGTGTTTATCACACTAGTTGGAATTAGTGTAGAAAAATGTGTATTTCCTGTACCAATTCACCAGCAAAATAAAATCCTGTACTTAAATAGCTCTGTTTTTCATAGCATACAGTGTATTACTGTTTTGTGAATTATTAAAAAAATCCTATGTTTACAATTTTATTTTTTCATTATTGTCTTGGTCTTCCATATTGATTCATTTATGTAATATGTACCATCTGTCAGTAGAATCACTGTGTATTTAAATGGCAAAAATGTTTGTATCTCCTTTTCACCTTAATGTTCATCACAGATCTTAATACAGTCTTTCAAAAACTATTAAATGATCTGAAACATATAAAACAATCCATGTAAATGTAACAACACAACACACAAAACAAAATTAATAAAGAATAAATAAATACCTCTCTGAAACTTTTGACACCCATTATCTTATCAAGCTTTTTGCGTGTACTCAGTTCACTAACATTTTTATTTATACTTGCAGATATTAGTACCTATAGATTTACAGCAGAACACTGTGAATCTATAAAATATAAAATGTATATTTTCTCAAGTAGCTTTCTCTTGAAAATTGTGTCTAATTTTCCAATCATTGTCAGGGATTAGGATGAGGTGTTTGGCTTATTTAAGATCGTGATTAGCTAGGACAGAACTGCACAGTCCACATCACAGTAGGGACCAGGGGATGTGTTCTCCTCAGCTCCAGGGTTATCTGAGCGGGTCCTGGGGTGGCTGGAGTCCAGGGACTATGGCCCGCAGCAGAGAGCAGCCTTGGGAATAGTCTCTAGCCGGGCTTCTTTGCAGCCAGCCTGAGCTGAGCGGAGTCTGATGGTGCGCCCTGCGGTCCCCGCAGGTGGCAAGCACAGTGAGCGACATCCAGCCCTCGCTGCCCCACTGCGACATGCTGAGCGCAGCCCAGGAGGCGCTCTGCCACCCAGACATCTCCTTCAGCAGCCAGCAGCCGAGCGTGCCACTGCTCATCGTGGACAAGGGCCCCGTGGAGCTACCAGAGGAGTTCGTGGTCCAGGTGCCCAAGGAGCCCAGAGTGCAGCCCAAGGTGCGGCCAGCGGTGGGGAAAGGGGGCTGGGGGTGGCTGGGCAGGGACTCCTAGAGGGCTCAGCCCCAGGCGGTGCCCCAAATGTGTCTTTTCATTTATTGATTATCTGCATCCACTCACTGTGGCTGATTTAATGGACTTCGTGGTCTCCTAGCAGTTTTTTAACACTGCATGCTTGTTTGACATTAGAGACTCATCATTACGTCAAAATGTTTGACTTTAAATTTTTGAATGGGTTTGAACTCTCTTTGCATTATCACAGGAAATTTAAAATTACTTTTAGTGACAATTTCAACTACTGTAAAATGTGATGGTTGTAAAAGATAAGTTTTAACATTTCTGATCATCTGCTTGTCTGAAGAAAAAAATTCTCATCAATGGAAACTAGCAAGATTTTGAGGAGAGTATGATGAAAATATCTTGGTTGGGGATTATACATAGTCATTTGAATCATAAAATCTGATGGAAAAGTGATGGTTATAGAAGCAACCTGATTTTGTTAAAAATGTTGAGAGTACTTTATAACACTGTCTTTGCAGCTGGCAAGTGCAGTGAATGACATCCATCCTTTGAAGGTCTAGTGAGAAATATTATACAATATTTGCACAAAATTCAATACTGTTCTTTCCCCCAATACTTTTTTATCTTATCTGTATGTAATACTTAGGCAGTGTAATTCTTTTGGCTCACTAAACTCCATACAATCACTTTTATCCCTCTTAGGTCCTTCAGGTAATGTAATAAATATAATATGTAATATATATTTATATAATATATGTGATATATTTTTATATATGTAGTACATATTCATATGTAATATATGTTAATATTTATTCATTTATGATATTTATACAAATGGATAAATTTATTAAATATAATATGTATATATTTCACATATTATATTTATAATATATATTATATTTATAATTTTCTTTGTGTAGTACAACATGAAAAAGGCTGGGAAGCATTGGACTGGTAGAACCATGAATATCAAGTCTTTTCCTCAAACAGTGTCACCTCTCCTACCCCTTAATTTCTTCAAGTGGATATTCATACAAAACTACTGGTAAAGGAAGGTAAAATACCAGTGTATTAGCTGAGCTTATCTTCTTAACCCTGTTACAGTATTCTCTAGTAAAATGAGTTAGAATACTTTGTTTTTGGTTCAGGGACCAAGGGAATTGTATCATAAACTCATCTTAGATTTAATAGACTTGTGAAAATTAAATCTAACTCTTTAATTACTACAGCCACATAGAAAAAATGACTTGGCACTCACGGTGGGTCTGTCCATTCAGTTATATCGTTCAATCAATGTTCTAGAATCTTTCCATTCGGATGAACATTTCTTCCTTGGTGTTGATGATTAGTGACGGATGATTGTCTATGCTTCTTCTACAAAAGTGTGTAAAATTGACTCAAGTATGTTCAAAAAATTGAAAGAAAGTGTAGTAAATATTCTTTAAAAACATTTTTTCTGCTGTTTTGTATTACCATTTCAAACCTGAAATTGTCTCAATTGGATGCAGTCACATTTTTCTCAGAATGTTCTTTAACAGTCTCAAAGTTTTCCTCATGATGCCCTGGATTTGTATTGTAAAATGATTATATAAAATTAATATTTTTTAATTTACTCCAATGCACATAACACTCATCATAATTTCTAGCAGTAGTGAAGAAGGAATCCAGAAATGAAGTTTAATTTTTCAGTAAATGTTATAAATGTTTAAATCAGGAACTAACATTAACATATACACACACTTGCTGGCAATTCAATTTTGAGAAGAAAAAAATTGCAGAATACCAGAATAGTTTTTCCTAGAGAACTTTTACTAAGAAGTTGGCTGATTTTATTTTTATTTTTTTTTAATTTTCTTTATTTTTTAAAGTTTATTTACTTTGAGAGAGAGAGCACGAGTAGGGGAGAGGCAGAGAAAGAGAGAGAGGGCGTGGTTGGGGGGCAAGGAATCCCAGGCAGGCTTCATGCCGTCAGTGCAGATCCTGACACGGGACTGCATCCCACAAATCATGAGATCATGAGCTGAGCTGAAACTAAGAGTTAGATGCTTAACCAACTGAGTCACCCAGGTGCCCCTAGAAATTGGCCAACTTTAAATGTTCCCCAACACTTACAGCTTATAAGATTTTTCTTTGATATTAGCTTTTACCTTTTGCAACATATATAGCAGGTTACAGTGTAGTAGTGAGTTTTAAATCATGCTTTTCTATCAACTTATGAATAAGAAAATTTCATCATATTTTGCTTTAGACAGAAAAGAAAGTGAGGGTATAAGGCAAACTTCATGTGATCTCCTAAATGGAGACTGAGGTAAATGTCATGTGATTTTAAAAAGGAGACTGAGGAATCATGTTAACCTGTTATAATGATACAGTGTGTTTTGAAAGTTGCCTTGTGCAAAAGTAATTTTATCATCCAAACAAAGAGTAACTGAAGGTCATCTTGTAGTGCTACCTATGGAAATAATAAAGAAAAATGAGTAAATATTACAGGGGCATAATCTTTCCTGATATAGAAGATAATACATAGAGCTAGGGCAGGTATTAAAAATGAAACTGAAATAAAAAATACCGTATTTCTTTGAGCTCTTCAAGTTGAAAAGACAGGGAAGAAGGCAAACGAGAAAATGTCAACCTTCCCTTGCTCCCCTCCTCTGCCTTTCTCAAAATACAAGCAACAGTCTGTTACAGAAACAAGATACTCTATGGTACAGAACACTCAGAAATAAATATAAATAATAAAGACTGATATTAATGTGACTTTAATTGAAAAATCAAACTAATATTCCTTTTAAAAATTGCTAACCTCTGTATTTTTTCTTTTTTTAACGTTTATTTATTTTTGAGAGAGAGAGAGCATGAGTGGGGTTGGGGCAGAGAGAGAGGGAGACACAGAATCTGAAGCAGTCTCCAGGCTCCGAGCTGTCAGCACAGAGCTCGATAGGGGGCTCAAACTCATGAACCATGAGATCATGACCTGAGCCGAAGTCAGACGCTTAACAGACTGAGCCACCGAGGTGCCAAGGTGCCCCGTAACCTCTGTATTTTTTCTATAGGTAGCCACAGAAGCAAGTAGAAACCCAACACAAGCAGCCTTGACAACGTGAAAAAAAAGGCAAAACAATAGCAACAAAACTCCCCAAAACCTTTTTATTGGTTAAAAATTAAACTTTGTCCTTGTTTAAATTTTATATTCATTTGACTCAGAATAGCTAATAACAGTTCTTAAGAGTTAACGAGTGTTTGGATTCCTAGGAATTAGGACTTCACAGTAGAGCAGCAAAGCATGAAGAGTTTAAAAACACTGTTCTCTGAAGACATGTTTCTCTTTAGAGTATTAAGGCAGAAGGAAGTCGAGGGCAGATTGCCCAGTTAATGACTAGATATCAAGACTTTTCCTTGAAGGCAAAGGAATGTTAATGTGTTTTTTATCAACATTTTCTTGCTTTAATTGTGATTTTCATGCAGGTGCATAAAAAGTTCATTGAGATAATATATAAATAACCCTCCTCCAAGCCACGCATGTAGTGTGCAGAGTTCACGGAAGGGTCCACTCGGAACACAGCTAAACTGTTTCAGTCCTGACAAGTGATGAAAACTCTACCCTGTGCTCATTTTAAAATTTACCTTTTGCAAGAGCCAAGATGCTTTTACAAGGGACTTGTGTATTCTATCAGTTCTTTTGGAGAATCACATCAAACTCTACCATCATTGTCTTTTCTCATTTTCCCCACTCTTAGGCTTGTATGTTTATAAAGGGGAATGCTTTTATGATAATTATAAGCAAGTAGAAAAGTCCATTTTATTGTTTTGTTACTTTAAGCAAAAGCCAACCTTTAAAATTAGCCTGAATTATTAAATGCTGGGTGTTCCATCATTCATTCTTGCCCTTATTATTATTATTTTTTAATGACACTGGATTGAGTGTAAATGATGCTGGCTACTGCACTAAGTGCTAGGAAGACACAGATGGGAAACCCACAAACTTTGATCTTGCAGTGAGTATTGAGAGACAATAAGAGGGTACAGTATGGCAAATGCTTGCTAGAGGATACTTCTCCCCTGCAATCAAAGAGGCAAGAACCAGGCGTCTGGGTGGCTCCCTTAGTTGAGTGCCTGACTTTGGCTCAGGTCATTATCTCACAGCTCGAGAGTTCCAGCCCTGCATCGAGCTCTGTGCTGACAGCTCAGAACCTGGAGCCAGCTTCAGATTCTGTGTCTCCCTCCCACTCTGCCCCTCCCCTGCTTGCACACTGTCTGTCTGTCTGTCTCTCTCTCTCTCTCTCAAAAATAAATTAAAAACATTTAAAAAAAAAGAGAGGCAAGACCCTCGTGTGTAAAATGGTAATAAACACAAGATTTGACCGGCACATATTTGAGGGAGAATGCTAAATGTAGGAGCAGAAATTCTATGGAGAAGTGGTTAAAAATCTGATCAGAATGGCCTGATATAACATTATGCAGAGTTTAGAATGTTTCTGATGGCAGGGAGGGAACAATTAAATTAACCTTAGACAAATTAAGCAAAGACTGACCTGCTGCTGCATTTAAACAATGAACTAGAGGCTTCAAGACTGGAGATAGGAAAGTTATTCTATTGCAAGTAAGAAATAATGGTGGACCTGATTCCAGGAGTGAGTGACATTAGTGGCAATGAGGATCAATTGGCAGGAGTTAGAGATTAATGGAACATGGGACTAGGCCAGAGAGAAAACTCAGAGGACAAACAGGTTTTTGGCTCAAAAGCCAGAAAGTATGATGGGGCTCCTGGGTGGCTCAGTCGGTTAAGCATCCAACTTCAGCTCAGGTCATGATCTCGTGGTTCATGATTTCGAGCCCCATGTCAGGCTCTATGCTATGGGAAGCCTTCTTGGGATTCTCTCTCTCTCTTTCTCTCTGCCCATTCCCCACTTGTGCATGTATACTCTCTCAAAATAAATAAGCTTACTAAGCTTATGGGCTCCCCACTGCAAGGGTTGCTGGGAAGTCCTGAGAATCTCTACACGTATCCATGTTGGATCATCTCAGCCGATTATAGAGGTTGATTGCTGCTCTGTGCCTCTGGTCATTTTATAAAGGGCACCCCCCTGGCTGCCACCCACTCCGTCCCCTCTGTAGTGTGCCCAAAGTAAGACACACCTACACCTGTGTACAAAATGATTGTACCACTTAGATATGAAAGACAAGATGTGGGTGCCTGGTGGCTCAGTCAGGTTAAGTGTCTGACTTTGGCTCAGGTCATGATCTCATGGCTTGTGAGTTCGAACCCTGCATGGGGCTCTGTGTTGCTTGGAGCCTGGAGCCTGCTTCAGATTCTGTGATTCTGTGTCTCCCTCTCTCTCTCTCCATCCCTCCCCTGCTCACACTCTGTCTCTCTCTGTCTGAAAAATAAGTACACTTAAAAAAAAAAAAAGATAAGGTGGAACAGAGAATGTTGGTAAGGAATGATCGTGTTATCCAAACACTTACAAGTAACCTCTTCAACATACTCCTTTGAATAGAAACCTAAATTTTGGCCCCAAATTTAAGAACTCATAGCTTCATTACAATATACAAATCTGAAAACAAACAAAAAAGGATAATTAAAAATGCTATTTGTTGAGCCTAAGTTATTCTCATCGAAAAGGAGCAAAAAAAGTTATTACCATTCTTTGTTAGGCATTCAGTTTTGGCTTAGGTATGATAAGATAGTCTGTAACAAAAGAGCATCTCCTAGGATTTTTATTTATTCTTCCTTCTGCTTTCCAGTAATACATCCTTCCTTCTGCTCTAGTGGAGCCAAGATTAGATCTGATTTTAAACTGTCCTGTGTTCCCATGAAACAGCTGACAGAATTCTTACCATATATGTGCATCTGCAATATGTACTCCTTATTGCTACGGTGAGGAAACAGGTTGAACAGTTAGAACAGGTGATCTGCAGGCCTAGATGTATTTGACATTCATTCAGTTCTCAGTACAATGTTCCATGTCAAAACTTGGAAGAATACAGGAGACTAATCTCCTGTTTATACTCACTAACAGTGTAACATGACACACAGTTTAATAAAATAATAACAATATAATCTGCATGTGCCTTTTGAGAGTATCTCAGAAATGAATCTTGAATTATGCTCTTGCCTAATTAAAACTGATTATTAAAATAGCATATCCTTTGATGACATTGTAAAGTGGTGATATTTCGTAAAGAAATGTCTAATATTCTCACTGGTTAAGAGTGCAGAAAATGAAAGCTTCATTAAAAAAAGATAACTTTTAAAGTCATAAATCTGAGAACATAGTTGCACAGCTCACCTAATTCTACATGCAACGGTGTTATAACAAACTGATAGAGGCAGGGAAAGAGTAGCAAAAGCTCATTCGTTGGGTTACCTGTGACAAAATGATTTGGGAATGGAGTCAATTCTTTTATATACCATGAACTCGCCAACATGTTAGGGCAAATCAATGGACACTGGAGTAAATGAGGAACGGGGAGAGGTAAATGTGAGATGCTTTAATACCCGTGGGCCAGAACACATACACCCAGTAAGTAACATTAGTAGGCAGCACATTTCCTCTTATCTCAGACTATACATTTCCACACATGTCTTTTCTTCAGCCTCATGGAAGTTCTGTCAAATTACCAGACAAAACATGCCCCCCCCCATCTTTGCAAATGATATTATCTTTGCTGGTTGGAATGTCCTCTGCCACCTGAGTCCTCTTCAGCTCAGCTAAAAGTTCGATGTAGGGTTGAATTGAATTGATTTTCCTTCGTATTCACCCATCTCTAGCCCTATTGACATAACAATTCCTATCCTTCTCCCCATTCTCAGCTAGAATGTTCTGAAAGTTGTTCATGGGCATGTGGTAAACCATTTCTCTTTCTACTGGTTTTTATGTTTTCATTTACTATAACTGATGATCATTGGAAAATCTGAGACTGTGTTACCCTTGCTATGTTTATATTAGTGTTACTTATATTGACTTTGATAAGTTATCCTTCTGGCATGTTCTCAAAATCTGACTCCCCTTACTCCCAAATTTTTGGCAAAGCTGGTTCTAATTTTGTTACTACATTATAGTCTGATGCATGTAGGTAAAGTCTAGGAATTCATGGGGAGGTAGGGGATGAAGGAACTTGTCACAGAAGAACAGAGAGTAATATTGCTACAGTGACGGAAAACCCTGTTTTACAAGCTCAGCCTTTTGGATGTAATTGTTACTGCAAGAGAACAGTATAATGTGGCCTTCTAAGTGCTGTGTTAGCTTCTTGTTTCATATGACAATATAATATTATTTCAGATAAAAGACCCTGTTCACTTGTATTTGTCTTTCAGTGAGGTTTGCTACTTTAGACAAAATGTCAGATCTAATTGATGTACAAAATATATTACTGGCTCATCACTTTTTAGAATTCTTATATGCATTTAGGGCCATATTATATTTTTATGTGGGCAGAAGGGTAATAGGCCTCTAGGGAAATAGAGCTAAAAATAAAATAATAAACCTCACATCCCTAAACATGATTTCAAAGCATTTCTTTAGGAGTTCCTTTTCCAAATGTTCTAAATACCAGAATGATGAATCCAATTGCAAATAAATGTGTTAGTGAGTTAGGCCTTCAAGTATTTAAAGGAAAATAGGATAAATTCTTTGTTTCTGTTGGTGTAAACTATATTTTCCCTTTCCGTCTCAGTAGTATGTGAGTAGCTTTTCAAAATGCTTATAGAAATTATATTTTTCACCATTAGGTTTTTCTTATCACAAAGAATATGAATAATGGGAAGTAGATGTTAATCTTTGACTATTAGGCAAAACAAGTTTTGTTCCTTTAATTTAGTTAGGAATGTATTGCACACTGTTTCATTAATTCATTAATTGAGTATCTGCCGTGTGCTAATAATTGTATGTATGTCCCAAGGAGCAAATTTGACACTACTAATGACAGATACTTTTCAGAATAAATTAGTCAATTACTAGTAAATCCCTTCCTTTTTCTTCTGTTTTTTTTTCCCCCAACTCAATGTATGTGGTAAAAGAGATCAGTGTACGTCAGATACAGAGAGGAAACTTCCATTGTATTTATAGAAGTCTTAACCCTAAATTAAGATGAAAGGGAAGGGCATGACAGGTACTGTGCATAGAACATCATACTTTCATAGATCAGCTTATGTCTGGGTTTTTAGATACTGAATGTTTCATATTGTCTCCAGTCCAGAAATATAGAAACTTAGCCAGGCACTCTGTTCTTTCTTTCATATATATGGTTACTTAAGTTGATGACTTTTCCCTCCCAACTGTTACTTCCTAAGAATCAATTTCTTTTTCTTGGTTATTAGAAATATCTTTAATTCTTCACTCTTTTGCTTTTACTGCTACAGACAGATAGTAGTATGGAATTATCATTAATGCATGAACTTTGGGTTCATTCCTAGCTTTATGTTTTATTAGCAGTCTTAAAACCAAGCTCAAGAACTTATGTTTAAAAAAAATCTTTGTTATCTCTTCTGTATAGTGTGATAATAAAAGTACGTACATTGTTGTTGTAATGACTAAGTATCATATATAAATATATTAAATATGATTAAGCCTATAGTCCTTGAGATCTAGTAAGTGTTACCTACTACTATTTACCATTTCTTTGGCTCTTTGTTTTGTAATAATTATGTCAGAGATATGTAATGAAGATCCATGAAGAATTTTCAATGAATTTGTTTAGTCCTTGTCAATATTTCTGTTTAGATTGAGGAAGAGACAAAGTAATTCTCAAAATACTGGCTCTGTTTTTTGGGCACCTTATGGGTTGATAGCTTGGATAACTGAACATTGAGTATAAATGTTTAGAAGAGAAACTAACTCAAGTTAATTCACACACTTTGTGCCTGTAATGTACATAGAACCCTCTGTCAGGCAGTTCCTTTCCTCCAGGATTGCCAGTCCATTGCTGGAGACAGAGCCGATATGCATTTGACTAGGATTTGGTCAAAGGTAGTGTTCTGCAAGTGCTATAGTATTTTAAAGAAGGAGGAAATGGCATTCCTGCTGTGACATAAGGATGGAAGAGAAGGGAGGATGGGCAAAGCATTGTTAGATAATGTGGTATTTAAACTGACTCCTGAAAACCCTTACCATCATTTGCAAGCATAGGTAGGAGGTGTTGGACGATGGGGTGTGTTCCAAAGTATTGAATTATGTGAACAAAATTTTAGTTGGTGAAAATTATATCAATTTTAGCAAATAGTGAATAGTTTAACCAACAATACAGACATGAAGAAAGAAGTATTGGGACAGGAAGTTTGAAGGGTAGATTGTAGTCATCTTGTAGGGGGTCTTAAATGTCAGGGTGAGACTTTGTACATAATTTTGTCCACAGTTGAGATTCTTTAGAAGCTCTTGATCCGAGTTGCAGTGTAGAGACTATCAGAATTATGTGCTAAAATTTAGGATAGAGAGAGAGACTTGAAAGTGGAAGAACAGGTAGGTTGTTGCCGTAGGGCAGAAGGTAATGAGTATCTGAACTGGGGAGATAGCAATGGGGATGGAAAGAGAAGGAACAAAGTGAGAGATGCATGGAGACTGAATCTGCAGTGCTTGGCTATTGGCTAATTGGATGTAGGAAGTGAGGATGAGGGAAGAATCAAAGATGCCTAGGTGACTGGGTGGTACCATTTACAGAATTAGGATGTAAGAGGAAGCTTTGGTTTTCAGGGAAAAAGTGGCAAGCCTAATCTTAGAGGTTTTGAACTAGAGATATAAAAGGTGAGGCAAACTCTCGCATATGAATCTATATATCAAGAGAAAAGTTATTGCTAGCAATAAAATTAGGAGTTTTCAACATAAAGGTGATAATTAAGGCCATGGGGCTTTATGAGATTATCCAAAGCAGTGATGATAGTAGGCAATTAGAGATCCTGGGGATACATGTACATTTAGGAAAGAGAGAATTATAAGCCATTGAAAGGGATCAAATCACGGGTTGACACAATTGGTAAATTGAAGGGAAGTCCCAAACTTTTTTTTTTATGGTTTGCCCCTCTGGCAGCCTCTGCTAATGTTAATCCACAGAAAGGTCATATGTACATAATGATGACAGAGCATGTGCTAAATGGATAAAAATAAATGAAAGTATTTTTGATTCTCAGTGATAAATTGATATCTCTGTGATATTTCTTAACTTCATGCCCTATATATAAGTAGAGCAAATCATAGAGGATTGGGTTTCTAAGTATATATGATGGAATTAAGGAAATGTGACCAAGGTTAGTGATTTTCTCCCTTTTTGGGATTGCATTTCCCTGTTTCTTTTTGATTGCTGGTTAATTTTAATACATTTAATAATAAATTTAATATATTTCATTTAGTTCAAAGTAGTGCTGGAGTGAAAGCACCCAGGGCTGCCTGGGTGGCACAGTCAAGCTAATCATTGATGTGATTTTGGCTCAGGTCATGATCTCACAGTTGTGAGATGAAGTCCCATGTAGGGCACTCCACCCTGGGCATTGACCCTGCTTCAGCTTCTCTCTCTCCCTCTCCCTCTGACCCTCCCCTGATCGCTCTCTTTCAAAAAAAAAAAAAAGTAGTAAAAATTAAAAAAAAAATTATTCCTGGTATGTTATAATGCTGCTTGAGATTAACAGAAGAACACAAATATTTTTGGATCACACTTGTAAATTAATAATTAAACTAAATATCATATATTGTAATACATTTTAAATGAATGAATCTAAATATTTTAAATGTCGCCTACGGCCAAAAAAAAAAAAAAAAACAAAACAAAAAAGGTGAAGACTTATTTAAATATTTAAATCATTTTGGGGTACCTGGGTAGCTCAGTCGGTTAAGCGTCTGACTTCGGCTCAGGTCATGATCTCATGGTTTGTGAGTTTGAGCCCCGCGTCGGGATCTGGGCTGACAGCTCTGAGCCTGGAGCCTGCTTCAGATTCTGTGTCTTCCTGTCTCTCTACCCCTCCCCTCCTCACACTCTATCTGGCATGCTCTCTCTCTCTCACACAAATAAATAAACGTTAAAAAAAATACTTAAATCATTTTGAATTTAAGAATTATACTATGGCGGGGTGCCTGGGTGGCTCAGTCGGTAGACCGACCGACTTCGGCTCAGGTCATGATCTCACAACTCGTGGGTTCGAGCCCCGCGTTGGGCTCTGTGCTGACAGCTCGGAACCTGGAGCCTGCTTCTGATTCTGTGTCTCCCTCTCTCTCTGCCCCTAACCCAATCACATTCTCATGTCTTCGCATGTCTCTGTCTTTCTCAAAAGTAAATAAACATTAAAAAAAAATATACTATGGCAAAAATATTTGTCATTAATGACATGTTTATCAAAACTAGGCTTGAAATATGGAAAATAAAATTAACATTATTTCCAGTGCATTTTCTGAGACACAAAAATATTTATATCCTCCTTCATTTCTATGTTAAAAAGTAAATACCTTAAGAATTTTATTTTTTAAAATTTTAGGAATCCAAAAAGATTGACTTCTCAATTTTCTTTGAAACTGTTGACCTTCTTTTTTTTTTTTTTAATTTTTTCAACATTTATTTATTTTGGGGACAGAGAGAGACAGAGCATGAACGGGGGAGGGGCAGAGAGAGAGGGAGACACAGAATCAGAAACAGGCTCCAGGCTCTGAGCCATCAGCCTAGAGCCCGACGCGGGGCTCGAACTCCCGGACCGCGAGATCGTGACCTGGCTGAAGTCGGACGCTCAACCGACTGCGCCACCCAGGCGCCCCAAAACTGTTGACCTTCTTAAAGTAATTTATTCCCACAGTTTCACGTCTGGAAAAAAAATTACCATTTTGTTCATCTGATATTTATAAATTTGATTTCACCCAGTTTAAGTAATGTAATTACTTATAACAAATGAAAAAAAATATTATTTATAAGGGGAAGATATTCTAGCAGAATTACCTGAACAGCATATGAAGATATGTATTTTGTTGGTTTATTTCTTATCTATATTATATTTTTCCCATTATACAAATCTGTTTACTATCTTAAACACCTACTACAACATAGTAGTGTTGAATAGCTATTTGTGTGAGATCTGTTTTTGCATTTCTCAACAGTATTAGTTGACATACATATTACATAAGTGCATCTCCATAAGCTTACATATAATTATTACATGTGTGAAATTTAAGCGAAGTTGAAATGGTTAGGTAACCCATGGATAGAACTCTAGATTATATATACATTGTGTTAAAACCTTTATTTGTGTTGTGTTGTAGTTAGACAATGTAGAGTTTTTATGAGATATTGCCGTAAATCTAAAGAAAGTTATTATTAATTGAAAATGTCAAGCCTTGTTTTGTTTTTGTTTTTCATGCTGTATAAGGTCTTTACTTGTTTTCCCATTTAAGATTGTGATGGAGACTTTGAGTTGTGAGGCTACGTGACAGGGGACACCATAGGGATTTTGTAAGAGCTTCAGTAATCTCATTTTTCTGGGCCCTGCCTAATTGAACAGCTTAATCTCTTACAGTTCTTCCTCATACCCATGGCACGTCTAACTCTTGTTGGTTTCGGTTGTCTCATTGCCATGTCTTTCTCTTCCTCTCTTGCCTTTCTAACTAGTCATATTTTAGTTCATAGCATTCAGGATAAGAGTGTCATTTAGTGATAAAGAGGATAGTTTCTTGGGCCAGAATTCCTGGCATTCAGTCTGGACTCCTCTACTTGCTAGATGTCTAACCTCTCCAAGCTTCTCTTACTTTTCAATTAGGAATAATAACAACAATAACTCATTGTGTGTTGTATTAAATAGTTAATCTGCATCACCTAGAAAATGTTATGGCGTCAGTAAGTAATATGTCCATGAGCCTATTTTTCCCTTCTTCTCTCTTTCATTCTGTTCTGTATTGTCTGGTGTCACTTCCTCTGGGAAGCTTTCCTTGATCCCTGGAGGCCATGGTATGACAACGCTATCGTACCTTGTCTGTTGACTCCTGTTATCCTCCTTGGACCCTGTTTAATAACAGAGGCTGTGTACTTTCACCTTTATATCCCAAGCACCCAAAATTGAGCATGATCTGTGAAAGGCACTCATGTTTGTTGAATGAGTAAATAAATTAATGAGATTTTGGAGATATGTTCTGTTGTATGGGAATTTATATCAATAAATGATAACCTGGTCGTAAACTACCAGGGAAGTTATAACAGAGGGCATGGAACTTAAAGGCTCACAGACCAAGAAGATGACAAGATTCTGGAACCATGTGGTTCATTCATTCTGTAGTGGGAAGCCAAGGACAAAGCTATAGAGTTGGTGTACATAGTTAGTATAGGGTTCCATGGGATTGACTGAAGCATCACACATTAATTGTGTTTTATACAGTGTTGCAGTATCCATGTCATCAGCTATTTCCCCTGATGTTGTGGTTACAAAGACCAGATAAAGAAGGAAGCTCAATAGTTTCAGGTGCCTGGAGGGAACACTGGCTTATCTTGTTGGAGAGGTGCAAGTACTTGCATACCTGACCACCCTGTAGCTCACCATTCGGTGTTTTATGCTGCTGTAGCTTCTATCAGTTTCTCAAGCAGAGAACACACAGGGTCAGAGAGAGGCCATAATGGATGTCCTCAAGGGAAGAAGTTTGTTTTGTTTTGTTTTACCTTCCTGACCCCACACAAAGGCGCCTGGGCTGGGCTGGGGGCCGTGCCTCTCCGCCCTGCGCCCCCACCTGGATGTCCTCGTCCCTCCTGGTCTGACGCTTCATCCCCACCTCCTCCCCCACAGGCAGCATCTCTCCATTACTTCCCCTCATGGGCCAGGCCAGGCCGGGTCCCCCATCTGGGCTCTGCGCCCCCATGCCCCCTCCCACCCCACGGGGCTGGGCTTCATGGGTATCAAGCTTCGTGGCTTTTTACGAAGGATCTCGAACCCCACCTAGGAGCTTGCCCCACCCTCCCAGGGGCTCTACCCTCAGCCCTCAGCCCACCAACCCCAGGGGCCACAATGGCTGGACCAACCCAGGGCCAGGGCACCTGGGCCTCCCTCCTTTCCCAGCTGCTAGGGAGGGGAAAGGAGGCCTTCCCTCGCCACACCTGGGGCTGTTTCCACATCCCCTTGAGTATCCTGTTAATGTAGAGGTGATGTGATCTGGGGTTTATGAATATTTTAGTTTTATGGCCTTCACATCCCATTCTAGTAACACTTATTTGTTCCATTCTTGTTATTGAAATTTAATAGACCCACATTCCATTAATTCTATATTACTGTCTATTCTCAATACATTTTGTGAATTCTGCCAATGTCTCCCAAATTACTTGCCTATATATTATGTATATGTAAGAAATAACTTTTATCTGTACTGTTTGCTTCTTGTCTCTATGGCAGATTGACTATTTTCAATTAAAACAGCAAATACACATTGCGTGTGTTATAGTGAGGATGACCATATGCTCTGGTTTTCCCAGAGTAACGTGTTGTCCTGCAGGAATCCCTAGGAGTGTCCACTTTCATTTTCCAAAGTGTCCTTATTTGAGTGATAATGTATATAGTCACCTTAGTATTAATCTACCATCTGCTACTTTGTAGAACTATGTAAATTGAGGTAAATTATATAATACCCCGTCTATAAAATGTGCAGGTTGGCTATTATTTGTAAAGTCCTTGCCAAATCTAAAATTCCTGGATGCTTATGGAAAAGAAAAATAAAGCTTTTACTTCTTGAGTCTATTTGTAGGACTACAACCCTGAAGACAAGTCCATTTTTCCACTTAAAAATGGATCTAAATGCAAGTTGAATATAAATGCATGCATTAACTACTTTGAAATGTGCAAAATTACACTTTTAATTTATACTTGGGGCAAAATATTTGAGACACTCTGACCATAGACTTTGAAGTTGAAAAACTAAAAGCACTTTCATTATTTCTTTAAAAATGGAGTATATTAAATAAAAGGCTTTGAAATCATTATATGTGGTTTTAAAAATATTTTATGGCTGTGAGTTCAACATATGCTTATATATTCCTTATCTGTACATTGAATTAAATAGTTGGCAAGGAATACTGGTTTCTGAAGAAAGTAATGATTTTACTTTCCAATTTGAAAAATTTCCATGTGTTCATGAGCCAGTTCTATAGGAATTTTGAGAATAATGGGAATTAAAGTAGATCAGATCTTTAGCAACAGATTTGGATATCACCTACAGAGAGAAAAATCGAATAAATGTATGAATTGTCCCAGAAGGGTTAGTATAGATGTAGAAGGGAAGTGAAGAGAATTTGGATAGCATTTCTGACTCTTTTTGCTGGTTTGTTATTCCCTGGGTCTTTCAAGGTTCACACTAAAAATACCGTATAGTAACTGGGTTTGCTCCCCCTTCAAAAAAAAAATCTCAGATTATATAGATATATGAATTGTTTCATTTTAATACAACACTGTTTTTTTTTTTCAGTTTTTGTCATAGCTAGAAAATTCCATGACTTAACATGGAATTTTATCTAAGTTTGGTGAACAGACACTGTGGGGAGATTTGCCTTTTGGAATTCTGCACGTACGTTGTTATTCTAGTTTGAAGTGAATGGGGGTCTCCCCATTCATTATTCAAGTTTTCCTGCATCCCTGCTTAGGTGATCTGATACTACTGAAAAAAATAGTACTACCAGCCTGCTGTGGTAATGTGAAAATATCAAGAGATTTGATGGATGATTAAATGACTTGAGTTTGGCAGAAACTTCCTCATTTTGTAGGTGTATGGAGAAGGAAGAATGATGGCAATATATTGATCTGTGCATTATTGGCAGTTTCTAAGAATTAGTATAAGTGTAGATGGCAACGCTTGGCACTTAACTGTGTTAGGGAACTCATCACACTGTCGTATTATAGTTGTGTGTATATGCACCTTTTCCTCCTACTTGATTATAAAATTCTTGAAATAGGGGTGCCTGGATGGCTTAGTTGGTTAAGCGTTCAACTTTGGCTCAGGTTGTGATCTCACGGTTCGTGGGTTCGAGCCTTACATCAGCTCAGAGTGTGGAGCCTGCTTTGGATTCTGTGCCTCCCTCTCTCTGACCCTCCTCAACAGCTTATGCTATTTCTCATAAATAAACATTAAAATTATTTTTAAAAATAAAATAATTGAGATACAGAACTGTATTTTATTTGTGACGTATTTGCTAGGGTTCTTAATATCATCTGTGGCTCATGATATTTACTGGATAAATAGTTCTTTAATGGTATATTAATTAAAATGCAAATAGCATAATATTTGTGATCTGTAGACCACCACCTATGAAAGCAAGGAATAGCTGATAAAATATTGTCATGCTTGTATGGCATATCACTGAGCGTCTTTTAAGCAAAGAATAAGAAAAGAAAAGAAAATGAGAATGTATATTTGCATACATGTTCTTTCACAAACCTGAATCTCAGTAAAATAATTAGATGCTTTGGTCTCATTCTTCCCCTACCGGAGACAAGTTTTGCTCCTAGTCTAACTTAACATTGTACTAACAGGCTGCAGTCCAGATTTCGGTTGTTTGCTTCTGGGCTTGGTGAAGCTGCTCACTAATTCCCTTAGGGCTGCTGGGGAGTTGGGGGAGGTGGGGACGACAGGTGAGTGCCTTGCATCATTCTGTGACAGCCTCAGGGGTTCATTCAAGAACCTTAGTGGCTTGCTGTGGTGAGAGCAATGAACAACCCTCCAGTTGGAAAGACATTATAATTAAACCATTTCATTTCCTTCATTCAGCAAGCATTTACTGTGAATGTACCGTGTATAAACAAATGACTCTGTTTAGATAAATCAGAGAAATCTGGGGATTTAACCCCTACTTGGGAAGAAATTATAAACCAATAGATTAAATGAAGCAGAAAAGAGAGCAAACCCAATTTAATCCTTGTTGAAGGATATGGGATGCTTTCTGGAATGGAAGTCTCATGTGTGATGAGTTTTCTAATTTTTTTAAATATTAATTTATTTTTGAGAGAGAGAGTGTGTGAACAGAGGACAGAGGATCCGAAGCAGGCTCTGTGCTGACAGCAGAGAGCCTAATGCAGGGCTCAAACTCACCAACTGTGAAATCGTGACCTGAGCTAGAGTTGGACACTTACCTGACTGAGGCACCCAGGTGCCCTGTTTCCTAATTTTGTAATGGTACACCTTATATTTCCTCATGTCAGCATGACCTTGTCTTTAGTGATTTCTGAGAAAAGCAGACAGTTCTTTTTATCCTTCAGTATAATTTTTGTTAGTTAGCCTGTGGTAGTATTATTTCCACCTCCCATAACCCAACTTAAAATACATAATATAGCATCTGTGTTTCAAATGAAGGTGTTGTGTTTTCTGCTACATGTGTATAAAATATGAAAAGCATCATTTTGGCTGAGTAAATTACTTATTTTGTTCCATTCAGTCTGTTTTTTAATACTAAGTAGCTAACAAGCTAAAACAAAATATTTGGCAGAGTTGATGATCTCTTCCCTTAAGAGAGATCTTGGAATCAGAAGACGTGCCTCAATTTATCTGAAGGTCACCAGTTTCCACCCAGTGTGTGAGGCAGCACATACTCACAGCTGCATCGAAACAGGAAAAGTCTTGCTTCTATAGCCATGGCAGCTCTTTGCTTTATCTTTGAAGTTAGAATGAAAGCTTACATGACTTGGAGTGGGAAAAAAAAAGTTTATCAGCAAGATCATTAATAACTTGGGACTCAGCTTTTCAAGTTACAATTAGATGCTCAACAGCTGTGACCTTCAAGAGCTGCTCATTATTGTTGGTCCTCATTGTTCACTCCCACTCTAGAGCTCTCTTCAGAAATAGTTTCTCTGACATCGTTGACCCCAGGGGTCAGAGTGAGAAATGAGTCTTCAAGCACTCATTTGTAAGTCTTGTTTCTGTGGGATGCTGTGTGTGTGTGTGTGTGTGTGTGTGTGTGTGTGTGTGTGTGTAATTCAGCCAATAGGTAATGCTTCATTGTAATCCAGCTGTTTGGTCCCATCCCAATTAGGATGATGTCTGTTATATGAAGGGGCACCCCTGGGAGTAGTGAGAAGATTTAGTGGCCTCAAAAACTGAGTAAAACTGATGGTAACACAGGCTCTGTTTTATTTAGATGTTTAAAAAAAAAAAGGTCTCAATGCACATGCTTGCCAAACTCTGTCATGCACTGTGTAGCATCTCAACGGATCAGCAGGGATTTTAAACGTGCTGTGTGCTTGCCATACACTGCAACCCAAAGAGAAAGTGGGGATTAGAGAAACTGTAGTGAAGTATGAAATGAAAGCCCAGCTGGAAAAGGAGGACTGGATTATGTTCAGCTTCTTTGCCTCAGTTCCTTTGGATATTAAGAACATAGGGCTCTTAGGAGAAAGGGATTTGCTTCCTCGAGGTGCAGTGCATAATCTCTGTATTTTGAAAGGAGTCTTAATTAGGGAAAAGCCATCTGTGGTAAAACAAAGAATAAGCAAACCTACAGGAGGGTTGATAGCATTTGTTATTGATAAGGACTTTTCAGGCCAATTAAAGCTCAGAGTTAAATTTAGTCGTCTTTGGGGAGTCTTGTGGGTAAAATACATCGATGATGAACTTTTGAACATGCAGCCTTGGTAGTTTCAATCTAAGATCTCGAACATAGGAAGTTTTTATGAAGTAGCAAATGGGATCTCGAGATAAACCAAGGGTGCTGGTTCTGACTCATTTTCTTCCAGAACTTGTAATCCAAGACAGCACCTCTGACCTGTGTGTTTCTGAGTTCTCATCTGCGAAATGATGGGACTAGCTTAGACTCAGATAATAAGTAAAATTCGTGGGAAGCTACAATTACTGGGATTGTAATCTCTCTGAGACCATTTGCATCCTCTGTCACCTTCATTCTATCTGTCTTCCCTAGTTTCACTTTTTAGTTTTAGTGACTAAAAGAACCATTGAATAAAATCTAAATAGATTTTGGAGGGCTCTTCCTTTGTTCTCCAGCATTAGCCTCTCTGTCACAACACTGTTATTTGCTTGCTGTGTCTAATGGCAGATGGTTAGGTTAACTATTTTCTATTTTTGAAAAGTCCATATTTATGAATTTTCCAATATTATGATTTCTAAAGCATAGCTCTTCTTTCAAGTGTCTGATAAGTCCCTGAAAAAATAATTTATTAATGATGAGTTTGAAACTATTGTTGATACTTTTAGCAAAGAAAAAAAAAAACAGATGAATAGGAACAACACCAATAGTAATAGTTTATTTATTAAAAATATGCGGCATACCAGGTATTTTTTAAAAGCACATACATGGATTAACTTATTTAATCTTTACAACCAACCTATAAGGTAGGCACCATTACTATTCCTTTTACAAATATGTTGAAGCGTAAAGCAATTAAATGGCTTGTTCAAAGTAATGGCAGAGTTAGGATTTGAACTCAGGCAATGTGCCACCAAGTCTGAAATCTTCATTTCTATACCACATTTTCAAACATTAATACTGGAAGAATACAATTCTTCAAGCAACCTAAGATTTTCATATGTTTTAGACATTAGAATTATTAAACACATTCCTAAAACTGGATTAAATATAGCAGATTCTTGAGGGACAAGATTTGAGACTACAGCAGTTGTCAGGTTGAATTTATTGTGCTTGAGGATTAATTAGATCTTAATGGGTTGATGTTTCAAAGGAACACTTTAAAAAGAGATTAAATGTGTGCCTATTGGAAATCTACCATTGCTTACTACAACCAATTAGTGACAGAAAGGGACATCCTTGGGTATAGAAAAGGAGTTAAAATATAAAACATTAATTTCACTAGACTTTTATCAAAGGTTAAATTTGATGTAGGAAATATTCCCACAAAGAAGAAGAAAAACAAAAACAAGAACTGCCACACACCTTTAGTCACAACCTAATTAGGATCAGTTGGACTGAGCCAAGGAGATAATGACCCAGAGGCTTGATAAGCAGAAAGCACTAAGACATTGTTATTGGAGGCAGGGTAAGAGGGGCATTCTAAAGTTCACAGAAATTGCTGGCAGCCTGGAGAGCCATTGGAAACCAAAGGTCCAGGGCAGGATGGGCAGAAGGAGTTCATGCCCCAGCAGCACAAAAAAGACTGAAGTAGCTTGATTGCTCAGTTTTGGCTGTCTTTATTTGTTTCACCCCTGGCAAAAGTTCATCCTGAGAGAACCTGGCCAGCAGGTGAGAATAACTGAAAACAGCTGGCTGTTAGTGAGGGCAGGGGTACAGCAGATGCTATTTTCTGGTAGATGCTTTTTTTTTTCCCCCTGACAGCTGGGCAAATCGCATATAGTTTACTCTTTTAGCCAGACATTGTAATGGTTCTTTCTATAATCCCATGCCCACAAGGCTGCCATTTTTATATCCTTCAAGGCTGATGTGTCTCAGGAAATATAAACAGAGAAAGGATTGGAAATGAATTACTGATATTCTTCTACTCTTAAAGTTGATTTGCTCCTATCTCATAGCTAAGCTTCCAAAGTCATTATGATGGGAAAACTGTCATTGCAAAGCCAGACGGTATGAAATGTGAGCGCCATTCAGCTGGATTACCTGGAGAGCCATGCTTCTGTACATTTCCAGAGAGAGCTCTCTGCAAAAAAGAACTAGATGATTATCCAAAGTTCCCTTGTGGCTACAAGTGTGGCCTTCCTTTCTCTCTTATCAAAACAGACAACCTGTAAAGAAAGACAACCAACCAGGCACATGGATGGGTTGAGCCTCAGATATATATACATCAGTATTTCAGTAGCAGAAGTGGTTGAGTTTCTGAAACCACGTTAAATGTTTTGGTCTATCCATACCTGTGACTGTATTTGTTGACATGGTCCTATGGGGTTGTAGCAAATTCATCCAAACTTTGACAAACCTTGATAACTAGAAATGGTCCAAGAGAGTTCACTTTCTTTTTGTTTTTTGGGTTTTTTTCTGATAGTTTTTATTTTTTTACGATATTTTATTTTTAAGCAATATCTACACCCAACAGGAGCTCAAACTTACAACCTTGAGATCAAGAGTCGCATTTTCCACCAAATGAGCTGGGCACCTCTGATAATTTTTGATAGAAGTAAATTATACAGATTTTTATATAAATAAAGATGACTACATGAAAATAATATTTGAATCTGAATACTCTCATAATGTTTAAGTTACAACATTTCAGATATTTCCCATTCACTTATTTACAAATGAGGAAATTATAGCCCAGAAGTTTTAATTAACTTCTCTGTAGGTAATGGGCTGACCCAGTTATGAATCCTAGTTGCATTTCTAATCCAGTTTTACAATTTATTTATTGTGCACATATATACATTTTGAAGTCAGATATTTACATTTTCTTTTTTAGTTCAAACAAAAACAGTTTTGAGGAATCTTAGTATGTCTAAGAATTTCCATTATTTCTGGAAAGTGAAAACATTTATCTTCATGAGAGAATATTGGAAAACAGGAAAAATTTAAACAAATCATATATCAGCCTGCTAAAGACAGCCACTATGAAGGCTTTTACATATTTTCTATCCTTTTATCTGTGCATCCACTTATTTTAATTCAATTGTGATTATACTATAATGTTTACCTTTCCTTTTTTCAACCAAAATTTTGAAAACATACTCTTAGAAAGTGTTTACAATAATTGCATTTGCATGATATTCCATTAAAAGATAGAATAATTTACTTTGGTGCTATTTTGTGTGTATGTGTGTCATTTCATTTTAACTAGGAGATTTTTGGGTAATAAAAACACATATTATAGATGTGACATTGTGTTTTCTAATCATTTCCTTATCTCAAGTTCTCTCCTCAGTCCACTTGAACCTGCATTGTTTGCTCCCACGACCCTCAGACTGCTTTTATTAAGTTCACTAAATGTTTTCATTTTGCCAGATCCATTGATGGTTTCCTCTATCCTTATCTTAATTCACTTCTCAGCATCATTTGAGACAGCTGACAATTCCCCATTCCCTCCTTCCCTTTTTGCTACTTCTTCTGTTTTACGACCTCAAGCACACTGAATTTGGTTTCGTTCATTCTTCTTTGGGTGTCATACTTATTATCATCACTCTTCCTAATTTGTTCAGTCTTTATTTTTACTATTTTTTATCTTTCCCTGTGGTAGGCAGAATAATGGTCACCTAAAGATGTCTGTATTCTAACCATTGGAACCTGTGAATATTTTACCTTACTTGGCAAAAAGGACTTTGCAGGTGTGATTAAGTTAAGAACCTAGAGGTAGAAAGAGTATTCTGGATTGTACAAATCAGTTTAACAGAATCTTAAGGATCCTTGAAAGTGGAAGTTAGGAGGTAAAAGGAGTCAGAGGGAAATGGAAGAAAGGCACAAAGATGTAACATTTGTGTTTTTATAGGTAAGTCTCCTCAGGCAAGAGAAACAAAAGCAAAAATAAACTGTTGGGACTACCCAAAAATAAAAAGCTTTTACAGGGGCGCCTGGGTGGCGCAGTCGGTTAAGCGTACGACTTCAGCCAGGTCACGATCTCGCGGTCCGTGAGTTCGAGCCCCGCGTCGGGCTCTGGGCTGATGGCTCAGAGCCTGGAGCCTGTTTCCGATTCTGTGTCTCCCTCTCTCCCTGCCCCTCCCCCATTCATGCTCTGTCTCTCTCTGTCCCAAAAATAAATAAACGTTGAAAAAAAAAAAAAAAAAACAGAGGAAAAAAAAAAAAAGCTTTTACACAGTGAAGGAAGCCATTAACAATAAAAAGGCACCTACTGAATGGGAAAAGATACTGGCAAATAATATATTTAATAAGGGATTAATATCCAAAATTTATGAAGAACTTATATAACTGAACAAAACAGAAACCCAATAATAATCTGATTAAAATGTGCAGAGGAACTGAATAGACATTTTTCCAAAGAAGACATGTAGTGGCCAACTGACACATGAAACTATACTCGACATCACTCATCACCAGGAAATGCAAATCAAAACCACAGTGAGATATCACCTTAAACCGGTCAGAATGACTAGAATCAAAAACATAAGAAATAATAAGTGTTGGCAAGGATACAGAGAAATGAGAACACTCCTGCATTGTTGGTAGGAATGTAAATTGGTGCAGCCACTGTGGAAAACAATATGGAGGTACCTCAGGAATTAAAACAATAATTCCACTACTGGATATTTACCCCCCAAAACCAAGAATACAAATTTGAAACGATATATGCATCCCTGTGTTTACCACAGCATTATTTACAATAGCCAAGATATGGAAGCAACCCAAGTGTCTTACAATTGACAAATGGATAAAGGAGTGATGCGTGTACACAAATACACACACAATGGACTATTACTCATTTAAAAAAATGAGATTATACTACTGGGTATAATGCTAAATGAAAGAAGCAGAGGGAGAAAGACAAATACCATATGATTTCCCTTATGTGGAATATAAAAAAAAATAATAAGCAAACAAAGATGCAAACAAATAAACAGATTCTTACATACAGAGAACAAACCACCAGAGAGGAGGTGTGGGGGGAAGGGTTAAAACAGATGAAGGGTATTAAAAGGTGCAAACTTCCAGTTATAAAATAAGTTATAAAATAACTAAGTCACAGAGATGAAAAATACAGCATAGGGAATATAGTTTATAAGATTGTAATTGCATTGCATGGTGACCCATAGTGACTATGCCTACCATCATGAGCACTAAGTAATGCACACAACTGTTGAATCATGTTGTACAGCCGAAACTAACAGTGTATGTTAATTATATTTCAACAACAACAACAAAAAAAGTGGAAGTAGGAGGCAAAAATAGAGGGATAGAGAAGGAAGCACAAAGATGCAGCATTTGCTAGCTTTGAGGATGAAGAAAGGGGCCTTTAGAAGCTAGATTTCTCCCCTAAAGACCTGAGAAAGGAGCACAGTGAGAATCACATCTGTTCTCACCTACACAACCGTAAGATAATACAATTTGTGTTGTTGTGAGCCTCTTAATACATGGTGATTTGTTACTGCAGCAATAGAAAAATAATACATATTTTTCATCTTCCCTTTCTCAAGATCTTTTTCCTTCCCCACTGTAGTCCAATGTATCTCATGTATATTCCTCCAGTCATGCTTTCAAAGTTTACTTAAATGTACATGTATCCTAAAAAAAGAAAGAAAGAAAGAAAGAAAGAAAGAAAGAAAGAAAGAAAGAAAGAAAGAAAGAAAGAAAGAAAGAAAACAAATGTTTTCTAGATAGTATTGTGCTATTCATCTTATCTGTTTATTCCTTCTTTCACTCAGAGCCATTCTGGAACTCTGTCCATACCGCTGGTTGAAGGGTTGGAAAATGTTTCCATTTTTCCCATCTAGTTTCTTTGGTTGGTCTAATAATTAAATTGACATAACAAAGATTAACAGGAGAAAAAAAGAAGTTTAAGTTATACGTTTGGGAGGCCTTTAAAACTATGAGACCCAAAGACATTTAGGCAATTGAGGTTTATATGCCATCCTGAGGTAAGGGATGGAATATTGGCCTGGGGCTTCAAAGGGGAAGAGGGAAATTCACAAGAAGATAAAGAAAAGCAGATGTTTGGTAATCAGATGTTTTCCCTGACAGGCAGATAAGTCTTTCCGATAAAAAAGTTATCTCTGGTAATATCTCTCCTTCTGGGCCAGGTCTATCTAAATTCTTTTAGGCAGTTAAGGGAGAGATAAAAGTTTACACAAGAAGGTAACTTCACTAAACCCTGACAGATTGCTCTTCAGAATCAAGGCAACAGTTTTCACTTGAACAAACAGGTCTGGAGAGGTTTCTTTTCCTTTCTGAAGCTTCTTGGTAGAAGCCAGCTTTCTGATTTTTGTCTACCTGATAGACATGAAGTAGTATCTCATTGTTTTAGTTTGCATTTTTTCTGATTGCTTTTGAGATGGATTATACTCCTTCAGTACTAATTAAATATTTGGATAGTTTCTTCTGTAAAATGACTCTTTATAGTCCCTGCCTCCACAGTAAGCCTTTGCCATTTTCAGTTGTTTAAATATCTTCTTCCTCTCTCTTGCTCTTTACGTATGTTTGGACAGAAATTTTTCAATGAGGTATAGTCAGAACATTCCATTTTCCCCTGTTAATTTGCGATTTGTAGGTGTTTCAGAAACCATTCCTCACCCAATATCATAGTTTACCTTTCACTCTTCGAATTGCACTTAGAATTCAAATGAATTGACTCGAATTTTTTATGAGTTAGAAATACAGCACTTTTTAGATGAAGTGAGTCATTTTTTTGCAGTACACATTGTCAAATAATGTAAGCTGTCTCTAGTGGTTTGTGATGTTCCTCCTATATGACAAATTCCCATAAACTAATAGCCTTTTTGTTCTGTCTCACTGGTTCATTAACCTGTAGCTAATCCAGTATATCGCTATGACTTCTTCGGAATACTGCTTAACACCTGCAGGAACAAGTTCCTTCTTTTTACTGTTCTTTTTCACAGTTGGCTTAAAATATTTGAAAACAGATTGTCAGATTCTTCCCAAAATTGATGATTGGATTTTGATTGGAAATTTGTTGAATTCAGATTGATTGTGTGAAGTTCATAAGGCA
Source organism: Felis catus (assembly GCF_018350175.1). Taxonomy (NCBI): domain Eukaryota; kingdom Metazoa; phylum Chordata; class Mammalia; order Carnivora; family Felidae; genus Felis; species Felis catus. The sequence continues at coordinate 155,199,922 of NC_058371.1, read as the reverse complement.
ATCCTACCAATATTCATTTTTAAAAATTGAGAAATCATAGATTTTTCTATTTCCATTGCCTTTAACATTTGTGGGGCCTAGAACAGTTTACATGGAATCCTGCATCTCATATGTCATAGTTAAAAGTTATAAATCAGGCTGTCACTGTGATTTCTCAGGTTATCATCCTTCAATCTGGAGGCTAAAGGAGTTTTTCCCTCCTGGGGCCCACCTTGATAAACCTGAAGGTAGTTCTGTTCTGCTTGGGAGGAAAATCCACCCTGAGGCAGGACTGACAAAATCAAACTCTAAGGAGAAAAGGGTGGGCATGGCCTCTTCTCCATATCTCATTTTTCCAACTCAGGATTTCCAGGCAGTTCTAGGCTTTTCTAAGCAGAGTGTGGGGAGAGAGGGAACTGTGCTCAGACATTGACTCCAGGTGATTGCAGATTGGTGACTTTAAACAAAAGCAGCCACACCATTCTCTGATTTTCTGCAGCATCTATGGATTTTTAATCCATCCTTGCCTTCCACCCTTCCCCCCACCTCACCAGCTAGTCTCACACTCTCTTCTTGTGCTCTGTGGTCAGTTCAGTGCTTGTGTCTCTCTCTTTCATTATCCTTGGATACTGAGCTTTCAGAAATCTTTCTTATGACCTAAAAAGGAGTAGAAATGAGTTTCTATGAATGCGATATGTGGGTCTTCTTAACCTGGTCTAAAATCAGAGGTGCTGCACTTCAATCCCTCATCAATAAATCCTGTCCATCTACCATCAAAACATCATTGCAAGGAGTATCTTCTTTTTGAAGCCCTCATTATCTCTCCCTTAGACTTTCACAGTGACTTCTATCTTTCTGGGTCCTCCCTTCCTATTCGCAGATGCTTGAAATCAATTCTCCAGACCACTGAAAGGGAACATTTTCAAAGACAATAAGTCATACCTCTCTCTTGATTTCAACCTTTCCCATGATTTTTATTTTTAATTCTTTCAATGAAATAAAAGCTCCCTGCATTAGCTTATAAAGCCCTTAGCAGCTATGTCCCTGTTTATATCTGCAGCCTCGTTTATATCACTATATCCACACTAAGTGCAGGAGTCAGCTAGCAATGAACTGTGAGAACCACTTGTTAAATTTGCAGGTATTTGGCATACAGTTGTTAAAACCAACTTTTACAAATAGTATATAATCCTACAATTAAGTAAACTGCATTACAAGCAAATGAAATATATTCTTAGAGCTCATTACTTTCTAATCATTTTACCACCTTTTCCTGTTATCTGTGCTCTTGTTTTGTGTGTGTGTATGTGTGTGTTTATTCATTATGTTAAATGTGTATGATGGAAATACTGTATAATTATTTGCTCCTGTATAACTCTTTCCAACTTCATATACAGTGAAGCCATGTTGGTAGCTTGGAATTAACTCTACAGGGAATATTTGTATCATTGATACTGGTAAACATTATACATCAGGCTTTACTTACTGTTTTGATGATTGTCTAAACAGAAGACATCGTTGGAGAAAACTTTATTAATGCAGAGTAAACTTCACAGTGGGTTGTGCCTAGCCAGTTACATTTTTATTTTATTTTTTTAAATTTACATCCAAATAAGTTAGCATATAGTGCAACAATGATTTCAGGAGTAGATTCCTTAATGCTCCTTAGCCATTTAGCCCATCCCCCTCCCACACCCCCTCCAGCAACCCTCAGTTTGTTCTCCATATTTATGAGTCTCTTCTGTTTTGTCCCCCTCCCTGGTTTTTTTTTTTTTTTAATTTTTTTTTCAACGTTTATTTATTTTTGGGACAGAGAGAGACAGAGCATGAACGGGGAAGGGGCAGAGAGAGAGGGAGACACAGAATCGGAAACAGGCTCCAGGCTCTGAGCCATCAGCCCAGAGGCTGACGCGGGGCTCGAACTCACGGACCGTGAGATCGTGACCTGGCTGAAGTCGGACGCTCAACCGACTGCGCCACCCAGGCGCCCCCCCCTCCCTGTTTTTATATTATTTTTGTTTCCCTTCCCTTATGTTCATCTGTTTTGTCTTGTAAAGTCCTCATATGAGTGAAGTCATATGATACTTGTCTTTCTCTGACTAATTTCACTTAGCATAATACCCTCCAGTTCCATCCACATACTTGCAAATGGCAAGATTTCATTCTTTTTGAATGCTGAGTAAAACTCCATTGTATGTGCTGGGCATCTTTTGTATCAGTAACATACTTAAGGTATGTTTTTATATACACACATGTATATTACTAGAAAGCAGTTGTTCAACATTTATCGGCACATTGCTGTGCTGCTCTTACCCTTTAAACTGGCTATGCTGTTCTTTGTTTTTTGCTTTTTCTGTTTTCAGCAAACTTTACTCTCACTTTGGACCTTTCCATTAGATATGCCCTCTGCCTAGGTTGTTCTTCCTGGTTATTTTTGCATGGGTATTTCCTCTGCAATCCTCAGTTTGTTACTTTTCTAGAGACCTTCTCTGGCAAAAAAGCAAGATAGTCTATTGCATCATTCTATTTTAATTCACTGCGGAAGACTAGATCGTGGTAGTAGTAGTATTTATTGTTGCTATTTGTTATCTTTTTCCCAAATTTTACCCTGCTCCTCTTGGGTGTAAGAGACCATGAGATTTGTAAGAGACCATGAAAGGTAAGAGACCACATGTGTTGTCTGACTTAGTAACTGCTGCTTTCACATGATCTTAAACAATATCTAGCATTTGTTAAACACTTGGAAATATTTTTTAACTAATCAGAATAATTAAAACTAGATAGATCCTGAATCTGATTGTTAATAAATAATGTGGCTATTGAAGAAGTTGGCCAATTTTATTTTCTTCCAGCAATATAGTGATGCAAACTTAAATTTAGCCATAAATTCTTATGTTTAAATGCAGTTCTCTGTGTTTTTTTTCCCCTCTTTTTTATCATAGAAGTTTACATTTAAAGATTGCCGTTTGGCTTTTAAATTACATGTAAAATACTCAAATATGGCAATCTGTGACAAATCTAATATTGTTTTGACTTGAGAATAATTGTAGGGTATAATTTCATCATATCAAAACGGTATGGGAAGAAATAAAAGTATTTACCTTTCTGGCAAAACAACAACACCATGAAATAAACCATTTGAAGGGTTATTCTGTTTTGGGCTGTAGAAACTGTATATATTTGTTGTGGAAGAAATCAACTACACAGGAAACTCTTCCTGGGCTTTAAGTACATAAGATATGTTTGCTTCATTTTCTTCATACAGTATCTTCATTTTTGCAGACAATATTTTTGATCAAAATAATTTTACTTTGGGATTCAGTTGAGGTCTAGAAAGTTAAGTAGATTCATGGAAGTAGACTGTTTTCCTTTTGTGGGTTTTAGGATGAGAGGACTAATTGGCACGTGCTAAAAAAGACTACTGTTAATAATGACAGAATCACCGTGATAAAATAATTCACCTCTCTTAGAAAAGATAATTTTGAAATTTGTGTACTTTCTTAGAAAGAGGCATGCCTTGCTTGTAATTACTTGTAGTAATTCAGAGATGTATGCATGCATGTGTATGTGTTCTATTTGGATGTAACAATAAAATATTATGGGAATACAGATTATTTCACTGTCATATAATCTTTGTTGATTCATTTTATGGAGCAACAGACAACATTTTTTAGATACTTTACTATGGTGAGTGGTAAATCAGTGATACTTGCAGTAGTCAAGGGATAACAAAGGAAGGAATATAAATTTGATTCCAGATGTATTCCTACGTGTAAGGCTAATTGATTTTGAGAGGTTGGCTAATGCTTAGTTTTAGAGCCATGATATATTTATTAATTTATGGGCCATTAATCTTGGGAGCTGGCCAACTAAGTAGTTGCCCTGTTAAATAATGACACAATAAATCCAGGTAATTCCTAAATATTTCACTATTTACATTATAAATTGAACTAGTCACAAGATTTTCAGTTCTCTTGTCAGCTTGTGTGTGAGAGTGACTAGGCACTTGTAAATTTTCACTTTGAAGATATTTATCACATTGTAGCAATGCTGTCCTTTTCTCTTAGGATCTCATCTGTTAGTAGGTTGTTGCTAAACACTTGATCCAAGGGTCACTGGGTCACTGTGCATAATCCTTCTAGATTAAACTAAGGATTCTAAGGCTATTTCTCCAGCACAAGGCCTTGACACAAGTGTAGCTATGCAGTCATTCTTCAAAATTGGTGTTCATATGGACACTATGGACAACTTGATATTAAGTATTTTGGTTATTTTTCCATATTTTGCTTTTATCATATATCAAAAATAAGAGTTATAATTCTAGAGGAGACTGAAGGACTTGATAATTGAGGAAAGCCACAGCACTGTATTCGTATGAGGTAGGGTTAGCATGTATACAGTCTGTGAGTGCATTTATACTATATATTCATGTCAAACAATATACTCATGCCTGGATTACTGCAAGGAATCACTGAAAGAAACAATGATGAGGAGTAACTAAAACATGAGAACATGATTTTTTAAAACCTGTTGGCCATCACAGAAAGAAAATAGTTTGTAATATTCTGAAAATGCTGAATTTATAGAGATACTACATGGAACTACATATTGTATATGCATTGTTTACACACTTTGTATATACACTGTATACACATTGTATATGCACTTATACAGGTATATATATTTACACACCCACATATTATATACTATGTTATTATATAACTATAAAATTAATCTAATCATAAATATAGATGCACAGGTGGAAGAATAATTTTCCCTCTACCCTTCTGAGTGATTGGCTGAGGCCTCCTGTAATAAAAGGCAGATTAACAAGAGAATGACAAAAAGAAGTTTATTAACATATACATCTCATTTACACGTGGGAGATACACAGGGAAACAGGAACAACTCATTGTGGTGGCCTAAGCCACCACCTAAAATACCATTCCCAGCTAAATACAAAATAAACATGTAGGAGGTCAACTATGGGAGCTTACCAAGAAAAGCAAGATAAACAAAGGTAAGTTTTGTTATGCAGATTTAAGTTAGTGCTTTGATAAGATTCTCTTGTTATTTAATCATCCATCTATTCCTGGTAAATGACGATTTTCTTCATTAATGTAAATATCCCTTACAAAAGAGGAACTTCTCTGCTTTCAGAGCTTCCTCCATATCTTCTATTTCTCAAAATAATCTGCTCAAAATAGCCATTATGCCAAAGAGACATATTTGGGGTGCAGTATTCTGGAATATTGCCAACCCCCTAAGGGAGAAACGAAACCACCATTTTTGTTAGATGAATTAAATTATTTAACACCATGAATTTTGGGGATAATTATTTTAAATGTTTATGATACATATTGATTAGAAATACAGAATAAATGATTGTCTAGGGAATAGATGCAATAAATATAGGAGCAGCAGCTTAGTAACATTAAAAGGTTCGTACATGTCCTTACTCATTAATTCATTCAGCCAAACTGAATGCAATTTGAATGCACCTGCTTTAGTATCATTCATTATAATCTTGTCTCTCAGAATATATTACCAATTGCTTTCTTAACTTTCTAATCTGTAGTTTAGGTAACTAGTTACAAATATTTGATTCAGACCTTGTAATTTAAAAGTATTTTTTATTTAAAAAAAAACGCAAAGGCAAACCAACAAAAAAGGAAATCCTTAAAAGATTACTAAACTTTGCATCACAGGGTAGTACTACCAAACTGAATCATATTTTCCTTTTAATCTGTGGAAGGCTTGTGTCACTTGTCTTTGTTATACAAAGGCCATAAATATGTTATAAGACCTTGTATGCTCCTCCCCCCAATTCCTTTTCTGTCTAGCTTCTTCCTCTGTTTTCTTGTTTGTTCTTCATATTCTATCCTATATTCAAGCCCTATCTATTTCTATAAATATTTATGAAGAGTCTGTGGGGGGAGGAAAACATTTTACCTTACCCTTCTAGGTTCTTTTGGTTGGTTTATTAATTAAATTGACCTACAACAGGTTAACAGGAGAAAAACAAATTTAATTGTCTATGTACAGGAGTCCCACAAAGACATGAGAGGCTTTAAAACAGTCAGACAATTGAGGCTTATGTGCCATCCTGCACTAAGGAGAAGGGGTTAGGAGTCTGGGGTTTCAAAGGGAAGAGAGACCATTCACAGGTAGATGGGAAGAGTAAATGTTTGGTTAACAAATGTTTGTCATGCCAGGCAGACACAATGGGACACAGAGTGGAATGTGAACAAATATGAGCTTCTCAGCTTTCTGCAGCTTACCACCCCCTAACCCATACTCACTGTATTATTGCTACTTAGCCCATACTATTTGTAGTTATCGCTGGTGACAGTGCCCTTCCTGGACCAGGCCCTCTACTTAAATTCTCAGAAGCATTTAAGGGGGAGGTAGAAAACTCTTCCTGAGTTTTTTGAGCCTTGATTGTTTTCAGCTCAAAATAATCCACATGCCAAACTGGCACATTTTGGGAAAGCTTATCCTGAACCTCTTCAAGTCTACAGTGTATCCAATGCCATGTCAAGCTCTGGGAAACAAAGATTAATCTGTCTCTATTTCTCTCTCTGTCTCTGTCTCTATAACTCTATGTCTTTCAATCTTTGCCTAATAGGGGGAAGCAATAATAAGTATTTTTAATTTGATTTATTTATTGATGATGGTTATAAGTAATTTTGTAACTACACTAAGGTGAGTTAATTCCCTGGTAAGTCACAGGTAAAGACTATACTAGGTAAAGTTGTCACAAAAAAGAAAATTTATTTGCAGCCAATAAAGAGATCATGGGGAATAATGTCCAAAGCTGTAACTCTCTGAGCAGGAGTGAGTGGGTTCCTTATATTTAGGGTCAGGATGAATATTCAGAAAAGGGAGTTTTGTCGTCATAGGTGGGGGGGGCATAAAGTTGCCTATGTGTATTCAGGAAACATGTCTAATACATGCATCCTATGTTATGTTAATGAGGTTTGTGCTCCTAATTGGACAGAGATTTTTAGCATTATAGTGAGGCAGAGGCAGCTATGGGACACTCCGTTGTCCATCTGGGCAGGTGTGAGTTGGTGTTCAAGCTCAAACTGGTCTAGACCAGTAGGAGTTCTTCCTGTTTTTTGCTTCTAAAAGATAAAGTTAACCTTCCTGTGAAAAGGAAACAGGGTTAGTGGGAGTCTTGCTTAGTGACAATTTCAATGCATGTTTAAGGTCATTGGTTTATTGCACCCGTGCCATTTATAGTATAAGCTGCCTTCAGTCATTTTTAGAAATGGGTGTAGGTGGGGCACCTGGATGGCTCAGTCATGGTTCCACATCGGGCTCTGTGCTGACAGCTCAGAGCCTGGAGCGTGTTTCGGATTCTGTGTCTCCCTCTCTCTCTTCCCCTCCCACGCTCATGCTCTGTCTCTCTCTCTCAAAAATAAATATTAAAAAAAAAAAAAAGAAATGGGTGTAGGTTATGGGTGCATATTTCACATTGGGATATGTTACTATGTTCCCTGGACAGGTCTCTCTTAATCAAAGTGTATATAAATGTGCTGTGATGGACATGAAACAGCTTTTACTCCTGTGTTTTCTCACCCTCCTTTAGTTTGAAATTCCAAAGCCAAAGAAAGCATGTCTGTGCACATAAGCATTTCTGTACTTACGACATATAACCCAGATCAAAAATAATAATAAAAATAAGCATAAATAAGTTTTCAGTGCAATAGACAAAATGGAAAACATATTTTTATGCAGAAGAGAAAAGGAGTTTTTAGCTGGATAAAATAACACAACTATTAATTATGCTCCCATAAACATACGGTATGTCCCAGAATGCTAAATAAAGAAAACCAAACAGTGTAAATTATTTAGGATTAAAATAGATTTGACCTCTCCAATTGATTACACAACTGGTTGGTACTGTGATTTTTGAACCATTATTTAATATTTTCCCCCATATGGACTTATTGATTATTGGTGACCTTACAATATAATAAAAGGAATGATTATTTAGCTAAAAAGAATAATTGTGGGCATAAAAGGAAATTGCAATCATTCTAATTTATTGAGTGTTTTTCTTTCAAGTGCTTAGCCTGTTGTTCTAAACATCTCACCAGTGGAAGTATTTGGTTAATCAGTGGCTAGGCAACAGGATGTTTTCTAGACTTGGTGGAAATTTTCTAAACTTCTCAATTAACTTCTACAATTGACATCTTTGGGTTTTCAGATTTTCAGGCTCAAAGTAGAGTTAACAGCCCATTTTAAATTAGCTTATGCAAATTAAGAGCATTTGAGCTGAAGCAATCAGAATTTGCATATCAATGTTATGTGGAATTTTCTTTAAATTAGTACTAGGGCATTGCCTCTGCTTGATGGAGGACTGAAGAGAATGTTTTTGAGTGAAAGCTGTTCAAAGAAAAAAAAAAGTCAATTTTGTCAATCTTTGTTTTAGGAATTCATTGTAATCCTCATTAATTCATAAGATTATTAAGATATAGTTTTAGCCTTCCCCAATTTGGAATGAAAGGTCTTTAATGAGAATCTCAAAGTTATATTAGTTATAGACTTTAACTGCAAATTAGACTTGGAACGTTTTTTACATTTTAAAAATTTGATCCTATTTGATTTGAAGGGGCAGAAAAAAATTTCCTTCTTCCTTTCTAGATTCTTTGGCTGGTGAAATTAAATTGAAATAAAACAGATTAATAGAAGTAAAACAAATTTGTATGTACAAGAACTCTATAAAAATATGAGGCCCAAAATGCAGATTCAGGTAATTGAAACCTCTATAACATCCTGAGCTAAAGGAAGGGGTAGGAGTCTAGGGATACAAACAGGGGAAAAAGCCATTTGCAGGAAGACAAGAGGGGATGAATTGGAAACAAAGTTTGACCTATTATCTCTGGTAATAGCCCTCTTCCTGGGAAGGTCCCTCTTTCCAATATAAGTTTAGACAGTTGAGGGGGTAGGTAAAGAGCTTTTTCTTAATCTGTAGTGCCTTAAAAATAATGAGTCTAAATAATCATTATGCCAAGGAGACATATATTGGGATGAAAAAAGTTGGTTCCTTTTGGTCCCACCTTTAAAACTTGAAATAAGAAGTTTCAAATTTTTGTTTGTTTGTTTGTTTGTTTTTGAGAAAGAGAAACAGAATGTGAGTGAGGGGAGGGGCAGAGAGAGAGGGAGACACAGAATCTGAGGCAGGCTCCAGGCTCTGTCAGCACAGAGCCTGATGCAGGGCTTGAACAGAGCCTGATGCAGGGCTTGAACTCACAAACTGGGAGATCATGACCTGAGCTGAAGTCAGATGCTTAATCGACTGAGCTACCCAGGTGCCCCTGATATAAGAAGTTTCATAATCCAGAAGCTAAATTGGTAGATTGCTCCATACCCTATAAACTACTTTTGGTCTTAAGAATAGGTCAGCACAATGAAACATTTTGTGTCTTATTTTGGGAGATGGCCTTGCAGGTGGGCTCCCAAAATTAGGGTTATATTATCAAGCAGTTAACATAAGGCATTTATATGGAAACAAAAGAAAAACAAAGATTGAATAGTTGGAACAAATTATAAGTCCAGTGTCTGAATCCTGAGAGTTGCCAGTCAAGAAGATTTATAGATGTCAGACTCAAAGCATTTTAAGATGGAATGAGAGCAGACGGTGGCAATCTGCTAGATTTTCCTTGTTTGCAGTTTGAATTCTCCTGGTGATCTTTCTGAGTGGCCACAGAGCAACAGGCACAAAGACTGTCCACATATAAGTGTAATGCCCGAAGTTCCGAAACCTCCCACAAAAGTCCACCAGAGTCGTAAGTCAAAGCCAAGCGGCAAGGGTCGTTTATTGCAGGTTCGAACCTGGTCCTCTGCGCACTCGTCGCCGGTGACGCAAGAGGCCACGATCAGGGTGGGTACAGCGTTTTTATAGACAGAGACAAATAGCACAGGGGAGGTTTCAAATTATGAGGGGCCTGATTAGTTGATTTTAAAGTAAGGACATTTGTTGTTCTCTGATTGGGCGTCCTTTGTCTGTCCTTTGGCGGGAAGGCTTTGTCCATTACTTGTGGCGAGAGGAAAAAGGGGGAAGGGGGTAGGGTAGGTGAGGAATGTGCTAAGCAAGCAGGTTTACAGAAGCGAGAAATGCCGGTTAGTTTATGTACAATCACTCATTCCATTACATATCAGACTACATTTAGGAAGGTTTACAACCCATTCTACTACACAGCGGGTTACATTCAGGAAAGGCCTCACAATGCTAGTAGCAAACAGCAAGCAAAACAGACTTCTCAGCAATTGTATTTCTTATCAAAGATCCATAATAAGCAGAAAAGAGAACCTAGCTTTAAACTAAGGCAGGGCTGTCATTTGGATTGTTCCTTTCATAAGCTATTGTGGTGATTTTTCTGAAACTTCTATCAAATTGGCTAGCTCCAGTTTGCAGGGCTTCAAGAAAAGGGGCAGCTTTAGTTCTCAATGATTCCACATCAAAGGGAGAAAATTGGAAATGTTAATTTAGAGATTTACAGTCAGAAAAGGAAACTAGATGAATTTAGGATCCAGTCCAGTTTATAAGTAAATAATAAAACCTCAAGGACAGTTAACAGAACTAGAATCTGATACCCACAAGTGTGTATTATAATTTTTACTGAAACATAATGTTTGTCTCTAAAATCACCCTCATTTCTACTGAAGATAACCGAATTAATATTACTTTTTTGGAAAATAATTTTTAATTCATTAAATTTGACTTGATCATTTATGTAAGTGCAGCAAAAATAGTGACTGATCATACAAGCTCTTTTAACTCTGCTATACTGAAACTTTTAATCAGGAGGAGATAGGACTTCTAAAAAGTCTCTTGAGATCAGGAGGCCAGGCAATGGCCTTGCCATCAGACTTACCCTGTAGTATCTATAGATTTGGTAAATACTATTCTCCAGGTCCCCAAAACATTCTGAGATTCCTGCACCTACCAGGAAGTGATCTTTATTACTCATCTGGTTAGGGTGTTCGGAACTGTGTAAGAAAGATACCAGGCTGGTTTTTCCTCCCTGCCTCCCAAAAGGCTTTCTTGGCTTCACAAAGTCAATCTAGTTCCTTAAAACTATATGGCATATCTGATTCTATGTATATTTTCAAATATGACATTCCAGTCAAAGCCTTGATAATATAACCAGTTTCTGTTTGTGTCCTGTTAACAAGAAGACCGATACTTACTGAACATAGGCAAATAAATGTCACAAAAAATAAGAGTACTCACTCACCACAAGTTTCTAAATTCTGGAAGGATCAGGTAAGGAGAAAATTGGTTTCATTCTTGTTCACAAAGATATACTTGTTCTAAAGTTATATGTAGCTTAAGAGAAAAAAAAATCCTAAATCTGGAAAAATAAACATGAAAGAACCAGCAATGTTTCAAACAAAAAGTCATAAAAAATTATAATCAATCATCATTAATTTATTCAGTCCCATGTAATTAATTCTTGCAGATCTTGATCTGTTGTTAGCAGTTTCATGAATCCAATTTTTCTATTAGAAAATTTTAAAATTCTTACCCAGTTCAATGGTATGATCTTAAATTATCAGAAATCTGTACTCAAAGTTCTTTCCATGAATCTCAATAATGATAAAGCATTTTTACAAAAGCATCAGAGTAAAAAAACTGTAAATGAGAAAAGAATTCAGAGTGGCCATGATTAAAGATCTGCTGAGTTCATTTTAATACATTTGACAAAGAATTTTGCTTATTTCTGTGGCATCCAACATTTTAAGATAATAACTAGAATTATGACTGACAACATTGTACCAGGACACATTAGTTTTCCAGGACTTCTGTAAAATTCTTAGAATACTTACATTAGTAACCTATATTCACACAAATATAATCTTAGAAGGTTTAGCATCACTTGTTGGATAATGCCTCCCACATAATTTCACATATCAAGTAAGCCTAATTAGTGTAACATCTCTTTTTATAAACAGAACAAATCTTTTGAGATGTTTCAGGGACCCTCTTGAAAATCCTAAAGTTAGTTCCATGTTCAAAAGACTTTATTTAGAATTTAATTTGGAGAAATTTGTCAAAAATATCAAAAGATTGGGACACTTGACTAACTGAAGACCACAGACCATTATGAAACAAGATTTGATTATCTAATTAACCAAAGTGATGATAAAAGATCTCAGTGACAAATTCAAATTGTTACATAGTTGTAAGCAAAACTTACTCTTTTAATACTGACAAGGCTCAATTTTCTTAAGTAATCAAAGGCCTGTTTAAGACAATAGGAAATAATTTTGGTAAGAAACAAAATCTTTGCTTTCTAGACAGATTACTTAAAAAGTAAAGGAAAACCTTTCACAATATCTTAGTATCAAGAATGGACCAACAGTAGAGGAAATCTTTGTCCTTTTAGCAGTTAAAAGAAAATTGTTTTAGCTTTATGTTAAATACACTACTAATTTTAAAGGTTAATTTTTTATAACCCTTATAATAAACTCATTCAATTTTAGCCCACTTGATTACACATGTAAGATTCTCTTTTTCTCTCTTCCATACTTTCTATTTAAATTTGTCCTTTATTCTTCCCTTTCCCATTTTTGAAATAACCCCTTTTACTTTAGGACAAATTTAGTTTCTTTTCTCTTAACAAAAAGATATCCTTATCTCTTACCTTTTTTTTTTTTTTCACCCAAAGACACATCCGAGTTGCCTTGTATATAGAGATTCCCTTTTTATTTCTAATAGTTTTAATCACATGTATTAGAATCTTAACTCTTAGAAACCTTAATTTCTAACAAAACTGAAGAAAAAAGTAAGCAGTTGTAAACTGTTATACCAGCAGCCTTTTGATTGGCAAAATTTTTAATACATATCACAGTTTTTAGAAATATGTACTTCCTTATAGTATCATCTTTTCATGGGGCACAAGGTATATATACTAATAGGCTCAAATGTTTTTCATTTCTCTGTAAGAAGCAAGCCAAAAGTAGATATAGTTATATGTTCAGTAATTAGTTTAGTAATTAATGTTTCACTATTTTATTTCATTTGCTAATAATCTACATATTTGATGAATTTCTCTCATTTCACTCAGCAAAACTCTTAACATTTCAAGTTACCAAAAACTAGTTTGGAAGCTATTTTTAAGTATGCCTCCTATAAAATGTAATTATACTAAAAAGTTCACCAAAAGTCTTATCCCACTTATGTCTACCTAAATCACTTTCTCCCAACAACTATGTTTAGATGACACACAAAACCTACATGAGACATTAGACAAAGTCAGCTATCATCCTAAGCTATTTTTCTTGCTAACAAAATTTGAAGGAGATAAAACATGAACTTATTTGGCTAGTAAACCAGGCAGAATAAAAATTGTATGTCTGTATTATGTTCAATGTTGATAAATCTAGAGATATGTTTATTTTAATTAAATCAACGAACTTTAACTTTAGTACCTAATATTTTTTTCCAGACCACATGAACCTGAAAAGCATTTCCTTTAGTTTCTGAGAACTCTAGGAATAATTAATTTGTAAGTGCTTAATTTTAAGCTAATTAAATAGAGCTCTTTAAAAATTAATTTTACTCTATCTTTCTTTCAAAACAAATAAAAAAAAATAATTAAAAAAAAAAAGGGCACCTGTATGGCACAGTTGGTTAAGTATCCAGCTCTTGATCTTGGCTCAGGTCATATCTTGCATATCGTGGGTTCCAGCCCCACAATAGGCTCTATAGGCTCTGCGTGGATGGTGTGGAGCCTGCTTTGGATTCTGCTCTCCTTCTCTCTGCCCCTCTCCCACTTATGCACATGCTTTCTCTCTGTCTCTCAAAATAAACAAATAAACAAAAAAATAATTTAGAAATCGGGCTCCTAGATGGCTCAGTCGGTTGAGTGTCCAACTTCGGCTCAGGTCGTGATCTCACGGTCTGTGAGTTTGAGCCCCACGTTGGGCTCTGTGCTGACAGCCTAGAGCCTGGAGCCTGCTTCGGATTCTGTGTTTCCCTCTCTCTCTGCTCCTCCCCTGCTCATGAGCTCCCCACGCTCATGCAAAAATAAACATTAAAAAAATTTTTTTAATTTAGAAATTAATTTTGGCGATACCATTCAGAAGTAGAAACATGTCACATATCTATAATATACATATATACACACTCATAAATTTAGAAAGAGATATAAACATCTTACAGTTTCAAAATTTTAGCCATGAGACAGTTATAATAATGCAGAACTTGGTGTACTTGGGTGGCTCAGTCAGTTAAGTGACTGACTTCATCTCAGATCATGATGTCATGGTTCATGAGTTTGAGCCCACATCAGTCTCTCTACTATCAGTAGAGCCTGCTTTGATCCTGTCTCCCTCTCTCTCTACCCTTCCCTGTGCGCGCTCTCTCTCTCTCTCTCTCTCTCACAAAAATAAACATTTTTATTAAATAATGCAGAACTCACTATTTTATACAGTGAGAGAAGACAAGTTTAATCCAAACTTTGTTTCTGGCAGATGGAATAAATTAAGGTTACCTATTTAGATAGTTGAGGTTTTTGCTAATATTTGTGAAGACATTTAAGATTTTCTTTAACCCAGTTTTCCATCTGATGCTAATTCCTTTCTAAATTTGGTAGGATCTTCTGAATGTCAAGGGGAAAGGGCTTTATAATTTAAAAAATCTGCTGCTGTCCAAGGGACATGAGTTCTTTTGGTGAGGCTGTGGGATATATCTACAAAAGACATTGCATAAGAAAGCCTGAAGCTCCCAGAGCTCTGGAAAGTAGTAGTTGTAAGAAATAGCAATGTGAGCCTTAGTGCCTATCTCAGGTATTTCTGGTATTTAGCATGTATGTGAGTAACCTTCATATCCTGGGCCTGGAGATCAGGTTGGAGTGCTCTTTGTGAATCTTCTAAGAAAAGGGAAGCTGAAACAGGCATATGGGACTGGATTTTGAGAAAGGGGACTTACATTGGATATGAACATTAATTTTTGTTTAAATTCTAATTTCTGTTCTTTCACCTTGTTAAGGGAGTCCCTAAGGCTTGCCATTATACTCGTGTGTGTGTGTGTGTGTGTGTGTGTGTGTGTTTTAATTTGGTGTTAACATAGGTACCAATAAATAATTGTTTTCTTTTAAATGTAGTCACTTCACAGGATGCATTGTCTATGTTGCAGGATTTTTTTTTTTTACCTCAATACCCAGGTTTTGTTGTTTCCCCAGTTTGAAGAATGAAGAGGTAGACATAAAATGAGCAGAAGATAAAAGCTTATTAGAGTGTAAAATTAGAAAGTAAGAATAGTATGAAAATTTTCTTTGCAGAGAGGGATATATGAAAGTGAATGCTCTGACTATAGGCAAGTGTCTTTGTTTTATAAGGTTCTGGTTAACAACCCCCCTCCTTTCCCCTTGTTCCTTCTCAGTTTCTACCCTTATTGACAGGATAACTCTGGGTACTGGTTGTCCATTCCTGATGGGCTTCTTTTGTATGAGGGGTGGCTATTCCAGACCTTTCCTTGTGGGTCATACGTTTTAAGGTCCACTACTTATTTTTAGTTGTCTTTTGTCAAATTCCTAAGGGAAACCTGAGGGGAAGTGGGTGGTGTCTGTTCCATTCTTAAGAGGAATCTTAAGCCTGAGGGGGTTTTCTGTGCTCAGTGGCTCCGGCATTGTTCCAAAATATGTGTTTTCCCCACACAGGGACCTGGGTCCTAACTTTTCCCTCTCCACCCATTTTATTTTGTCTTTCCCTGTCATATCTGGACATTGACAAGAAGGGTCTTATGTTAATGTCAGTGACTCAAACCATTAAACCTTTTCATGGTTCAACTATGTCCATGTGTGTAAGAGGTATCCTAAAGGGGAGTAAAAAAGATGCAGTTGTCACAAAATCCAGAAATTTCACTTTCAGAATTAGCCCAAGATAGAAAAGAACTTCATTGTCACAGGCATTAAGAATTGTATAGTGAAAATGGTGTCTCTGGTCTCCCATGATAATACAGGATTCCTCTAATCACAGACCTGCTAATCTGTGATACCAGGCAGGTGCTATGGAATGGGAATTTTCCAGCACTAACAAGATAAGAAGGTTGAAATGACAAGACCCCTTATGATGAATTCCTCTGAGAGCTGGCACAATTGAGAAAGAGAGTGTACTTGAGATTTCGTGTCTCAGGGCCTCTGTAGAGTTGATTGGCGACCGAGATGCATGCCAGTACATGCACCTTCTGGCTAGTGGGGACCAGAGAGAATATTCTCACTGACCACAAAGCCTAGCTTGCTAGATTTAGAAAAAGATAAAAATGAAAACCTCATCTGTTCTTTCTTTCTTTCTTTCTTTCTTTCTTTCTTTCTTTCTTTCTTTCTTTCTTTCTTTCTTTCTTTTCTTTTCTTTTCTTTTCTTTTCTTACCTTTTTTTTTTTAATTCACTTTTTAAGAGCTTTTAAAAGCTCTTAAAAAAAAAAGGAGACCCAAGATTTGGGTCTCTTGGGACCAAACTAATACCTGAGAGGGATGTGCTGCTGGGTGGGAATTGTGAGATGTTTTAAAGAGTACCTTACTGCACGGACATTTTCTTGGGGTTGGTGGATGACCTAGTCTCAATCTCATTTCATGACCAATTTTTCTTAACATGGGAGTCTTTGAGTTAGGTGGTGAGTGCCATAATAGCTGTTAAGTGCTCAGCCTCTATCAGTTTTCTGCCTTTGGCTTCCAAGATGTCCCTTAGCAACAGCCTTTATCTAATTTGCACGTTAACCCACAACAAAGTTTATCTAAACAGGTGCTGGTCTGGTGACAACAGCTCCAATAATGGGCTTATAGGTTTACATGCCTGTGTTCTACACTGTGGTTTTCCTTCTAATGAGAGACATCAGACCGACAAAGCAAAATGGTGACCATCGTCAGAAGGAAAAAGATCAGTGAAAACAGGAGTACACAAAACAAATCTTTATCAGAGTTGTTGTACCCAAGAAACTAGTTCCACAATTTTTTTTGTTCCTGCTAATCTCCATTAGAAAAAGAAAATGGGGGATGTATAGGACTCTCACTTCCACTGGATCTTGCAGGCAGAGGTCCAGGAAACTGCTGTGGTAAGAATTCTTACCTCCTGCCAGCTTTGTGTTAGGAGTCCCAGGATCTTTGGGCTGCAGTAGCCTCAGAGTGAGCAGTGTCTAGTCGGTGAAGTTAGTCCCTTCCTGGTCACCTACTGTAGGGACAGAAAAATTTTCCATTCTTCACTTCTAGGGTTGTTTGCTGCTCTAATTAAATTGATATAACACAGGTTAATGGGGGGGGGGGAACAAATTAGACACATACAGGAGCCCCATACAAATATAAGACCCAAAGTGTAGCCACCAACTGAAGTTTCTACAATATGCTAAGGAAAGGATACGGGTCTAGGGACACAAGGGGGCATAAGGTCATTCACTGGAAAGGTAAACAAGATGTTTGGAAAACAGGTTACCCTGTTAAACAGATAAGAGTCTTAGGGTAGAAGGTATTTCTGGGAATAGCTCTCTGGTACAGGCCCCCTTTCCAATGTAAATTTAGGCAATTGAGGGGGAGGTAAAGAGCTTTTTCTGAATCTGTAGTTTCTTAAAAATAATGAGCCTAAAATAATTCTTATGCCATAGAAACGTATATTGGGGTGACGAATTCTGCTCTACTTTAACTTACAAAAATTTCTCTCCTAAATTTAGTTGTTTAGTTCTCTCATTTATATTGATATTTTCTACAAGGAGTTTCCTAACCACCATTTGTGTGTGTGTGTGTGTGTGTGTGTGTCTGTGTGTCTGTGTGTCTGTGTGTGTGTGTGTGTGTGTGTGTGTGTGTGAAAGAGCGGTGGGATGAGAGAGGGAGGGAGAGAGAGAGAGCGTGAGTGAGAAAGGGAGAGAGAAGAAAATTAATTTTGTATCTAAATGTATAAAATACTGTTACTGGGCACACTGACTTAAATTTATGCCAGTGTAGAGGAGGCAAAACTTTGCTCTCTTAGATTCAGAAGTTGGAACCTCTGAATTCAGCTGGGAAAAGACAAGATTAGCAGGAGAAAAGGTTTATTTCATATGCACATGGGGTATAACAGAAACAAAGTGACAACCTCAAGGAATGAATTAGACCTGGGGCTAATGTAGCATTTTAACAAAGCAAGAAAAAGTGTGGCGAAGACCCCAGGTAGAAGAAAAGGGTGTTCAGACTTCTGGGGCAGGGGTAGTTGGGGTAAGGTGAATAGAAATGTAGGTAAGGAGGGTCCTTTATGAAAAGGCGTGTTATGCAGAGTCCAGTAATCTCAGGTGATAACAGTTGTTTCCAGAGTTCTCTTCTTCCTACAGTGGGAGAGGAGGATACCTTTACAAATGGAAATTTCCTTTACAGATGTAAATTTCCTTGACAAAAGGGAAATTTATTCCCTGCTTTTTATGTGGAAAGTAGGAGGGCAGAGAGCTCCTCCTGTGTTTGCTATGTCTTAATTGCCTCAGCTCAAAATAATTCTTACGCCACTGTGGCATATTTGGGGGTGATGCATGCTGATGCCTTTCATTTGCTTTAGAATTTCATTAAATGTCCACTAAGAGAATGGTCTCCCAATCTATGTAGCCATGTTTTAATTTTAATGAATTTTATGTCTTTATTTCCCAGGTAAAAAGTAGCAGGCATCTTTGTCTTGGTGAATGCAAAAGACATATGAAGTGGTTTAAAAATAAATAAATATAATCAAGATTCTACACATTCTGCCTTTTTCAATAAACATTGAGTACCACTGCTGCAGGAGTTGTTTTAGATGGCAGAGAACACAGAGTGGGATAGAGGTGAGCAAGGGGCAGAATATTCTGCTCCCATGAGAAGGCATTCTAGGGAAATGCCTAGAGGACAGAGGGATAAAAAAGTTGAAAGTATGATTTAAAAATACGGTAATTATATTGATGAAGTTTTGGGATGCTGGTGGGGTTCAGGAGGTCTTGAACTGATGGCCAAGAAAAAATTCTTGAAGATGTCTTTGGTACAAAAAGGTATTTTATTAAAGCACAGGGACAGGACCCTTGGGCAGAAAGAGCTGCTTTGTAAGTGTAGGGGGTGACAGTGTTACGGAATCTGGGAGATAAAGTCCAGAGGTAGTTTCCAGACAGACTTTCACACTCTAAAGACTTACTAGTAGCCTAGCTATTGTCAAGCTAAGGTTGTTTTTATTTCTAGCAAAACATTAAGGCAGTAGGGAGTTTCTGGACTTTAGGCCATTCATGGGATTGCCTTTTTCTGGTAAACTGGTGTTATCAGTTTAACCATCTCTTTTTTGTCCTCTCCAGTTTTTGGGTAGCCAAGAGTGTTCAAGGAATATCACACTTGTCCCACATGGGAGGGGGGTGCGCTTAGCCTGCACTTTGCCTTCATCTTGCCCCATGTTCCCTCATTAATGATGAGGTTTTGGGGTGATGGTGAGGTTTCAGAGCTGACGGCCAAGAAGGAATTCTTGAAGATGTCTTTGGTGCAAAAAAGTGATTTTATTAAAGCACTGGGACAGGACCCATGGGCAGGAAGAGCTGCACAGGGGTTGTGAAGAGTGACTCCTTATATACTGTGGGCCTGGGGCAAATAAAGTCAAGAGGAGGTTTCTTAAAGGAATTTTCCATATGTTAAAGACTCACAGGTTACTGGAGACATAGCTATTTTCAGGGTAAGGTTGTTTTTCCCTCTGGCAAAGCATTAACATTAAGACCATAGGGAGTTCCTGGAGAAACGTTTTACTCTGCCTGCCTAAAGTGTTTGTCAATGGGCTGCAGGTTATAAAGAAATTTAATTGTACCTGTGATTTCTTTCTTGCCATTGTTCCCCTCATCACTATGTGATGTTGGAACTCCAGGACACTGAGTCTATAGGTTTCTGGATATTAGGTTATTGATAAGATTGCCTCTTTCTTGTAATTTACTAAGATATTTGTAAACTGATGGAGACTCTATCAGTTTAACCATTTGTTTTCTGTCCTTCCCTTTGTCCTTGCATAGCCGGGAATGTCCGAGGAATATCACACATATTTCACCTGGGGTGATGGTGTGCTAGCTTGTACTTTGCCCTCTGCCTGCCTTATGCTCCCTCATCATAAGTGCTGTGGAGAAGAATAGGGCAGGGGAGAGGGATTGCAGAAATATGGGGAGGTTGCAAGTATAAAGTATATAAACAGAGTATCTCACTGAAAAAGTGACTTCTGAGCAATGGCATATCTTGGTGTTGCAGGATTTTTTTTTTACCTTAATACCCAGAGTTTTTGTTTAGCCACTTCAAAGAATGAAGAGGTAGACACAATAAAATGAGCAGCAGGCAAAAGTTTATTAGAGATAGTTTCATAAAGTAAGAATAGCATGAAACCTCTCTGTATAGAAAGGGAACAATCCAAAGTTAATACCCACAGACTATAGGCAAGGGTCCTTGTTTTATAGGGTTTTTGTTGGCCCCCTTTCCTTCTCCCTTGTTTCTTTTCGTAGTCTACCCTTATTGGCTAAGTAACTCTAAATGCTGTCATTCCTTTTTGTTTGGCTTGTTTCTGTTGTATGAGGGGTAGTCTATGGCCATACCGTTCCTAGTGGGTCATATGTTTTATGGTCTACTTATTTTTAGTCCGGTCTATTGTCAAATTCCTAAGGGAAACCTGAGCGAGAGTAGATGGTGTCTATTACATTTTTAAGAAGAACTTTACACCTGAGGAAGTTTGCTGTGGTTGGGTACTTCCAGCATTGTTCCAAAATATGTGTTTTTCCCCACCCAGGGACCTCAGGTCCTAACCTTTTCCTCTCTACCTATTTTATCCTATCTTTCTCCTATCATTTTGGGAAAGAACATTCTAGGCAGAAGAAATAAGAAGTAAAAAAAGGCTGTGAGCCTGGAGTGTGGGGGACAGCAAGGAGATTGGTGTGACTAACGCATGCTGAGCAATGA
Source organism: Felis catus (assembly GCF_018350175.1). Taxonomy (NCBI): domain Eukaryota; kingdom Metazoa; phylum Chordata; class Mammalia; order Carnivora; family Felidae; genus Felis; species Felis catus. The sequence continues at coordinate 155,179,037 of NC_058371.1, read as the reverse complement.
GATGGGTACTGAGCAATGGGAGAGTTTGGGAGGTAGGAGTGGTTGTGTGTCAGGGGGATTAGATAGGGCAGAGAAAAGGCTTTGGATCTGAGGCAAATGAGAGCACTTTGAGCAGAGCAATCACATGATTTGATTTTCTCGTTTCTAAGGATTCTTCTGCCCTCTGTATAGAGCATCTATTGCAGTGGGAAAGGACGGTCCTTAGGTTGAATTTAAGAGTTTTTAATTGAAGAATTAAAGGTTTTGCTAAACTCCTTGAGCTGGACTCAACAAACAAAGATTCCTACAGAGCCAGGAGATCGTGTAAAATAGTAAAGCTAAGTGTTGAAAGCAGCTGGGGATTAGGATGAAAACCAGCAGTAGGTAGGTAAGCCTCAGTGATGAAGATTCCAGGGAGTTGTGAAGGCTAGGTAGGTCAGTTTGGAGAGGAAGTCATTGGTCACCTTCAGTTTTACAGTGTAGTAACCTGGGCCCAAGCATTGCTAGGTCTTCATATTTTTTAAGAGAAGCCAAAATGGGAATTTTTTGTTGTTGTTGAATCTCCTTATTTTTAGATGTATGGACACTAATATATTTAAAGCACTCTGCGGTCCATTACTGTCGGGGTGATTAAAGCAGTTCTGAGGGTAGGATTTACCAGAAAGCTTCCAGTTTGCATTTTCTAATCTACAGCAGGATGAAGCAGATAGTTTCAACACTGAAATAAGAAGTAAAATGAAAAGAAAGGGAGAGAGATCAGTCTCTAAATTTAGATCTTTTCAGGTGAAAGCCTCATCAAAATTTTCTTCTTAAAAATATTTAGTCATAATCCGATAGTGAGTATGACCTAAATTAAAGCATTTTTGTCTCAATGATTTTTAATACACTATCAGATTAAAATGATTCTTCACACATACACATTCTAGAATACTTCATTCTTAAATAGCAGGAACACTCATACACATATGTAATCTAAAACAGATTTCCATTATGTATCCTTAGTGGATGCATGGTACAGTTGTTTTTATTACAAACATGTCATTGATTCACAGACGTCAGGCACCAGGAATTGCTGGAGTTCGTAGACTCACTATGTGGTTTTAGTAAAAATAAAGCAGTAAAAGTCGATAACCCATTTATTATCAATGTGTACCCTCCACAGAATTGGGCATTTTAATGACGGCACTGCCTGTTCCAGTGGACAGAGCTGCCTTACAGTGTCATTTATAAGTCATTACTTGTAAAATTCTCCAGCAGGCTGACTGCCTGTCTTTCACTCTATAAGGCTAAAGTGCTTTAGGTCTCTAGAGTTGGAATTAATAAGAGCACTCCAATCTAACCTTAGGAATCTTTCAAAGGGTGTAGTTTATTTAGTATAAAAGTGTATACGTTGGTCATTTTACCTTAAGTCATTGAACAGATTTTCAGGGGTTTTTTTTCAATTTTTAATTAAAAAAATACAACATTTATTAAGGAACTGTGATTAAGTGCAGCAATTTTTCATGAGAAAGGAATAACAGGTTACTTGGATAAGAATATTTACAAAACTGTTGTTATAATATGGATCTTTACCTTAAAACCTTGTGTAGGATTTATGGGTGAAACAGCCATTTTGATATGTGGCTTGTGAAATATGATTTAAAAAGCATCCAGAGTTTTGGGAATGTCAGAGTATATCTCTTGCATGTTAGTGCCTCAATTGAGTTAGTTCAAAATTCAAAGTTATTGATTTATATGCTGTTCTATAACAATATCTTGGATTTTCTGGCTACAAAAATCTGAATACAGTTGAATGGAGGTTTTGATAGAATTGAAACACTTTTCAATCATTTTTCTGACATGTTCCTGGCTTCCTTGTAGACTTTTCCAGTGTGTGTTGGATGCCTATTTTATTTTATTTTTTATTTTTTTTTTAATTTACATTTGTTTATTTTTGAGAGAGAGAGAGAGACAGAGTGCAAGTGGGGGAGGGGCAGAGAGAGGGAGACACAGAATCTGAATCAGGGTCCAGGATCTGAGCTGTCAGCACAGAGCCCAACGTGGGGCTTGAACTCACACACTGTGAGATCATGACCGGAGCGAAGCCGGACGCCTAACCAACTAAGCCACCCAGGCGCTGCCCCATATCTTTTTTTTTTTTTCTAATTTATTTTTTATTTTTTATTTTTGTATTATTGGATGCCTATTTTAGAGGCTGAGTAAGAAAAGATAGTATGCTGACATGTACATTTAGCCCTTTGGTAAACCTGTAACCCATAATGTTGCTCCTGGTGCTACTGTCTTTTAGGGGTGGTGATGGTAGTGATTATGATAAGTAAGGAGCTAAGATAGAACTCCCTGTTTTTCAAGAACTCTTGTAGGATTCCTCCCATGGGACCATTTTATTATAAAGCAAGATCCTGTTAAGGTCCTGGTAGAAATGGGTACCTTTTTCTAGGCCACGAAGAACATATTTGACATATCCAAATCTTTTTTAAGGTTTTATAGTGACTGACTTAAACTTTCTGAGTCTTCTTTTCCCATTGGTAAATGTAGATTATAATACCCTTTGGGTTATATAAGAATGAAAGAAGCCTACTGTGCGTAAATGATCAATGATCATTGCATTGAGGTTTAAATAAAAATAGTGCTCAGCACAGGTACTGGTGAAGAATGAGGGCTTAGTCATACTTAGGCATTATTATTATCACCACATATTGTGCTATGTGAAGAATAAATGAGAAAGATACAATACATTCAGTGCCGTGTTTGGCACAGAGGAAGCTGTCTGCGTGGACACTCCTTGATTATCATCATCATCACCATCATCGCCATCCCTAACCACTGTCACTTTCTCACTACCTAAAATTCCAAATGTTATTCTTTGAATGATAAATAAAATGATTTGTAGATAAATGGATCCATGACTATGAACTCTTTTTCAGTCCGCTTCATTTTTTGCATGATAACTTGAATGTCTTCTGTGAGCTGCGCTCCCTTTGCCAATATAAGCTGCTTTTGTTTATGGCCTGGCTGGATATTTAAATAAAAATTAGAAAATGAAAAAAAGTTTAAAAATAGAAGCTTGGATTGTACCCACCATGGCATTTAGTATGATTAGACTGGATTTGGCTCTTACTTGTACACTAATAGTCAGTGCATCTGACACATTGGCAGTAGGTTTTTCCAGCACAAATGTTCATGCTTTATAATATTTTGTGCTTAGTGTGTGGACATATTTGTTATGTGTTACTTTTTTTTCTGGCAGTACCATAAGGGGATGAAAGTGTGACTAAAAACGTAGGAAACAAGAAAAGCAAGAGTAAAATATTTGTGCCTTTTTCCCAATTTGCTTATGTCCATATTCATGTGCATAATTTGGTGACCTAAAGAGGAAATAATAAAGTATTTATGCACAATCACAATCACGTTATTTTTTTAGTCTAGCGTTATGCATATTTTATGGAACAAAATTAGTTTTGAAGGAATAGAATATGAAACTCAGTTCACTTAGTGCTCTGTGAGCATGCCGTATTCATTCATGTGTATTCACTCGACATGGAATCTTCTTCTCTTTGATGCTTAACCATCCCCCTCTGATTCACATGACAAACTTTTAATTATCTTTGAAGATACAGCTTCAAGACTCATTACTTCCTAAAGAAGCCCTCCTGTGCTATGACTCCTTCCCTGGCCAGACAACATTAGAGCCACCTTGCTGCTCCTGTGGCCTACCCTGCCAGGCTTTATTATGGCATTTACCCTATTATATTGCTATTGATTATTTGTCTAGAAACAAACTAGAAGTACAAACTGGGGAGAAATGCTGGATGTGTCTTTGTGTTGTTATTTTAAATCACTGGTGCTTAGTATGGTGACTAGCTTGTCATTTGCAATAAATTCTTGTTTGTTTTATGAGATAATGAATGTAATAATGTAATAGTTAATAGGGTGTCTCTTATCTATCTAGAAATCACTTGGTACATAACATCATTCTTGTATATTTCAAAGTAGAAGTTGTAAAAACTAATGGTAATCTGATTATACTTGACCTGTAAGTCACCAAGAGAATCTCAATTTCCAAGGGTCAAATTATTATATCCTTAAATTGTGATGATTATGATTGTCTTTTGGGAAATGGTGGGATAATCTGAGTACCTAAAATAATTATGGTGACCACATGCTTTTGGAGGTCACTAAGTGGGCAGGGATAGAGAAACCCAGTATTACCAAATTGGCTCAGTTCTCCAAATCCCATTGAAAATTTTTTTTAACCTTAATTTAAAGACATGGGAGATAATCTACCTCTTTATAACAACCTATAGAAGTATTTTTCATCTTCATCTGGCTGATTCCATATGGCGTCCCACACTGCTTAGGGTCTGCTATACGTGAATCTCCTGATTGTGGCAATGAGATGGTGGGAAAGAGATAATAAGCCTGTTTGCTCTCCAGTAATAGGTTTGTTTCCATTGTCACTAAAATTCAGGTCTTCTGATTTATTTAGGGTTGTAGCAATTTTCTTTAAGGCAAAATGTCATGGTTACTTGGGTTGCTAATAACTTAAGTATCTGGACTATAGAGAAAGATATACTATCATGTAACTAAATAAATAAACATGGTACCTTTTATTTTAACTTTCCTTCAAGGTTCTTAAGGAGTATGAGTGCGCCTTATTAATAATATTGATCAGTACTTACTATAAACTCTCACAACAAATTTTTTTGCCATCCGGGGAAAATTAATTCTGCCATTGAAGACTCATTTCTACTAGGATGCATGTTGAATCACTTATTTGGTGGTAGATAAAAGAAACTAATTCTGCTTATCTTCCATTATTTAACAATGCCATTTTAACATAATTTTGAAAGAACATTTCCAATTCTCTGGTTTAGGAAAATTGTTGATAAAGTAATGCATGTTTTGGAAGATGATAGACCTTCTAATTATCAAGATGCAGTTATTTCAACCTGTATCTCATTTGTAATCTCATTTAACTCTAGGTACATAGGTTTCCTAACACCTCTGCAGCAGGAAGAAAAATGACTGATTTACTGCTTTTTTAAAACAGATGATTCAGAAGTCTGGGAAAGGAGGAAACAGAAGTCTCTTCAGGGTATTTGACCTAACTCTAGAAGAATTTTTGAATACCTGAAATTTCCACAGCCTTATGCTAAGTAAATACTGGTCAAGTTCTTGTAGGAAAGGCAAATATTCTCTGCATGTGTCTCTCTCTATTATGAAACACACTAACTGTTGTTCTATTTCTATTTCATGGAAACTTATAAATTATAACCAATAAATTTCATTAAAAATCTATCTATATATGAATTATTATTTTAATTCTCACTTTAAGGAATTTAATTCTTGACTTTGGAAACTATTTTTAGCTGGAAGATCCCATTTAGTGATATATATATATATATATATATATATATATATATATATATATATAATATGTTTATTCTTATCATGCCATCTATCCCATGGTTTGCTAATTCTAAACACAGCCTTGCCTGAGTGAATTTGTTACTCATAAGATGGCCCTAGCTCTATATTAGTGTTTTAAGTAGACTTAAAATTTATATTTAAATCATATTTAATCACATATTATTTTGGACTACTAATGATGATAGAGGATAATAACTCTTGCTGAACTGACAATATATTGGAACTAAACTTGTCATTTCCTCAATGTGCTTTGATTGGGGGTCTATTAATATTAGCTGTAATACTGCTAAAATGACCCTCTTTTCCCCCCAATTTGCTTGACTTTGTATGGAATTACAAACTGTTTTCTTGAGTTTTATAATTTCTAATTCATAGTTTTGAGGGGGAAAAGTCTAAAAGTCTTAGAAAAGAAAGATGAGAGAATTTGCCCAAGAACTATAGGAAGTCTATTAGTTTGTTAGGGCTCCTGTAAAAAGCACCTCCCACTGGTGGCTCCAACAACAGAAATTTATTTTCCCACAGTTTCAGAGGCCACAGGTTCAAGATCAAGGTGTTCACAGCGTTGGTTTCCTCTAATGTCTGTGATGGAAGGGTCTGTTCTGGGCCTCTCTTCTTGGCTTACCCATGACTGTCTTCTCCCTGTTTCTTATGCAATCTTTCCTCTATGCATGTCCCTGTGTTCAGATTTCCTCTTAGAAGGACATCAGTTGTACTCGATTAGGCCCTATCCTAATAATCTCATTTTAACTTGTTTATCTTTTTAAAGATCTTGTCTCCAAATAAGGTCACATTCTGAAATACTGGAGGTTAGGACTTTAACTTAGGAATTTTGGCAGGAGACACAATTCAACACATAATAGGAAAGTTGAATTTTAGTAAAACAAACAAACAAAAAAACTGATTTTCTCTTTTCCCAGTAGGGCTATACCTGCTATTTTAAGGTATTTTTTTACAATATAAATGTTTTCTCTTGGTATCTGTGGTATATTAGAGGAAATTTACAAAATATGTTTTGGCATAGGACTCAATAGTTTTAATATGTCTGGTGAAGATAAGATAGGTAGGATTCCTAAGTACAATTAAGTATTAAATATAACATGCAATAGTTTATACAGGAAAGTTTAACTTTACTTAGACAATGTTTTTAAAAAATAGTTTAGTGTAGGGGCGCCTGGGTGGCGCAGTCGGTTAAGCGTCCGACTTCAGCCAGGTCACGATCTCGCTGTCCGTGAGTTCGAGCCCCGTGTCAGGCTCTGGGCGGATGGCTCAGAGCCTGGAGACTGTTTCCGATTCTGTCTCCCTCTCTCTGCCCCTCCCCCGTTCATGCTCTGTCTCTCTCTGTCCCAAAAATAAATAAATGTTGAAAAAAAATTTTTTTAAAAAATAAAAAAAAATAATAATTTAGTGTAAAATTTGTGCCATTTTTACTGTCACTAGCAATACATGTGTACCCATTTTATTCCCTTTGATTGTTAAAATTAAATTTTTTTTCTTTGATGAAAGCTGATCTATTTGCTCAACAAAAATACAATATCCTAATTTAGATAACATGGACCTGCCCATATTGTATCATCAATCACCTACTCAACTTGGACTCTAAGCTTAAAGAACATTATTAATCATTTACTTTACTTCCCATGTTTAATGATAAGGAAATAGATGCCTGAAGCAGAGAAGGGACTTGCCAAATGCTATGCAATGAGTAGAAAATAGAGGGCAAGAACCCAGAAATTATAGAATAAAAATTCAACTAATTTTACAATTTTAAATGACCTTTGATTTTATCAACTCTGTAATTTTCCAGATGAGGGAACTAAGGCTCAGAGAAGTTAAATAATTTGTCAAAGTCATACAGTTAGTTCAGTTGTAGAGTAAATATTAAAATGCAAGTTTAACTGGTATACTAGTTTCTAACTCAATTCAAGCAAGTTCAGTGTCAAGGAATGTTTTATGGGCCTTTAGGTAGCCTGATCTTCATCATCCCATCCCCCAGATAACACTTGCTAAAGTGTTTAGATACACTTACTAAAAATATTTAAGCAAATGCATACATAAATGGGAAAAATAGGCAGAGTATTTGTAATCTTCAAACTGTTTAGTCACAGCTTAATTTGTAGTACTATTTGAGTAAGTAGCTGCTTATTAGGAAGAAAAACTACATTAAAGTTTAAGGATAAGACCTTCTGTCTTTCCATCATCTAAACATCTAGCTAGATTGCTGCTCCTTAGCCCCTTCTGGTGCTTTCTGCCAAATTCACTGATGTCTTTGGTATACCATTCGCGTCAGGGCAGGAAGTCAATTAAGTCTAATTACTAATTTGTTTTGTTGTGGTTTTTCCACTTATCATGGCACTTTATATATTTCCTCAGTACGTTTTCATGTATCTTTTAATCTACCAAGTTATATTATTAGTGTATTATCTAACTTTATTTGAAATCTTTCTTCTCTTTCAATATATAATCATTTCCTTTCATTTTTAATCTTCTGGCATGGCCTCACACCAAAAATCTATAAACGTTTTTAAGCTTTCTTAGCAAGACATGTTGAAACAAACAAGAGAATAGACAAAGTAAAATAATAATGGTGATAGTTTCCAAAAGTGTATACCATATACCCTATCCCCTTATACATTTTCTCCAACTCATACTGATAAATTTGTAACTGAATATATTCTTTATCTTTAGTGGATCCTAATTCATGTTTTCCTTTCTTTCCTCCTATTCTATAGAACCAGTTCTTGATCAGTAGATGAAAGGCATTGTGAAATAAATCCTAACATTCATATCTGAGGCTATAAGGAATTAAGCAATTATACATTGATCATATATTTAAAAAGTAATGAGGTCAAAATTCTATTACAGAGAATTTCTACCCTCTGTATATTAGCCCCACTCTAATGTACTAAAGCAAAGGGGTTAACTAAACGTCTTATGCCGGACAGGTCCAGGGTTCCCAAAGGATGAACGGCGTCGGCCAAAAAGTGAAAATAACCAAAACTAAAATAAAAAACTAAAATAAAAACAAAAAATAAAAATGGACACAGACAACACCAGTGTGTTGAACTGGCCGATTTATTGTAGTAAACATGGCATTATATATGCTAGTGATTTCCTTGTAGCATACGTCATCTATGTTTCCTGGCATTACCCAATTCTAAAATTGTTCCTTTGTGTCATCACCCAATAAGGAATAACATGAGTGTTTTCTCATAACGTTCCCTCCTGCCCTTTGCTTATTGATTAGTTTCTGTTATTGTTTTTATTATATATCTATGTTTATCTATAATCTATAAAGTATTTGCTTTGCTGTTTTCATGAAAGGTCATTTATCTCTTAACACCTCAAGTGGAACAGTTACAGGGACATGAACTCTTAGTTGTTTCCCTGAACCATTCATGGTTTTGAAGAACAAAAGTGTTTGCCTGGGTCTGAGGTGCCAGGAGGGGGCCAAGAGGGCCTTAGAAACCCATGCCTCATACATTCTCAGAGACACAATGAACCTAGGAACCAATGAACCATTCTGTACCTTAACCGACTAGGTTCAATCATCATCTGGAATGCTTCCTGGGGGCCAAGTGGGCCCAGGGGTTAGAGTGACCTGCGTCCATAGATACACTCCTTAGTTACTGGAGTGGGGCTTTCAGATCCATATGTCTCTCTTTTGTTGGCCGCCTTTGCTGGCAAATGTATGAGGCTATCCTTTCTGTAAGCGGAGGAGCCTCCATAGGGATGGCAAGGACTAAACGTAAGGCCACACAATTTCTTGTGGAACCTTATTTTCTTTCCTAATGGTTCTTTTCCCAGGGGGCCTGTTGAGGGCAATTCCCCAACAGACAATACCCCAGGTTGTTTTAAGGCCGAATTACCTAAAAGCAGGAGTGCAAGAAGCTTCACTGTCGGTGGGCCGCCTTGCAGTCACCAATCCGTCCACAGCCTGGGCTTTGCCACTCAGGCTGGGATAGCTCAGCTTCCAGCAGTCTTAGTCTTCTTGGGCTGCTATAACAGATATACCATAGATTGGGCGATTTATAAACAACAGAAATTAATATTTTACAGATCTGGAAGCTTAGAGGTCCAAGATTAAGGTGCTGACAGATTTGTTGTCTGATGAGGGCCTGCTTCCTGGTTCATAGCCATCTTTTTGCTGTATTCTCACATGGTGAAATGAGAAGGAATGCTTTTGGTGTCTTTTTTTCTTTAAATTAAAAAAAAAATTTTAACGTTTATTTACTTTTGAGACAGAGAGAGACAGAGCATGAAGGGGGGAGGGTCAGAGATTGAGAGGGAGACACAGAATCTGAAACAGGCTTCAGGCTCTGAGCTGTCAGCACAGAGCCCTACGTGGGGCTCAAACTCAAGAGCCATGAGATCATGACCTGAGGCGAAGTCGGACGCTTAACCTACTGAGCCACCCAGGCGCCCCTTTTGGTGTCTTTTTTATTAGGGCACTAATCCTATTCATAAGGGGTCTGCCCTCATGACCCAATCACCTTCCAAAGACTACCAAATGCAATCATATTGGGGATTAAGAATCAACATATGATTCTGGGGGGACACAAAAATTCAGTCTATAGCATTAAAGTTAATGGATGTTTTTAGTCTTTATCACTGAAAATTTTTCATGATCTGATATTGATTGCTGGTTCCTTCATGATCCTTTTTATTCCATTTGATTCCGTGAATCATAATGATCGTTCTCCTCTTATTTCTTTAATTTCCCTTTCTTTATCTTTCACTATTTCTTCTTCTATTTTTACCTTGTTCACCAAAATCAGTTTCATCTTTCAGATAATCCTCATCTATGTTATTATCTTCTAGAAGATGTTTTTCAATCTATGGGTTATGACTGATGATTGAGTCACAAAATTAGTTTAATATATTGAGACTAGAATTATTTTAATGAACTACAATAGAATTGAATGAACCTTATATAGTGGGTATTGGTTGGAGAGACTTTTCTTTCCATTGTTCATTTGTGTGTATGAGGTTTGTATTGGGTTAAAGATAAAAATGTATTTATTACTATAGGATCATCATTAAAAAAAGTTTCTGAAACACTCCTCTGTTTAGAGTTTCTATTTGGCATTAAAAATAATAGCTTTATTTAGATATAGTTCACATACTATAAAATTTATCCTTGTAAGTATACAATTCAGTGGTTTTGGTATGTTCACAGAATTGTGCAAGCCTCATCACAATCTAGAAATTAGAATATTTTCATCATTCCACAAAGAAAAACTATAATTATTACCCATCACTCACCCCTTTCCCTGAAACTCCCAAGCCCTAGGCAACCACTAATCCACTGTCTCTATAGATGTGCCTATCTGGATATTTCATATAAATAGAATAATATGATATGTTCTGTGGTGTGACTGTTTTTACTTGATGCAATGTTTTTAAATTTCATATATGTTATGGCATGTGTCAGTACTTAAGGTTTTTTTCCTTCATTTTAATTTGTCTATCAAAGTCCAAGTCACATAGTATAAAATTAACTATTTAAAATTACACACTTATGTGACATTTAACATATTGGCAGTGAGGTGTAGCAACCACATACATCAAGTTCTAAAACATTGTTGCTGAAAGATATTCCATTGTATGAATATACCATATTTTGTTTATCCATCAATTGATGGGCATTTGGGTAGTTTCCATTGTTGGCTATTACAAATATTGCTACTATGAACATTTCTATACAACTTTTTGTTGGCAATCTTTCTTAACTTATGGACTTTGCATATCATTTGTAATTTAGATAACCATCATTTATATTTCCCCAAGACTGATTTATATATGTGCTTCAGATTTAAGTGCTAAATATTTCATTAAACCTTTTTATATGTGAAAGTCTTATCTTTAAACATATTTGTCTCTATCCCCACTGACTTGAATACTCATGAGTTTCCCTTTTTCTGCTGCTAATATAGCTATCTCTATCAATTTTGATAGCATCTTATCCTTTCTTCCCACATCCTAAAAGAGAACAAAATTTGGACTAATTTCACAAGTTTTTTCGAGTCCCATCCTCTATTTTCATTACTAACATCATCATTTTCTTATCTGGGTGATTACACTTATTGTCTTATTATTCTTTCTACGATTTTTTTTTAATCTCTAAATTCTCTCAAGTCCATCCTGCTCTTCTCATGCAGATTATTCTTCCTAATATGCAGTTATGTACCAAATCAAGACTTGCCTCAGAGACAGCAATGCCACGTCTTTGAAACACCTCCCTACCTGCCCTCATAGTCTATGCTCCCTTCATCCTGAGTGTATGGATTGGTATCGGTACCCTTAGCTGGGAACACATGAGGTGCTCACTTGGGCCTGCATTACTTGTAGTGAGCGCCCATAGACATTTCTGCCACAGGGGTCAGTGCTGTGGCTGAACTGGCCCTTGTGGTTCTTACTATGATCCCAGGACACACTTCAGAAAAAAGAAAAAAAAACAAAAAAACCTATCTGGCAACTTTGAGGAACAAGATTGATTACTCATAGGTCCTAGAGGGTACACAGCATACCCGAGGGCCATACAGGTAGGCTGCAGGTAGAAAGAAAGAGCATTGGCCTGGGTCTCTGCCTCTATTTGGGTCTAAGGGTGGGTGTCTATGGTTTTGTTGTTTCACTCTTTATTGGCCAATATAAAGCATAGGAATGGGAATTAGAACTCTGGAAGGGATAAGGAGGGTCTCTCCAGTACTTATTTATCTGGGCTACCCAGGGTTTTCTGAAAAAGAAAACGTCACGACTGTGGGTGGCTTAGGCTTGTTTGTTTTGCTAGTAGCTGTGCCATACAGCTGGCAATGTTTATTCAAGACGGATGTTTTTTGAAATGGATGTCTCAGCAATCAAAAGTTTAATGACAGGCACTTGTACTACAATCAAAAAGCTTAATGTCAGGAACTTACACTATGGTCTGTTATGTTTTTCACCATAACACTTACAACTAATTGACACAACATGAATTTATGGCTCATTTTTCTTCTCTTCCACTCAGAAATTAAACTCCATGAAGGTGGAGATTTTTGTTTGTTTATCCCTGTGCTCCAGCTCTTTGAACTATCAGCAGGGGCTCAATAATTATTTGTTGAATGAAGTAAAAACCAAACCTTGTGCTCTGTTCAACACAACCTAATATATATTTTCACTGGTAAAATATATCATTTCTTGTCTTTTACCTATAGCTATAGCAAATATGACAAATTTCTTGCCATTTCCTGAATAAACCTATATTTTCTTACTGTTTGTTTAAGTGAAACCAAACGGAGAAATGGGTGAGCATGGAAGAGACTGAGGCTGAGGATTAGAAGGAGGGTTGATCAAAAAGGTTCTGAAATCAAGAGTATCTCAAAAGATGTCTTTAGGTAGTGAAGACACAGAAAAGGACACAAGATTTGGTCTGAGGAAAATCATAAAATCCAAAGAAGATTTACACTGAACTGGAGAATGCAGACAGAAGAAACTACATATGCAGATATCAAGGCAATTAGTGGGCTCAGGCCAGAGGAACATGGATGTTTAGGACAGCATGGAGGCAGATAGTTATTTTACTGGATGCTCTTAGAAACCCCAGATGGCTCTCTATGCTTTTATACCATTCCATCTACTAGGAATGATTTTGTATGTATTTCTTAAATACACTTAAAGCCCTAGCAGTATCAAAACAGACTAGATACACAACTTTGATTGAGCACTTGCTATGTGCCTGGCACTATGGTAGACAATTGATTTAATTCCTATGAAGGAGGTTCAAATTATTATCTTCATTTAATACAGAAGAAAACTTAAAAACTTTGAGAAAGTTGTTCATGAATAAATAGCTTTTGGATAAGAACCATAACATTTATATTCATTACATTCATATTCATCTCCCCGAGAATAAAGCTTATTTCTTGGCATATAATAAGACTCAACAGCTGTTTGTTGAATGAATGGTTGAATAGATAGATAAATAAATTGTATTAACTTACAAATAATAAGAGGTTTACATCAGATGATTTTTCCCAAAATGAACCGTTTGCGTGTTTTTGAAGATTTTTAATAATATTTGTTAGGGAGTTTTCGGAAATTCTGTTGGCTTCTTTTAAATCCTTTTTCTTGGCAAAACCTGCTTTAAGAGATTTAATGTTATGGTAAACAAGACCATAAACTATACAAAACACTATAATCATGCAATTCATCACTTTTTTTAGAAGTGCAAACATTATTCCAGCGGGCCTACAGTTCCTCTACTGAACCAGTTCATAGGACCATAAGTACAGAAGAGACTTTAACTCTGTCTTGTGTAGTTATTCTTCCTTGGGTCATCTTTTTGCTTCACTGAAAACCACAATTTATTCAACTTCCCATGGTCTTCTGTTTTGCTCTGTGAATCAATTTATAGCTCAATCTGCCCTTGAACTCAGAAGTTAAAATTCTTCGTTTACCCAGATGTAATGTGAGAAAAGAAGCACAATTTTATTATATATTTTTTAATAGAGCAATTTATGAGACAGTATGAATTATCTCAGAGACTACAGATGAACATATTCTTTAATACATATTTCGAAAAGCACATTATCCAATCATAGGAAACTTAAACCATGTAACTGGTGGTGTTTATGGCAATGTGGTATCTCAAAAACCTATAAATTAAGTAATATACCAGCAGCTTGTGATTAATAAAACCTTACTTACTTATGTCGCAATCCATTTTCCCCATAAATAGCACTACATTAATTTATGTCATGTGCAATTACTGCAGAGATTTATAATTATTGCAGATGTGAAAGTTCCATGTGTTTTCAAGGTCCCATTCTGTGATATGACCTCATCTTTGAGACCACCCAAATAACAAAATGCTTTTGGTACTTTGAATCTCCAAGCATCTTTATGTAAATGATCATCTTTTGCCAAAAATTCATATTTTTTTTTATGTGCCAAATTCTTAGTGCATTTCTGAAATAAGATTTATGGGTCTTCTGAGTGAAATCGTGGGCCCAATGTGACAGTTATTTATTAGTGCAGAAAACTAGAGATGTAAAAACATTTATTTATTCAATAAAAATTGAGCACCCACTGCATGCTAAGCAGTGTTAGGTATTAGGATCCAGCAGGATCTGTTGTGTCATATTTGAAAATATAATTCCATAAAATAAATATGATGTATGGTATTACTTGTATTGGCCCTAATATTTTATACTCTTGAATTTTCAGGAAAGATTCAGATTTGCTCTAAGTTTTTGTGTTTTTTTTCCCAAATAAGAGCTATTAATTACTTAAATTGGATTTAATTTTTATTTTAGTACACACTATAAATATATTTGCATTAATCTTAGTCATGGCTCCCTGAATAGAAAACATTTTAATTTCATTGTCAAACTTTCAAGTGCCTAACATATTTCATGCACAGTAGATAGACATTTAATGCACATTGAGTAAGAGTGACTGAGTGAACATATATATGATTTCTGCTTCTTCCCATCTCCCCATTCTCTTTCAGGAAAACCTCTATATCCATTATATGATGTAAGGGATTTTTTTTCCCTAAATTGACATTCATGTCGTATTTAATTATATGTCTGTGAATAGAAGTCAAACGATTCTCACTTTCTCATCAATTTATGAACTAGAATAGGATCTCTTTTTTGGAGAGACTTTGAAAGAAGAGGCTGTTCAATTAAAACTGATGAATATAAAAAAATAACTTTAAAGAAACCTCTACTGGCTTGCATTCAACATGTATCTATAACAAACTGCTACATTGTATTCAATATGCTATGGGCTTGGACAGATATAAAACATAACCAGACAAAAGCATGTTAACTGTGGAAAACTAGGTATTATTCTCATTTTATTATGGAATGATAGTTGATTTTTTTTTTTTTATAACCAAGGATCTCTTTTTCTTAAAAGTTTATGTGGGAGAAGAAAAAACACATCATTGGCCAAGTAAGTTTAAAAACAAGAAAAAATTAAGAACACTGAAAAAACACATTTATGGTTTTTACTTGTTTGTTTAAAGTGAAATATGTTCATTCTTAAAGCAAGTGACCTCTGTGATTCAGCCTAACTCTGTTTTATGACTAAGACATATACTGGTAGCTGGTCACCTCAAAAGCATACTTGAAATCAAAATAAGAGAAAGAATATGGCTCTGTCAGATTTAAACCATCAGTAGTAGTAAGAAAATAGGTTAAAACTGCACATTTTCATAAAGCAAATATATGCATGTATGTGAGTATGTGATTTGTGATTCTTCTACATAAAAAACAAGCATAAGTGGGATAAATGCAATGAGGTATATACTTGTCATTCATAAATATTTGTCATTGTATCAATTTAGAAATTTAGTAATTAAGTTGAAATTTTAGTTTTAAAATATTAAAGTTGGCAAAATGCCTTCTGGACTCACTTTATCAATTTGATGGACAAGTTAGTTAAAAAAAATCTTCAAACACTAAGAACAGAATCCTTTTGAAAAATAAGGAAATATATCAATAAGAGTCAACATTAAATGAGGATGTTGGAAACACTAGAGGATATCCAAATGAAAAATGAATATGAAATAGTTGATCGGCAAGATATAATTAAAGTTCAGTTTAGTGAATGCAATATGGTTGACAGGAAAATGTGTCAACTTAAGAAATAATTTTAGATTTATGTACTTATAATAATGTATTTATGTCTTGGAGTTGGGCAAATTTCTAGGTATTAAAATGATTCATTAAAAATAACTTTCGGGGCGCCTGGGTGGCTCAGTCGGTTAGGCGTCCGACTTCGGCTCAGGTCATGATCTCGCGGATCATGAGTTCAAGCCCCACGTCAGGCTCTGTGCTGACTGCTCAGAGCCTGGAGCCTGTTTCAGATTCTGTGTCTCCCTCTCTCTCTGCCCCTCCCCTGCTCATGCTCTGTCTCTCTCTGTCTCAAAAATAAATAAACGTTAAAAAAAAATTAAAAAAAAGTAACTTTCATTTTACCTTGTAATCCTGAAATAATAATTTGGGGACTTATTAAAAATCTGTAAGATATCTTTGTTCACATAAATCTTTTAGAAATAGCGTAGCAAACTTGTTTTAGACTACCTCAGTATATAATTTATTATTAATATTAGAAGGCACCTCTATATTATTTATTAAAGGTTACATCTTTTCATCGCTACTTTCTTAAGAATATTTACGACATTCTATGCCAATTAGATCAAATATTTGAAAATTACTTATAAATGAGCATATTATTTTTATCATGTTTCTTTAAATATTCTTACAAAGTGATATGGTTTGATTGAAGTAGGAAAATAAATGCAATTTATCTCTTCATTTATCCTTTTTTTGGTATGAAGTGCAGAAAGCCATTTGTGACTGTAATCATCCTTTCTGCTCTCTCCTTCAACAACTACTTGATTCAAGTAAATGTCTTTTCATAATAATACATTTTCAGCCTCCTCTACTAAGGGTTTGGGCAAGTATAATAATATGTACATCATAGAGATCTCAGAAAAGAGATAAGAAGGCAAAGTTTTATTTGAAGAAATAATAGCTGAAAACTTTCCCAATCTGGGGAAGGAAACAGATATTCACATCTGGAAGCCACAGAGATCCACCCCGCCCCCAAAAATTCTGCCTGAGGAGGTCCACAGACACATAATAATCAAAATGGCAAAAAGTAGTGATTAAAAAAAAAAAAAAGACATACAAAGGAAACCCCATGAGACTATCAGCAGAAACTTTGCATGCCAGAACGGAGTGGCATAATATGTTTAAAGTTCTGAAAGGGAAAAAAAAAATCTGCAGCCTAGAGTCCTCTATCCAGCAAGGCTGTCATTTCAGAATAGAAAGAGAAAGAGTTTCTTAGACAAACAAAATCCAAAGGAGTTTATAACCACTGAACCATCCCTGAAAGAAGTATTAAATGGGACTCTTTGAGTGGACAGGAAAGACCATAACGGAGAGTATGGAAAGTAAAAAACATAAAAGCACTAAAAATAAATACTTCTACAAAAATAAGTCAAGGGATTTATAAAATAAAAAGATGTAAAATAAGACAGCACATACCTAAAATGTTGCAGGGGAAAGGAATAAAGAAAAGGTTTAAACTTAAGCAGCCATCAACTTAATATAGACTGATATATACAGAAGATGTTACATGGAAAGCTACCTAATGGTAACTGCAAATCAAAAAACCGTAATAGATACTCAAAGAAAAAAAGGAGAAAGGAATCCAAATATATCACTCAAGAAAACCAATAAACCATCAAAGAGAGCAAGAGAAAGAAGATCAGAAAATCTGTAGGAACAACCACAAAACAAATAACAAAATCTCAATAAATACATATTTATCAATAATTACTTTAAATGTAAATGGCCTAAATGCTCCAAACAAATAATATAGGGCGATAGAGTAGATAAAAAGAACAAGATTCCTCTATCTGTATGCCGCCTAGAGAAGGTGCATTTCAGACCTAAAGACACCTGTATATTGAAAGTGAGAGTATGGGGGGCACCTGGGTGCGTCAGTTGGTTAAGGATCTGACTTCTGCTCAGGTCCTGAAATGACCATTGGTGAGTTCAAGCCCTGCATCAGGCTCTGCACTATTAGTGCCTGGGATTCTCTCTCTCTCTGTTTCTTCCCCACTTGCATACATGTTCTCTCTCTCAAAATAAATTAAAAAAAAAAAGTGAGGTTATGGAGAAACATTTACCATGCAGATGGACCTCAATAGAAAGCAGGTAGAAATACTTACATTAGACAAAATGGACTTTAAAATACAGACTATAACAAAAGACAAGTGCACTATATAATAATAAAGGGTACAATCTAACAAAAGGATATAACACTGTAAATATTTATGTACCCAAAAAGGAAGCACCCAAATACATAACACAATTAATAATAAACATAAAGGAAATGACTAATGATAATAAAATAATAGTGGACTTTAACACTCTATGTACATCTATGGACAGATCATTCAAACAGAAGAGCAACAAGGAAACAGTGGCTTTGAATGACACACTGGACCAGATGGATTTAACAGATAGAACATTCTATCCTAATACAGCAGAATACTCATCTTTTTTCAAGTGCACATGGAACATTTCCCAGAACAGATCACATAATAAACCTCAAATCAAGTCTCAACAAATAAAAAAAAAAAAATCAAAGTCATACCATGCATTTTTCCTGACCAAAATTCTATGCAAGTAGAAATGTACCATAAGAAAAAATCTGGAAAGAGCACAAATACATAAAGGTTAAATAACATGATACTAACCAATGGGTCAACCAAGAAATTAAAGAAGGAATTAAAAATTACATGGAAACAAATGAAAATGAAAACACAACAATCCAAAACCAATGGGATGCAGCAAAAGCAGTTTTATAAGGGAAGTTTATAGCAATACAGACCTACCTCAAGAAATAAGAACAATCTCAAACAACCTAAGCTTACACCTAAAAGAAGTAGGAAAAAAGAACCCAAATCTAGCAGAAGGAAGGAAATATATATATTTGGAGAGAGAGAGAGAGAAAACAATGAAACCAGAACCTGCTTCTTTGTAAAGACCAACAAAATTGATAAAATTCTAGCACAATTCATTAAAAAGAGAGAGAGAGAGAGGACTCAACAAAAATGATAACAACCAATACCATGGAAATACAAACAATTATAACAGAATATTATGAAAACCTATATGCCAACAAATTATACATCTTAAAAGAAATGGATAAATTCCTAGAAACTTATAACCTAACAAAAACCAAAGTGGGAAAAAATAGTAAATTTGAACAGACGGAATACCAGCAAAGAGTTTGACTCAGTAGTCAAAAAATTCCCCAAAAGCAAAAATCTAGGAACAGATAGCTTCACAGGCAAATTCTACCAAACATTTTAAGAGTTAATACATATTCATATCAAACTATTCCAGAAATTATAAAAGGGACAAAAACTTCCTAATTCATTCTATGAGGCCAATATCACTCTGATACCAAAACCGGATAATGACACCAAAAAAAAAAAAAAAAAAAGAAAAAAAAAAGAAAGAAAGAAAGAAAGAAAGAACGAAAGACAACTATGGGCCAACATCTCTCATGAGTAGAGATGCAAAAATCCTGAATAGAATAAAATATTACCTAATTGAATCCACAATACATTAAAAAAAATCATACATGATTGAGTGGGATTTATTCCTGGTATGCAAAAGGACGGTTCAATATTCACAAAACAATCAATGTGATCTGTCACATCAATAAGAGAAATAATAAAAACCATATGATCATTTCAATAGACACAGAGCAAGTATTTGATAAAGTACTACCTCCATTTATGATAAAAACCCTCTGCAAATTATGTCTAGAGGGAACATATCTCAACATAATAAATTTAAGTTTCTTAAAGACTCTCCTGTGTGGGATGCCTGGGTGGCTTAGTCAGTTAAACTCTTGGTTTTGGCTCAGGTTATGATCTCATGGTTCATGAGATTGAGCTCCACATCGGGCTCTGTGCTGACAGCATGGAGCTAGCTTGGGATTCATATTCTCTCTGTCTCTCTCTCTCTTTCTCTCTCAAAAAAAAATATGTAGGTATCACAATTTCAGATTTTAAGTTATATTACAAAGTAGAAGTAATTGAAATAGTTTGGTACTGTAATAAAAATACACATAGATTAATAGAATAGAACAGAAAACCCAGAAAGAAATCCACAATTATATGGTCAGTAACTCTTCAACAAAGGAAGACTGAATACACAATAAGAAAAAGACCATCTCTTAAATAAATGGTATTGGGAAAACTGGACAGCCACATGCAGAAGAATGAAGCTAGACCATTTTCTTTCACCATACACAAAAATATACTAAAAATGTATTAAAGAGCTAAATGTGAGACATGAAACCATAAAAATCCTTGATGAGAACACAGGAAGTAATCTGTCTGACATTACCCATAGCAATGTTTTTCTAGAAATGTCTTCTGAGGCAAGGGGAATAAAAGGAAAAATACTACAGGGACACCTGGGTGGCTCAGTTGGTTAAGTGTTCAACTTTGGATCAGGTCATGATCTCGCAGATAATGAGTTCAAGCCCCATGTTGGGCTCTTGCTGACAGCTCAGAACCTGGAGCCTGCTTCAGATTCTATGTCTCCCTCTCTCTCTACCCCTTCCCTGCTAACACTGTCTCTCTTTCAAAAATAAGCATTAAAAAAAAATTAAAGCAAAATACTTTCCCAAAATAAAAAGTTTCGGCACAGCAGTGGAAACAATCAACAAAACTAAAAAGCAACCTACTGAATGGGAGAAGATATTTTCAAATGACATGTCTGATAAAAGGTTAGTATCCAAAAACACGTAAAGAATGGCTACAACTCAATGCCCCAAAAACAAATAATCTAATTTAAAAAACTGGAAGAAGACATGAACAGACATTTTTCCTAAGAGGACATTCACATGGCCAACAGATGAAAAGTTGTTCAACATTACTCATCATCATGAAAATGCAAATCAACACTACAGTGATATATTGCCTCATACCTATCAGAATGGCTAAGATAAAAAACACAGGAAGCAACAAGTAGTGGCAAGGATAGGGAGAAAAAGGAACTGTTGCACTCTTGATGGGAATGCAAACTGGTACAGCTACTGTGGAAAACAGCCTAGAGGTTCTTCAAAAAATTAAAAATAAAGTTCCCTTGATCCAGGAATCACACTACTGGGTATTTGCCAAACAAGCAAACAAACAAACACCATAAAAAAAAAAACATGAATTCAAAGGGATACATGCATCCCTGTGTTTATTGTAACATTATATACAATAGCTAAACTATAGAAGCAGGCAAAGTGTCTATTGATAGAAGAATGGATAAAGAAGAAGTGATACACACACACACACACACACACACACACACACAGAGTGGGATATTATTTAGCCATAAAAATGAATGACATCTTGTCATTTGCAACAACATAGATGGAGGTGGAGAGTATACTGCTAAGCAAAATAAGTCAGTTAGATAAAGACAAGTATCATATGACCTCATTCATATGTGAAATAAAAAAAAAAACTAATGAGCAAAGAAAGAAAAAAGAGGGAGACAAACCAAGAAACAGACTCTTAACTATAGAGAACAAAATGATGGTTACCAGAGGGAAAGTGGGTGAGGAGATAGGGGAAATAGGGGATGGGAGTTAAAGAGTACACTTATCGGGGCACCTGGGTGGCTCCGTCGGTTAAACATCCAACTTCGGCTCAGGTCATGATATCATGGTTCGTGAGTTCAAGCACCGCATAGGGCTCTGTGCTGACAGCTTAGATCCTGGAGTCTGCTTAGAATTCTGTGTTTCCCGCTCTCTCTGCTCCTCTCCTACTCATGCTCTGTGTCTCGCTCGCTCTCCTTCAAAAAAAAAAAATAAAAATAAACATAAACCATTAAAGAGTACACTTAATGAATTAAAAAATTAAAGAAAAAAGAGTTTGAGCAAGACTTAATGATGTAATTCATTTTGAATAACAGAGCATTACGAGATTTTGAACTTGTGCTTTAGTAATTTTGAAAATTCTCTTGTTAAAATCATTTTGGACACTCTGAACTTTCTTAGCTACACCAGAGACAGACATATTGTTCAAGCTAGCATTTGGTGACACTGCTGTTTTCTCTCAGAGTATCATATTTTGTACTATTTCTCCATCATGGTTCGCATGGTTATTTGGGGACTTAATTATTTGTGTATTTATTTAATGTTTATCCCTTGCCCCCATCTATATTGCAAATTCCATGAGGTCATGAGTCAATGTTTTATTGACCATTGAATACCCACAACCTGGAACAGTGTCTGACACTGTCCTAGTGCCCAATTTATGTCTGTTGAATGAGTAAATGAAGTTAATCATTGATGTGGAGAATTGATATTGATCATTGAGGCATAACAGAATGTGTTTCTCAACCATCACTTTGAAAATGCCTGTTTAGTTCACAATTTATTTGTCTAATGATTTGAGGAAACATTGGGGAGGATGTTTGTAACTTTGACTTTAACCTATTTCAAGAAACTTGCTTTTGTCCCTGAAAATGTATTCTATAAAGAATTTTTATTAAATTTTTTTGTATGTGGGAAAATATGCTTTACAAACCTCAATGGTATAGTTTGTGGTTGAGATGAACAAATATACAAGTGTGCTCTGTATGCCCTATGTCATTTCATGACGGTTTTCTTACGGATACAAATAATCCTTGGTCTAGCTTTTATCACATATTTCCTGTGATTTTTTTTTTTTCAAATGTGGTTTGGAAGTCAATTTATAAGGCTTTAGAATCTTAAGTGTGTGAGCTGCTTTTCTGCCTTTCAGGATATTTGTGTTGTTTTTATTGTTGTTAAAAAGAAGATAAAAATGTGTGTATCCAGAGTGTTTCTGGTGGCTTTGCCTCAAAATGGTGGCAGGTGAGAATTCATTTTTGAACTAGCCCAAAGAGATTTCACTTTCACTTAAAAGATCTTCACTTATTGTCCAGAATTATCCAGTTTGTGCTGTTTTTGTTTGTTTGTTGTTTTGTTTCGTTTGTTTTGCCTAGCATCTGTAGTTTCATTCTGGCTAGGCTTTTTCTCATCCTGTTTTCTTTCTGTTTTGGATAGAAAATTGTCATCGGTGTTTATGAAAAAAAAAAATTAGCTGGCTACCCTTCCTATCCCACAGTTTGAGTATTTGGCAAGGATCTGGACGTTTTATAGGTTGAGAGATTGGGTTGGTTAATACATTTCCTCATTTACTGATATTATTAAATATTTAGAGATTCCCAGTCTTTAAGACAGGATTTACTTTTACTATTCAGTGTGAGTCAACTTCTTAATGAAAATCTATTTGCTTGAAAACATTGCTAATAAATATTTTCACTGGCAATAAAATAAAGGATAAGCATTTCATTCTGTAAGCAGAACAGTTAATTTTCAAATACTTATTCCCAACAAATACATTCCAGTGGCATGAATGTTAACTTTTAGCTGCTCTAAACAGATGATCCAGATCTTTGGTTAGAAAATGTAACAGTGTTGAGCTAACAGATTTGGTCAGGCTCTTTATGGCTGGGTATAATGTTCTACTTCCAGGTGGATTACATAGGTACTAACAGTTCAACACTGGGTGAGTGGAGATATATATATAGATAGATATATCTATATATCTATATATCTATATATCTATATCTATATCTATATCTATATCTATATCTATATACAACTGTTGTATGTTTTTCAGTGTTGAAGATTACCCAAGAGGTTATTACCAGGGCTCTTCTGCAGAAGATTTATGCTGCTGTGTTAGAAAGAAATGCCTTAGTATTACTCCTCTTTAGGATAAAACAAAAAATTATAAGCTACTGAAATCTCTATCCTTTCGGGTGAATTGTGTGTGGTGGGATGGGGAGGAGGGAGCCAATAGAAGTGCTGCCTATGTATTTCTGAATGGTGTGTGCTGTGACCTAGAGCATTTATTCACTGTTTAGGAATTCTTTCCTTCAGAATTAAATTTTGCTCCGTTTTAATCTGTGACATCACTGTTCATTCAAAATTTTATGTTTACCCTTCACTAAATTTCTTACGCATTTCTTCTGTCAGAATCTGTATTACTACAGATTTCCTTAGTTGTAATATAAGAATAACATGAACTTTGGGGCGCCTGACTGGCTCAGTCAGTTAAGTGTCTGACCTCAGCTCCTGTCATGATCTCACAGTTTGTGGGTTTGAGTCCCGTGTCAGGCTCTGTGCTAACAGCTCAGAGCCTGGAGCCTGCTTCGGATTCTGTGTCTCCGTCTGTCTCTGCCTCACCCCGGCTCTCGCTCTGTCTCACAAAAATAAATAAACATAAAAAGAAAAAAAATAATAAGATAAACTTCAGGTTTGTTGACTTGAAATAAAGAACATTATTTATATGCTGCAGTGAAAGTAAAATACTACATTTGAAAATTAATGCCACATTTTAAAATTAAGTAATGATTTTCCATCTTACTGTGGTTTTTACACAAAGAAATTTTCATATTAATTTTTGTGATATAATATCAAAGTGTTAGGAAAGAATTTCTTAGAATTATCAGAATAGTAATAGTAATAATATGCTATTATGTTTTATGCTATTTAAAATAAAACAAACAAAAAACCTTGCTAGGCACAATAAATAGAATATTTACATTTTATATTCAGGAATTAGACTTCATGTCACTAAAACAGTGAGAATCTGTGAACTTTGTATTACTGATTATTAGGGTGATATTTTCATATTGCCTTATGTGTTTCCTAGGAGAAGCCCCCTTCCTTTGTTTTCTCTGTGTGGCACACAAGGAGAGTCATTGCATCTGTTACCTACATAAGTTTCTAGCCCATCCCTCCCATCCTTACCATTTTTGGCTAAGCTGCAGTTTCCTCGTGTACTAAATAGGGATGATAATATTGCCAAGCCTTTATTGTTTGGTTTTGAAATGCAATGATACTTTTAAAGCACCAGCACATGGAAAGCACTCGATAAATGTCAGCAGTTATCATCATCATCTCACCCTTATCACAACATCTTCCTCATTAATTGCAAACTCTGTTATCTTTCTTTCTACTATCTGGTATCTTTTACTGTTTGAATAATCTATTGGCTAATGCTTTTTAAGATTAATTATATTAATATAGTTATGATATCATATTACACTGTAATCTAACACTGCTCTATATAATTGGGACTGTATTCTGAATCTGATTTTAATGCTCTTTCTGATTTGACCACTGCTTAGTTCTGCCATCTGCTTCTGATTCCCTTGTGAATGTATCTTCTTTCTAACCCAGCTTTATTGATATATAATTGACATATAATATTGTGTAAGTTTAAAGTGTACAGTGCATTGATTGATGTACTTACGTGTGTAAAATGATTACCACAATAGGATTAGTTAATGTCTTCATCTCCTCACATAATTGCCATTTATTTTTCTGGTAAGAACATTTAAAATCTACCCCAGCAACCTTTAAGTCATAATATGGAATTGTGAACTATAATCACTGTGTTGTACACTAGATCCTAAGAAGTTACTCATCTTAAGGTTGGACGCTTATGGATTTTGACCTCCGTCCTCCTATTTCCTTCATTCCCAGCCTCTGGCAACCACTGTTCACCTCCCTGTTTCTATGAGTTTGGCTTTTTTAGATTTCACATATAAGTGTGATCTTTGTCTTTTTTCCGTCTGACTTATTTCACTTAGCACAATATACTCAAGATCTATCCATGTTATCACACATGGAGAGATTTCCTTCTTTTACATGACTGAATAATAATTCATTATGTATGTATATATGCCACACCTTCTTTATCCATCTGTCCATCAGTGGACACTTAGATTGTTTTCATGTATTGGCTATTGAGAATAATGCTGCAATGAACAAGGAGGTGCAGATCTTTGTTTGAAATCCTCTCAGAACTCTGAATACCTCTTTCTTTACTCAGAATCTTGATCTGGCATATTTTGTTATTTCTCCTCCTGTATTCACATATTGTTTCATCTTTAATGTCCGACTCAAGTTTGCTGCCTTCAAGAAATCTTTTTTAAGCACCCAAGCACATACTTATCATTCCGTTATTTTTTAATGGGTTCTACATAATTCATTGTGCTTTATGATGTTTTAAGCCTTGCATAGGTGTGTGCATTCTCTAACTACAAGCTTCTGGAGTTCTCTGGAGACACTTAGGAAGATTCTCAGTACTTTTGCTCTAAATCCTCTGCCCCATCTGTCCTCCTTGCTCCAGACTTTTACTCTTCTGGTCTTGGTGTCATTATCCTGTAACCTTTTGTTTTTAGTAATCATGGATACCATCTCTTATTTTTTGTGACTTGCCACACTCACATTGTTAGTCTGTGTTTTCCAGATTGTTTCCCAACCATGTTGATGAATAAAATTTCTGAAACTATAACATTTTATATATCACAATTATCTATATATATGGATCCATATTTAGGGGTATTATATGTGTGTATATGTTATATATATATATATATATATATATATATATATATATGTGTGTGTGTGTGTGTGTGTGTATATATACATGTGTGTATAGACATATGTATATAGACATATATAAAGATATATATACAAAGATATAGATGTATATAAAGATATAGATATATAAAGATACACATATACACACACATATTTTATTATATTACATTATATTCTAATATATAATATTAGTATGAAGAGATTTATTGTGAGGGATTGGCTCATGTAATTATGGAGGCTGAGAAGCCCGCATGATTTAGTGTTTGCAAGCTACAGGCACAGAAAAGCCAGTGGCATAATTCCAGTCCAACTTGTAGGCTTGAGAACCAGGGAAAGCAGTGGTGTAAGTCTCAGTCTGAGTTCAGACGCCTGAATCTGGAGAGCCACTAAGTGTGCATCCTGGTCCATGTCTAAAGGCCTGAGAACCAGCAGCATCGATGTCAGAGGGTTGGCGAACATGGATATACCAGTTCAAGCAGAGAACAAATTCATACTTCTTCTGCTTTTTTGTTCTGTTTGAGCCCTCAGAAGATTAGATGATAATCCACCTAAATTGGTAAGGGTGATCTTCTTTATTAACATACTTTATCAAATGCTCTTTTCCAGAGACATCCTCACAGACACACCCAGAAATGATATTTTACCAGTTACCTGGGCATCCTGTAGCCTAGTCAAGTTGACACATAAAATTAACCATCACACACGTGAATTTTCATCATTTTCTTGATTTTATGTGATAACTCTGAAGCTCCTTCTACCAGATTTTTGGAATCCCATTCTGTGCAGAACCACTCCTTGGTCTGAGATAATCCCCAGTGTGGAGGAAGAATTTAAACAACACCCATGCCTTATGGTTAATAACTCCCAGCGGCCACATTGTAGGTGATCAGTATGCATTGAGAATTACATTAGCATATCTTCTTTATTTTTTTTAATTGTGTAATTCTTTTCACTGAGTTTTTATTTATCTTGAAATTATAAATTGTGCTCTTAAGAATGTATTGAACAGCCAGTTTTGAGTTTTTGACATTTAGAAAAAGATTGGAATAATTGGTATAGGTGAAATTTGACACAGTTTTAGAAATTTTATCCCTCATGAATGTAATTGGAAGATAGTGTGGAATATAATTTTATTGAATGTTGAAAAGTCATAACAAGTAGATATGAATTCATTTATTCAAACAGTTGCTAAATTTTTAGACATTCTCTGTGTGGACAATTTCACTTGAAGACCACCATTTTGTATATGTATCCTCAAAAAGCACAATTAATGTTACCCTCATGCTAAAGCTCCTTAACTCAAAAGAATAGCTTGACATTCATTAACTGTTTTATAATATTCCACTCAGTAGTACTTTTTTTTCACGTAATTTCAGAAATTTTAAATTTCATGTTTTTTGGGGGGTTTGTTTATTTATTTATTTTATTTATTTTGCTTTGTTTTGTATTTTCCACTCAGACCATAATTGCCTTTGGTTATTTCTTTAGTTTGTTTTTAATTAGTTTTGTTTATTTATTTTTGAGAGAGAGAGAGAGAGAGAGAGAGAGAGAGAGAGAGAGTGAGCAGGGGAGGGGCAGAGAGACAGGGAGACACAGAATCTGAAGCAGGCTCCGGGTTCTGAGCTGTCAGCATTGAGCCAAAGTCAGGTGCTTAACTGACTGAGCCACCTAGGCACCCCAGGTTATTTCTTCAGTTTTAATTGTCACTGTGAAACACTTAATTAAATACTATAATATTTAAATTATATGTGTTTTTTGCTGAAATAAATATGTTGAAATTCAGTGTATTCGAAATATATATATTGTAGTGGAAATATATATATTATATATATATATTATATATATATATATAATATATTATATATATATGATATCTTCTTTATCCATTGATCAGTCGATGGACATTTGGGCTCTTTCCATAATTTGGCTATTGTTAATTATGCTGCTATCAACATTCTGCCCCCTGCTGCGAATCAGTATTTTTGTATTCTTTGGATAAATACCTAATACTACAATTGGGTCATAGGGTCGTTCTATTTTTAACTTTATGAGACACCTCTATACTGTTTTTCAGAGTGACTGTACCAGTTTGCATTCCCACCAACAGTGTACGAGGGTTCCCCTTTCGCCACATCCTTGCCAACAGCAGATGTACTTTTAAAGAAAGTACATGATAGGTTGATATTTCATTGGGTTTCAAATGTTATTTTTTGCTGCCAAATATTTCAGACTTGACTTTCAGAGCACATTTTTTAAAACTTGGATAAGTGTGCTGGCATGTAAAATGGTACAGAGAAAATACACATACTTAAGAAAATTATGTCATAGGTTCTCTTGAAACTTAAAATTGGACGTATTTGCTTTGGGGCAGCATGTAAGTAATGACGTTTTTTTTGTTTGTTTGTTTTTTACGTCATTGGTGATAAGTAGAAACTAACCCACTTTCAGATAGTTGTTTCCCTCTCCATAATTAAGAAACACCTTTAAAATCATTAACTGTGATTTACAAATAGTTTTACTTTTTTTCTTATAAGAGACTGATCTCTTTCCTTTTTTAAAGTTTTCAAAAGAGCTTCCCCCCCACCCCATGATTATTGACATACAGGGGAAAAAATGTTCTTAGCACCTAGTAATAATCATTTTTAAGTGCTGAAAACTGTATGTGTGTGTATACACATCTATTTGTATATTTTTTCATATAAATTAAATTATAAATAAAATTATATATGTATATATATTTAATCTGGTGGTCTAAGTGATCATTTGAGCAAAGGGATGGTAATATTAGACTTTCTGTGTGGGTCATTCATCATATTTTTCTTTTATTGATTTGATAATTCTTCAATATCTGTCTACTGGTTTCAGGGTCCACCTTTTAAACATTTCTTCAGTGGCTTGAAACAATAAGCATTTAGCATCTGCTCTGGTTTTTTAGGTTAGGAATATGGGAGTAGTTTACTTAGTTGATTCTGGCTCAGTGTCTCTCATAGAGTTGTATTTCCTCAAAAACAGGATTTCTGGTATTTGGAGGACCAACCTGCCTTGCTTGGCTGTCCTCTCCATTGACCTCTCCATTGGGCTGGTCCTGTTCTCAAGATGTGGTGACTGGCTTTGCACAAAATGAGTGATCAAGAGAGAGTCAGGCTGCAGTATCTTGTTAATGAACTGCTTTTGGAAATCACACACTCATTTCTACCACATTATGTCCATTAGAAGTGAGTGCCTAAGTAGTGTCTTTTCAAATGAAAAGGGAATAAAAATGGAGAACTGTCAAAGAATTGTAAACATATTTGAAAACTGCCATATGGACCTCTTTAAGAAAATCTGTATTTCCCTCCCTAGGTTATTTTATCTACTGCTCTGATTTCAGATACTACCTTACAATTTTCAAATTTTAAAGATCTCCTTTCTGAGTCATTAACCTGTATTCAACTTCCTACCAGATTCTGTTCATGACATGATAATCTAGCCATTTGCTTATGCCAGAAGCATGGTAGTTATTTTTGTTACCCTCCCTTTTATTCTTCTTGTTCAGCCAATCACCAAATCATGCAGTTTTCTTTTTGTTCCTAAATATAGATCAAATATGTTCTCTATCATTATTCATTGAAAGCAATCATCTTGTCCTTACTGCCACAAAATAGCCTTCTATTTTGCATTCTCTTATCCATTCTTAAAAAAAATTATTTGGTAGATTTAATTCTATTTCAATACACAGGATTTGGGTTAAACAAAGCACAAAGGTAAAGGAATGGAAGATAAACACAAACATAAGCTGTTTTGCTAATATTTTTATATTCATAACAAACATATAGAGCAGGCTGAAGATTTCAGTCTCTGCTAAATGCAGATTAGGCTACAGGCTTTATTTTTTTGAATGGGTTCTTAAGTATGTGGAATAATTCATGGAAAATCCAACCAGATTTAAATAGGGCATTGAAGACTTGACCTGGGGAAATGCACACGTGCTTGTGCACGCATGCGCATGCAAACACACACACACACACACACACACACACACACACACACAAACACACATTCATCTGTCCTATAAGTAAGTTTCCTTATCCTCAAAGCAGTGGTAAGTGGTAGGCAGCTTAGTCTGTTTAATCAGATTCTTCCTTGAATAGATCCACAGAGCCTCTCTCTGTGGGACTCTTCTCCTCCTTAGTGGCTATGGATATTCCAACTTCTGCCATCCCCTTCTTCTCTATAGCTACCCAGTACACCACTTCATGTCCTTACTATAGTTTTAGCCTGTATTCTACTTCTGAACCCAATTAATGGTTGAAAATTTTTTATGTTATTCTGACTTCTTAAATTCACCACATTTAAAACATAATTAATTACACCGGGTTATGCTCTCACTCAACTAACTGGCTGCTTGCCTCTGTGTCTGTGTTTACCCTTATTCTTATTGACAGATATCCTGTGCCCTAAAATCCTATGTCTCAAGTAACATTCCCTTCTTTGAAAGCTCCCCTCTAAAACCCTAAGGTTCTCCTAGCAGGTCTCTGAGCCCCGTACTTGGTTGGGATCCATAAAGAATCATTTGACTAGTATTTGGCCACCAGCTTTTACTCTCTGCCTTCACCTCCACCTCCTGTCCCTAGACCGGTGTCTTTGTTATTACCATCCACAGTTCACCAAGGACTTAGGGCATTTTGAGTCAAATGTCACCAAGAGGGCTTAACAGTAGAAGAGAGAGGCCAAAGAGAGAAAGAAGAGGTTTCAACAACAGAGTGCTTGAGGCCTCAGAAAAGCAAAACATGAAAGTAGTTTGTGCTGCAAACAAGTGAGCAAGAAGAGGGGGTTTCTTCTCTTGTTATTTAATCCCTGGTCAGGAGCACTTTTCATTAGGTGTGTGTTTGCCATGGAACGTGGGCAGTTGCTGAGTTTCTGGCCATCTTAGAGGAGAAGATTAATTTCATCCATGACTCCTTAGTTCCATGGTCAGTGGGTAGTTCCATAGTATATACTACATAGTACCCAGTTATCAGATTTTACATCTGAAATTTTTCCAGTTTATTCAGCTAATACCTATTACACATCAAATTATAATACTCTATTTTTTGTTATAACAGATTAACAAATGGAATAAAAGTGAGAAGGAGTTCTAGAATATGCCTTCTTTGCCTCACATTATTTTTCCACAGCCACTTCACAATGCCCAATGTAACACTACTCTGATACGGTATGTAATAGATGATTTCACGGACTCTCCTGCATTTGAATTGTTGACATTTTCCATGTCTTAATCTTTAGGGAAAATCTGTCTCTTGTTAGCACAGTAACTGAATGGTTAAAAAACAAGAAACAACACAACTTTTAACTTAAAACATATTTTTCCCCCATTGGACTCTCGTTGCTGATTAAAGCATTTAGCAACATAATTAAAAGTAATTTAAATAGCTAATTAGATAATGTTATAGTTTCCAGTAATACATTCCTTTCAACAAAGCATCCATCATTTAGGAGTGCAGTTTATCACTAGGTTACTGATACAAATGCAATTATATGTTAAATGGAAGAAAGCATCCACAAATCAACTCTGGCTCTCTGTAAAAATTGCCATATATATATATATCACTTTTGCATAATTCTTACAGGGTGAAAAGAGATACATGGAAAATCTTGGCCTCCACATTTTAGTTGACTTTGCAACTGTCTAGTGTCTGGTTCTAAATCATATTTTTGACAGTTGAGAACCAGAATAAAGCTATGTCTACATACACATGTTTTGACAAAAATTGATGAATTTAATTAACCAAATTGTCCACTTAGTCAAACAGATGCTTTGACTGTATGATTTGCTTATTTGTTTTGTTTCCTTGTTAAATTAGCTTGTTTTTTTTTAAACTTAATTTAACTTAATTGTTTAAGTTAAAATATAGCCAGATCAATTCAATGTTTGGAAGCAGTTTCAATGGTATTTTTTAAATAGTTATACTGAAGTTAAGAAACAAATTGCCTTTTAGCAAATGCTAAAAAATTTACTGGAAATTCTGATTTCAAAATGTTTTATTAAAAACAAAAAATAAAAACACCAAAGAAACAAAAACAACCTCTATGATCCCATTTAAATTGACCAAATCAGGAAACTGGATTGCCAAATTGGAATATTTTTATCATTCAATGATTCCATTACTTAAAATACTAAGTACAGTAATGAAAATATCTTTATCCTTAAAAATAGAATCTCACTTCATGTTTTAACAGCCATCTAATTTCAGAGTGATAGATAAACAAGGATATTTTATTTTAGAAACAATAGAAATGCATTGTCTCTCTATTGTGGGAATACCCTGTCAAAATTTTGGCTCAAGACCAAATGTTAAAAATAATGTTACAACCAACCTCTAATTATGTTAACTCTCCCATGAATGCTGTGGATGTGCTAGATTCTTGTGTGTGTGTGTGTGTGTGTGTGTGTGTGTGTGTGTGCGCGCGCGCGCGCGCGGGAGAGAGAGAGAGAGAGAGAGAGAGAGAGAGAGAGAGAGAGGACACAAAGGAGATGTTGAATGACAACCAGAATGGAATTACCTGTGTGTGCTTCTTGAGAACTTTAAGTGACCTGCTCACAAGTTATGCATGGGGTGTATGGTACAGTGATAGCTTTTCCAAAACATTATAGAAATGAGGTAAAAACTAATGTCATTCTCAATTTTGAAATAATAGTTATGGTTTCACAAACCAAATATTTCCTCTAAGTTTCAAGTGAAAATATTTATAGAATAAAATTTCTCTCTTACCCACCTCTACTCTATTTTCACTTCCTTGTTCCTCTCCTCCCTTCCTTTCCTTTCACATTTCATGCTCAGTAAGAGAGCCACAAGAAAAGTTGCATATATTTATTTAAATACATATTTTTATATATGTACACATTAGTGAATTAATAAAATATTAATGCATATTTATACTTCCAATTTATCTCCATAATTAATTCTCTTATGTGGAAATCAACTTATTAGATAGTTGGTAAACACAATTGAGAATTTCAATTCTATGCTTTTAAAAGAAAACCTGAGTTATTACAATTAAACATTTGACTTTCTTCCAATAATATACTGATTATGTTCACAGTCTGGGAGTGGGAAACTTAAACTTGACATGAAAAGATGGGTAACTCCCTGTATAAAGATGAAATATATATGTTCAGCAAATATCTAAAATCAAACGACAAACTAAAAGAACATATTTGCCACCAATATAAAGGATATTTTAAAAATTTTCTTGCTATAAAAAGAACTTTTGCAATACCAAACCATGTATAAATATAAGCAAACAATTCATAAATAAAAGGAATATGAAGGGTTGATAAACGTATGAAAATATGTTTCATTGTACAAATAGAATACTGAAAAAATTTAAAAAGGCACTGTATCATTCTTTGTCTACCGCATTGGCAAAATTTAAGGGAATTGGTAATATGTAATTTTGAAATGGAAAGTGATCCTGGTAGAGCTGTGCATATTTATTAAGTTTTTTGGATATCTAGTTGTTGACATTTGCCAAACTTGAAATGTATTTCCCTCTTGATCCACCAATTTCATTTATGGTATAAAAATATACCATAAAATATATTGGGATAACTGTATTTTTTTCTAAAATACTATAGCTAAGGTATACAGATATGTTTATGCTTTTTTGCAGTATTATGACTAAAACACTCGGACATTCCCAAATGCCCATCAACATTAGATCAATTGTATAATGTTTATAGGTATATATAATGCAGCCATTAAAACTGAGGGCTACAATACACAGATGAAAAGAGATATCCATTAAATTAATAAATAGATAAAGGTATCAAACAACATGTGTAGTGTGCTATACCTGAATAAAATGTAAAAAGGAGTAGGAGGAACCATACAATGTCTATTTGTTTTTTCTGTGGAAAATTCTAGTAGGAGAGTCATCACAGTTCTAACTGGTTATCTCAAAAATGCAATTTTGGGGTAATACTTTGTATAAAATAAAACAAAACACATGCATGATACCCCAGAGATTTACCTGAGAATCTTTCTCTACAAACTGGATAATATTTTTGAGTGGGGGAGAGGGGGGTAATATTTCTTTATAGTCTTTATTTCATATAACAGCCAAATTTTTAGAAAATCCAGAGGGTTTTTTCCCCCATGTATATGAAAACTGTATTAGATAGTATTTTTAAGAAATATCTGTTATTCTTAGATTTTTAAAAATAAAGTTATTGAAGTGAGAAATATTCTATTTTAGTTAAAATTGTTAATTGCGCCTGGTTTGTGTTTTTGGTGTTAGTTTATCTCAAACACTGGATAGGCGAACACGTGTACTTCTCCTTTGTGCATAATAAAGACGACTTACATTTCTTCTTCCTCCTTACTGTAGCTTTCAGCCGTGCCCCAATTCCGATGGCTGTGGTCCGCAGAGAGCTCTCCTGTGAGAGCTACCCCATTGAGCTCCGCTGTCCAGGAACAGATGTCATCATGATAGAAAGTGCCAACTATGGGAGGACTGATGACAAAATTTGTGACTCTGACCCTGCTCAGATGGAGAATATACGATGCTATCTGCCAGATGCCTATAAGATTATGTCCCAAAGGTATGATGCTTCTAATAATCTTTTTCTTGGACGCATTTAATGTAAGCTCTCAGCCTGCATCTGTGTGACCTATTGACCTTAAGTAAGAACACAAATAGTATGTGTGTTTTAGAATCATTTGAACTACTTTTTCCATATCAAATTAGTTCCCCATATTACTAAAATGCTAGTATTAGAAATTGCAAATGGCATTTGGACGTTATTAAAATTTATTAGATTAGTTATTAAGTTGCCTGGTCTACTCTGAGTGCTTTGGAACTGGGCTGATTAGGTGAGAAACTAAATTTATTTTTCACAGTTTTCAAAAACAGACTTTTATGTAATTTTCTCTAGAAGCTACAGAAAAATTATTTTAATGCTAATAAATATTTCCTTTCGGTGTAGGAAAAAGAATAAAAATTAATAAGCAATTTTTATAGCCATTAATCAAAATGTAGTAAAAGACTATTGATTCATGATTTTTTTGGCCTTGAAAACAATGAAAAATTATTTCTTTATTATTTAGTTTACATAATTCATGTAAACGAATCAAAATATTACCATATTCAAATAAGGTAAGTTAAGGTATCATACGATATCACTGGAAAAGGAAAAGAAGGTCTTCAATTCTGCAGAGACTGGTCAATAGGAATCCATACTGTAAAAGGTTTAAATTATACTAAAATTATTTGATAAATTGGCTAAATATTACATATCTTACAAATAGTTGTTCACTATTACTATGATTTCTCAGAAATTAGTGAAGTCATTAATTTACTATAAACATTCATACTTTCTGACTATATGCTCACAAAGTAATTTTTAAATAATTAATCAAATGACCTATCTAGTGAATTTTTTTCATAATTTTTCTATTTAGACACTTCTTCCATTATTTCAAGTGTTCTTAAAATATAGGGGAAATCATAACGTATGTAAAAATAAACAAATTTAAGTACATAAAAACAAAATCAATAACTTTAACCTTTTGTCTTCTCGATGCTTAAAATTCTGATATCTATGTGTGTGATTAATAAATTGGTAGAATCGCTATCTTATTTTCTATAAATTACTGTTATATAGGTTATTAATTGAAATTACAATATGCCAGGTTTTTGACCAAAGCATCTGTATTACACTTGAAGGATAATGGTCTCTCTGAGCAAATCTGAGGGCTTTTGTTTGTTTCTAAAACCTAAGTCATGATAAGGTGAGTATTAATGAGAAATAAAGTTTTTAAATTAGGGATTCCTCTTGATATAAGTTCATTTGGTTTCATTTGGTTCTTCATGTGTTTCTCTCTCATTGTGGATCTCTTCTTGTTATACATTTGACTTGCCTCCAACTATAATTAAATTTTCTGATGATCTGCTTAAAAAAGTTGAATTATCATCGTGCGCAAGGTGGTAAAAGGTCTGTCCTGCCTGGTTTTCCATGAGTAGAATGAATGGGCACTGTGACTAAATTGTTATTTTATTTGTTTCTGTCAGAACAACATACAAACATGGATTCTTTGAATCCATTTGAAGTGTGGGTTGAGGAGAAGATTCTGCTTTTCAGTGGTTATTAGCTTTTGATTTCAATGTAGCAGAAGCATTAACTTCACTAGCTCTTTGATCTCTTTATGATTTTCATTGAAAATGTTTTAATCCTTTTATTGATATTATTAATGGCTCCCAAAATAAGCCCTTAATCTTATAATTATTGCAAAAAATAGTTACAATGGATCCTCTCAAGCGGCTGAATTAGATGGGATGTGTCTGGAAAGTGACAAATCTGCAGAATGAAATGGCTTTAAGCACCCTGAGTGAGTCATTTGTGGAAGCTCCCCTGGTGGTTTCTCAAAGTGAGAATTGTCAGCTGAAATAACTGTGGTTAATTTTGTGTGGAGGCAAGTTCCTTGGTTGTATCTTGACTATTAAATGTACTACATTTACACTTGGCCAAAATAAATGCTTTTGACTCTTGGATAGATGAAATTAGGTTCCATCTTGCAAGTTCCCAAGAGATGAGATGGCCATGTCTGTTTAAGCTGCTTTATAATTAATGAGCTTTCACTGTCATGCCAGTGACAGCATGTTAAATAATGCTAATAATTTCTAATTATGATATGGATGTATCATGTTCATAATGATATGTACAGTTTAAATAATGCATTTGAAACTAAAATTATGAGGAAACTTTTTCTAAAAAATATCTTAGATAATTATTGTTTTCTCTCATTTAAATTTCTAGAAAGGCATTATATTGGTGTCTAAACATTTTTAAGCATGTCTCTAGATTGGAGGATTATTATTACAAAATGTGAAAGGTTTTTGTGTATCCTTGCATAACCTTGTTAAAAAGGTTTTGTAACTTACTTCAGCCTCATGAATTAGCTGGATGTCACAGGCAAGGACAGGCATGAAATATTATTCATGTAGATCTTTGAATACACATTGAACAAATACATACATAAAATTGTTACTTTTATGTATGTATTTATAACAATAACTGTTTAGTTATTTTGATTTCCATGTTTTTCCCCAGGAAAACTATGCAGTCTGATATCTGCTCCAGGAGAGCCAGATTCCTCACTGCTTTTCAGATTACACCTTGTGTAAATCCAAGTGTGTTCTTGTACCATTTTGCCTTCATCCTCTCTGAAAGTTCTGTGCTTTTACCTCTTCTTTCATTATCCTACTTAGAAGACCTCTTAAACTGTCAGAGCACATTTCTTTATCCTTCTTGGAACTTCTTTTTTTTTTTTTTTCTACGTTTTTATTTATTTTTGGGACAGAGAGAGACAGAGCATGAACGGGGGAGGGGCAGAGAGAGAGGGAAACACAGAATCGGAAACAGGCTCCAGGTTCTGAGCCATCAGCCCAGAGCCTGACGCGGGGCTCGAACTCACAGACCGCGAGATCGTGACCTGGCTGAAGTCGGACGCTTAACCGACTGCGCCACCCAGGCGCCCCCTTCTTGGAACTTCTAATCTCACTTGCTATTATCTACATCCTTCTTTATTGTATCTAAACATTAACAAACCCATATTATCACATCCTAGACAATTGCCTTGTCTAAAGTAAATTGTAGGCTTCTAGAGGGCAGACTTTCTGTTGGTTTTACCTAAAACTAACTTTTTATGTTTAATGCTATGTAAATGAATAAGTAAATCTGCTCTCCAATTGTGTGATGCCACTTGGAAGCTTTCTTATTTCTGAATGATTTTTGTTTCTTTTTGTGTTACATTTACACACTTCAGTGAGTTTTAAAAAATGGTATATACAGCTTTAGAATCTAAATGTGAAAATGACTGTTGGCAACTGATAACTGCAGAAATTTTACATTTTGAATTCAGCTGAGGTTTCATGCTATCTTCAGTTATTAATAGATGTATTTCCATTTTTAACTCCACTAACACTTGAAAATACACAACATGAAGTTCACCATGACAGCTTTGGAGTTTGGTGGGTAAATAAGCTGGGCATGGTCTCTGCCCACAAAACTATAGCTCTTTGGCAGATCAAAGTAAACAGCTAGATTGTTTGCTCAATATTTTATTTTTATCTCATTTACATTTATTGAGGAGTTCAAAAAAAGGAAAGCTCTTTCAGCTAGATAATATTAAGGAATGTTCATTGAAGAGAGAATGTTAAGCTGATCCTTGAAGGATGGCAGCATTGGTGGAACCAGAAGAGACCAAAGTGATAGGAGATATATAAAATATGAGTGCCTGGGCACCAAAAAACAACATGAGGAAACAGATTCCCTTCAATAACACTTCATCCATCCTGTTCTGCCTTGGCTTCAAAAGCTTATTGGTGTTTGTTGGGCACTATTAATCTCTCTAAAGCTTCCCCAAATGTCCCAGTACTTGAGGCCAGCTCCCCACCAACCTCCCCATAGATGTGGTGCACATGCTTTTAAGAAATCTTGATCATTCAGGGGCGTATGGGTGGCTCAGTTGGTTAAGGGTCCGACTTGGGCTCAGGTTGTGATCTTGAGGCTCCTGAGTTTGAGCTCTATATCACGCTCTGTGCTGACAGCTCAGAGCCTGGAGCCTGCTTCGGATTCTGTGTCTCCCTCTCTCTCTGCCCCTCCCCCGCACATGCTGTGTCTCTCTCTCAGAAATAAATAAATAAACTTTAAAAACAAAAAGGAAATCTTGATAATATGATGATAAACTAACTTGATGCTATCTATCCCCTTGTCAATACAAAGTCCTATTGGAGTTATTCTTTATAGTTGGACATAAATTCCATCTAAATGTGGGAAGTTTGAATATTGTATGACATGCTCATCCCAACTCTTTGGACACATATTTTGAGTATGTGGTATACAGTCTTACTTTATGTAGAATTGCTTACACTTTTCAAATTGAAAAGGCATTTGCAAACAGGTATATATGTGTACATAGTGTATATTTATTGAGGTATAATATACATATGGGAAAGTGCACAGATCATAAATATATACAACTTAATGAATTTTCACAAACCCAGCTCATCTAAACAACAACCAGCTGAAAACACAGAACATTAACAGCACCTCCAATGTGGCCCTTTCTTCTCTGCACCAGCCATACTCCACATCCCTGTGTTTTGCTGCTACTTAAATCAGTTTTGCCCATTTTATAATTTAAGTAAATGAATTCATATAGTATATGATTTTTGATGTCTGGCTTCTCTCATTCCTTGCATTCATTTTTATATATAACTTTACTGAAGCATTTTTACACATTGTATAATTCACTCATTTCAAGTGTATGATTTTTAAAGTAAATTTACCACTTTACCAAGTGATTCGATATCATCATAAATCAGTTTTAGAATATTTCTATCACCACATTGAGAGTCTGATGCCCATGTGATAATCCCCATCTCCCTCCTACCCCATGCAATGACTAAGGTATATTCTGTCTGTATGTCTGTTCTTGTGTGTGTGTGTGTGTGTGTGTGTGTGTATTCTTAGAAAAAAAATAATGTTTACTTATTTTTGAAAGAGAGAGAAAGAGAGAGACAGAGTGTGAGCAAGGGAGGGGCAGAGAGAGGGGGACACAGACCTGAAACAGGCTCCAGGCTGTCAGCACAGAGCCTGACGTGGGGCTTGAACTCACCAACAGTGAGATCATGACCTGAGTCGAAATCAGACGCTTAAGCAGCTGAGCCATCCTGGTGCCTCTATATATGTCTATTCTTAATGCATTATGTTTCCATCTAAAAACTGAATATTTGAAATCAAGTGAGACTTAGTGGGCATTTCAGTGGGGACAAATCAAAGAAATAGCAGTTATTTTTGGAGGCATGGATATAAATATGTTGCTTGTATTCTGCATTCTCTTGGCATCAAAGATCATAATCTAGCCATTTAACAAATACCCTCTAGAGTTTTCTACCAAGTAGGAATGTTAAATATATAAAGTAGGATGATTTTTTTTTCTATTTCAATGAGTGATCTAGGTTTTACTTTTCATCTTCTACCAACATTTTAGCAAGATTACATTTTCACATGTCATAGTCACATCAGGAACATGAAAAAAAAGGAAGGAGTGAGGAAGGGAAGAAGGGAGAGGGAGAAAGCTGTTTCTCACCTTTCTGAAAAAGTTATATTTCAGTTTATATCAGTACCACTGCAGGGGATTTTACAGCTTACAAAAAGATCTTGGCTTTTGTTGTATTCTATCCTGGTGAAGTTAAGAACTCTTTCAATAGCAGTCAAAGAAGAAATGTCAGTGGCAGTTTTTATGTGTACGTAACTGAGTAAATGTTCTGCAATAACTGTGTATACATACATGAGTTTTTCAATTGAGTAGTCTCCTTTGCTCCTTTCACCGAATTATTACATTATATCTTGCATTTTTCTTCTAAAATATAACAGATCAAAAATAATCCCTCATATCAGGGACTTTTCCATTGAATGCACATTCTATGCAGTAAAAAGAACTGTTGAGTATAGAAACTATAATATATAACTCATTGCCTTAAGGATCACTTTTTGTGTGCATGTTTAGTAAAAAAAAAAAAAGTAAATGAAGGAAGGAAGAAAGGTAATTATCAAATCCCAAATGTAGAGAATATGGAGAAGTTGGGAAATTCCTTTCTGGAAGCCATTTACCTCCTTTTTAATATTTCAGCCTATTTCAATTCTGAGAATATATTTTGGGAATGTCCTACTAAAATGCTTTCTAGTACTTCTTGCTATTCACATTTAATTTTGAATGAAATTATGTTATGAAATTTGAATGAATTATGTTTGAAATTTAAGAGTTTAGTAAATGATGAAAATATTTCAGGATTGGTTAAGAAAAAAGCTAAAGGGAGTTATGTTGTCTGTCTGTTACTGGCCATGGGGAATGTTAACCCCTTGTGCAGTCATTCCCAAAGTGTGGTTCATGGCAATCTGGAATTCCTGAGCCCTTTGCAGGGATTTCTGGAGGGCCGAAACTATTTTCATAACAATACTGACTTATTATTTGCCTTTTTTATTGTATTAGACATCATGCCAAAGCAGTGCTAGGTAAAACCGATGCCATCTTAGGGATAAAGACAGTAGCGATAACGTACTTTTAAAAATTTCTCAGTTTTAATTGCTAATATGACACATAATAATATAACTCATATAAACCAATAGTCTTTGAGAATCTTAATAATTCTATGATTTAAAGAGTGACAAAGGGTAAGAGAATTGATACTTAGCAAGTATTTTTTTCACTTCCACTTATGGCTGAAAATTAGTTATTTTGTCTTCATTATTTTTACATTGCATAATACTCAATGCATTTGTTTTAAAATCATCTAGAGTCTTTTTCATGAACTAATTATTATTTTTTAAATCTTTATTTATGAGAGAGAGAGAGAGAGAGAGAGAGAAAGAGAGTGAGAGCGAGTGTAGCAAGGACAGAGAGAGAGAGGGAGAGAGAGAATCCCAAACAGGATCCGCACTGTCAGCACAGAGCCTGACACAGGGCTCAAACTCACAAACCGTGAGATCGTGACCTGAGCAGAAATCAAGAGCCAGATACTTAACCTACTAAGCCACCCAGGCACCCCTCATGAGCTAATTATTATTTATATTGAAGTATAGTTGACATATAATATTATGTTAGTTCCCAGGTGTACCACATCGTTATTCAATCATCCTATACATTATGAAATGCTCACCACGATAAGTGGACGAACCATCTGCTACCAAAGTCATTACAATATTATTGACTATATTTCTGTTGTATATTTGATTTATAAAGTATAATATTTTTTTAAATATATATACTGAATGAGCACCTTAATTGTTTCCCCACCTCCAGCTCTTTAGATATTTTTACACTTTGTGGTCAGTCTGAAGAACTTGACATCTTGTGGAAA
Source organism: Felis catus (assembly GCF_018350175.1). Lineage (NCBI taxonomy): Eukaryota > Metazoa > Chordata > Mammalia > Carnivora > Felidae > Felis > Felis catus. The sequence continues at coordinate 155,136,719 of NC_058371.1, read as the reverse complement.
ATAGTTAGAAGATATCACCATGGAAAAAAGGATAAGAAGTTTCTGAAAAGGAGAGTATATAGGGTATAAACACTCTAGTAATTATCTTTAGTATAGCTTAAGTTTATAAGGAAAAGAACGAAGCAGATTATGAACATAAATTCTGTCACTGATTCATTGGATACTGCAGGACTCTGGAGAAAACTAAGTGGTAGTGATATTTAGCAGCCATTCAGTATGATACTTCAGTTGCTCTGTCATTAGTGATTTTAAAGATTGCTGAGGCTACTGAGGGAGTGAGTCTCCAAGTGTTTTGACTACCTTTTAGGTTTCATTTTCCTGATGAGGAGACTGAGGAACATGGAGTTTAAAAAGTCACCTAAAATTATTTACTATACAATGGCGTAAGCATGGCTGCTCTCTTTGGGTATGTAGCCCATGATTTTTTTTTTACTGTTTTTTTTCTTCTTCGAAGATTCTAAAAATAATTTTTGTTATCAGAAAAATTCTTTTCATTTCTCAGTACATAAGAAGAAGCCAGTGAAAGTCTCAAATCCATCCACAATTTATAAATTCAATTAATCTGTTGGTTAAAGAAGAGTAAAGTTTTAATAAGAACCTTACAAAATTGATCGATATAGCCATTGAGTTAGATTTTTAGGAAAATATCCTTTCCTTGCCTGCTGATTATTCAGGAATTTTACCTTTAGCTGTAGTTTTAATATTCAGGGTATGATGTGCTTGTATAAATAGGAAATACATTCACTTGTTACTGGTGATAATGATACTTATTTACTTTTATTGTGTGCTTTGTATTTGCCATGAACTCTGGTAAGGAATTTACCTTTCACTAGTTCATTAATATTTCCCCATAACGCTAAGAGATAACCATTATTATCATTCCTATTGTACTAGTGAGGTAGTTAAAGCACATAGAAATTTTCTTGATGACGAATTTATTTTAAGCCAATGTACTGTCTTGCTTGAGAGATTTGAGGATTTGTTTATTGTCGCAAGGGTGATAAAATGATAAAGTATCAAAAAAAGTTAAGAACTGTGCTCCTGATCATGATCATGATGATAAGAAAAGAAACTCATTTTCTCTCGTGCAAACATTCAATCAAACTTTGGAATTGGTTTGGCTCTGATTTTATTAATATCCAATTACAGCTGTACACACATTTTTTATTATTAAAGTCTTGGGTAGAAATAATTTAATAATTGTGAATCTGAAATCCTCCAGACTCTAAACCTCTTTTTTATTTGAATCAATTGTGCTTATAAAGTGTTTTAGGTAATGTAGTGCTTCTTGGAAAAACAAGCATTGATAGAACAGAGCTGATTGTATTACCAATGCTAAATATTTCTAGCTATAAAAATATAAAGCGAGATTTTTTGAGAAGTTCCTATAAACCAGACAATGTTCTAAGCACTGTGAGTGAATTAACCAATTTAATTCTTCTCCTGTGAAATGGATACTGTTGTCTTCTTCACTGATGGAAGAACTAAGGCATAGAGAGTTTAATTAACACCCAAAAGGTACATAGTTTCCTATAAAGCTGTCTTTTTTAACCTAGGCAATCCAGCTCCAAAATTCAGGATAAATATTGCAATCCATCACCTTCTGTGCTTTGTCTAAAATGTGCACTATTTTTGGGTGCCTTGGTGGCTCAGTGGGTTAAGTATCCATTTTTTGATGTTGGCTTAGGGTCATGATCTCATGGTTTGTGAGATCAAGTACTGAGTTGGGCTCTTGCTGAGTGTGGAGACTGCTTGAGATTTCTCCCCCACCTCTCTCCCCCCCCCCCGCCCCCTCCCACTCATACCACTCTCTCTCAAAATAAATAAACATAAAAAAGTTAAATAAATAAAATGTGTACTATTTTTAATAAAATAGACTAAATGAAAAAAAAGCAGTTGTGAACCAGTTGCTAGAACTGAAAAGAAAATATACATGTGTGTGCATGTTTGTGTGTGTGTGTGTGTGCGCACGCACACGTGCATGTTCATCCCCCACACACACATATGCGATTAGAGGTTGGTTATCTTTTACACATCCAAATAATGAAAACATGGCATGGAACTTATTAAATCATGTGGCATTTATTTATTTTCTGCCTTAGGATACATTTTCAGGCAAAAACACTTAAGTACTTGTAATGAAAATGTTCAGTTAAAAAAAAATCTGTGAGATAAGATTTTGTTTTTAACATTTTGGATTTCATGGTGACACAATTATCTATAGCAATACTTCAGTAAAAATGTACATATTGTTTATAATGGGTATTAAATAGAAATTTGTATGGTTCATGAAAATAAAGGAAAATGAATGTCACTTCATATATAAACTATGGAAGAGGGCAGGCTCATGAGTTAGAAAACTAAATACATTACATGAGTACTTTGAAATACTTACAAATGAGAAAATGTATCATGCCAGCCTTTCTTAATTAAACTTGAATATAAGGAACAGAATGCTTTAAAATTTCCAATGTTTTGTATAATGAGATTTTAGATGGCATAAATGTTTCCAAAGCTTTTGCTAATAAGTCATAAAGACGAAATCGGATCTTTATTTTTACTACACTATAGTTACTTTGTTTTGTTATATAATCAGTTTATGCCTGTTTAATATTTTTGTTTTAATTTTCATATCCTCTAAAAATTCAGTTATGCTAAAAATATTGCTAAATTTGCCTCCACGAATATTCTGGCCATAAGCTTTAGTTGATTCATTGTTTCTTTACTATTAAGAATATTATCAAATACAGCTAAATGTGAAAAAAACTACAAAAAATATAGTTAGTAAATCATTCTTGGTAATACATTGTGAATCTTCCTGTTATGTGCTGATGTGAGAGTACTTTAACTCTGAGAGAAATGTTATTTCCCAAGTTGTTGCATAATAACTAACTCCCTAATATTTGTTAATGTGAAAATTGCATTAATTGATGGTTTCCATAAAACTAGATATTTACCTTATCACATGTATATCAGAAATATATTTATTTGTGATTAAGTTTACCAAATGGCAAAAGCAAAATATGTTTTTCATGTGTATGGAGTAATTTCGATAGACAAATATATGTATGTGTGTTTTGGCATGAAAAGACTTGAAGTCTTTCCAAAATGCCGTTACCCATAACTGTTAGTACCATCAACCTTATGAAAATAAACATTTGGAGCTATTTCTTAGACTATTAGTGTATTGAGGAAGTAAATGTTTCAAAACGAATAGAAGTCTACAGGAAGATTGCAATAAAAAGAGGAAAACATACTTCAGAAGTAATAAAAAAGGCAAGAAGCAATGGGTGTTACACAAGGAGGAAACTAGATGGCTATGGGTTTGAAGGTGAGTAGATAATTGAAATGAGGAGAACCTTTTCAGTTCAAATTATTGATATTGTTAATTGATTCAGATACACTTTGAGGTTCCCAACCTTTACCACTGATCATCTGAACACGTCTGGATATTTTACATTTAATTAATCTACTTCTGAAGATTTGAATTTACTTATCAAATATAGTATATTAATGCTTTGCAAAAGATTCATGACAGGCCTCTATCAATATGAGCATCTTATCAAACATAGTATTCTAATATTATTTCCTCTTTTGGTAGCATTGACTTGTTTCATAATAATAGGAATTTTTATTTTCTTTTTAGAATTATACTTGTGAAACCCACCAAAGCCTGGCCGCAGGCAACACATCCTTCAGGCATGTTCCCTGTGTACTTCTGATATATGTTTATATCTATGTATTTTTAACTTAAATACTAAACTCTATTATATTTCTCTACCCAGACCACAAATATTTTTCTTTTCATTATGGTATAAAAATATCTATGACCAGTTTCATCACTTACAACCTTCTAGAATGTGGGAATTATTTCTCTGTAGGTATTTTAGAAATTAGGGTCAGAAAAATGTACTCCTTTTTCACAAATTAGTCTCTGCAAAATTTGTCCTAATAAAAGGCCTTTCACCTTTCCAAGGAATTCAAGTATATCATCCTTGCCTGAGGAGATAGGCTTCTGAATTACTTTCCAACTTCATTTCTAAAGAAAATGTAGAGTCCTTCAAATGACTTTACATTTAATTATTTCCTCCAATAGCATTTCCCTGCTGTGACATTAAAAAAAAAATCTGCAACTATAACAACAAACATTATGTGTGGTATAATATTTCAATGAAAGTCATGGAAGTGGAAAGGAATAAATTAATAAGAGCAGGACAAGCTCACATGGATATTGGAATGAGATATGAGCCTCCTTCTGCAAACTAACCAAAAATGTGTCTCAGTGAACGTTGTGAGGTGCAAACACATATCAAAAGTGTTACACGTTAGTGCACACAAAGGAAAAGGTAATCCTTCCTGCGATGTGGTTGGATGCCTATGGGATCGCTGTAATTGTATTACGAAAGCATGTCAGCAGAAAATGATAAAACGAAGCTGCAGCATAAAATCTTATCTCCTAGATTCTTTTACTCTGTTGTGTCACAATTTCTTGCAGAAAATAATTGAAGAAAATGTTGTTTTGATGGGGATGGCATGAGCTCAGTGTATCCTTAAGAGGGGCAACTCTGAAAGTAGTAGGCCGAGCCTGCCGACATGCTTGTGCCTATGCGCGCATGCGCACACGCACGTGCACGTACACACACACACACACACACACACACACACACACACACGACACAACTTCTGAGATATAAATGTATAGGGTATTTATGATGTGTATTGCTAAGTGCGGATGAATTTCAAGAAAAATACCATATATTTACCCTGGAATCAAATAGTTAAATTATTATCTCATGGTTTAAGATATCAGGTTTACTTTTTCTCTCATTTATTAAGAAGTAAAGGAATAGGTTTCTGATACATTTATTTTATTCTTATGTTTGAAAATATTTATATTTTTGTTAGGAAGAGCGTACACAATTATTCTACTATTGACAGTATTGATGCTCACACAGGCAAAGTGGTCCAAGGTTAAATGTGACCCTGTGCTTTTATTTTAATTATATAAATATGTTTTCAGAACTAGTTTCTTTGGAAAGCAGAATAATTGGTATTTGATATTATAAAATATTCTTATTGGCAATATAGAAAACTTAGCTGAAATCATTAGACTTCACAATTTAAAAATATGTTTTTCTAATTATAACAGGAAACACATTGGAAAGGGAATATTCAACAATTGTCTAGAGGCTATTTAAGAAAAACAATGTCTCTTGGAGCTCCAAAACTGTTCTGGTTTTGCGAGGATGTTTAGTAACTACCCCCTATTCTTCAGATATTTATGCCTCATCTTATCTGTTTGGCGCATGCACTTTAAAATCTTTGCAGTAGACTTTGGTTTGAAACCCAAGCCCTGCGTCTTACTACATGTTGTCTCACTGAGCAGTTTAGAAGTAAATTACTTACCTGGAAGACTCATAATGAAGATAGTAAAATCTATGTTTTTCCACATGTGTAGCAGCACTGTGCTAATGTGGTTTTTATTTACTATTCCTGGAGATACGTGGCTTTACATTATTCTCTATTGTTGAATAAGAGGTGCCATTCTGGATTTTGATGTTTGTTTTCCTGTGTAGGTTGAAAGAGAAGTGTTGAAAGAATTCCTGTCTCAGAAAAAATCTCCCCAGTATGACTTCAACAATACATCAGTTTTATATTATAAAGATGGATGTCATGATGTATTTACATGTGTAAATATTTTTCTTGCTCTCCTTATTTTTAATTCTTTTATTTTATGGCTTATGGGTAAAAAGTTCTGATTCTGGGAACATCCATAAAGCGCATTAAGTTTACCTTTGAAAGTCAAACAAGTTTTTATTGGGGCTCTCATTTCTTTAACTCCTGGGACCTCAGGTCTCATGTCTCTCGTCTGTACAATCTGTCTTTTCCACCCCACTTCTTCGGCTTCATAGTCCTAAGTAAGAATGTCATCACCATCTTACTTTAAAGTTGTCTTTGGACCTATGAATGATTCCAGTCTCAGGCAAAACACATGCCTAAAAATGAGGAAAGAATGCTCATCCAAGGTACATCTGTTATGTTCTTGCCAGAAAATGAGAGAAATGGTTGTTGGGGAGATAATCAAAACTCTCCATTCCCTCATCCAAAGGTAATTTGTTATTGTATTTGAAACATCGCAACAGGGTTCACCCTTTAGTAGAAATAACAATGCTAGGCATCCTCCTGTAGATTACACACATAACCAGTGCTATTAGCATCTCTCCAGAGTGTTTGCCTTACACTTAGGAGTTCATCTACACAGCAGCAAGAGGCTGTGTTTTGAGCTGTGAAAATGTCACTAGATTGGTAAGAATGTGGCTTGGAAGTGTCTCCACAGATCATTCCTTTAGGTTCGAGATTGAATAATCAAGTTTTATAAATTTTCTCTGTTTTCTTTAAGTAAGATAGGTCCCAAACAATAATCTTCATAGATTTTTAGAGAAAAGGAGGTCTTATCCTTGTGAATTTTGTCTCACCAGTATCATGCCATTCTGCCAGTGTTGTTGAAAACATCTTGATAGACCACATAAGGAACAGTCACCCACATACTGTTTACATTAGTAATTAACAGAGAATTTTAGGAGAGATTATAGGCATTGTCACCACTCCAACATTTTCCTCTTAATGAAATAACAGGCACAGTGGGAAGCCAACTGCATTTTTAAACCCAGCAGGTCAAATTGTGGAACAGAAACTATTGTTACAAGGGTTTGAATACAAAGTGTGCTACTAGTAAAAATGATAAGAAGTACTCTTGCAAGGAGATGCTTCTTGGACAACCCAGTCTAGGAGTTTAGAAAACTTTAGCGTTCTCTCGAAATATATATTACCACACATTTTCTAGTATAGCTGGACAATGTGTAGGCTAACAAGCCACAAAGCCTAAATAGGATCAGAATTCTCCTTGTGAAGACCCTCCTCCATAAGACTAGAGAAAAAAATTATTTAAATAGGCTCTTTTACATAAGCTCATGGATCTGGGAATAGTGTACCCATCTCTCAGCATTCAGAATCTTTTCAGAAAGAAAAAAATTAACAAGAAACAGAAGTTCTTTGAAAACCCAAACTTCCTTTCCTCTTAGTTACCCTCCCCCCCCCCCGCCCTTTTTCCTTCTGTCATTCAGTTTAATGGCACCATGGCTAAGCATGATTCTAATCCCAGGCAAAGCACATTTCTAAAAATAAAGGAAGAATGGTTACCAAAAGTAAATCTGTATGTTCTTGACAGAAAATGAGATAAATAGATGCTGGAGAGATCATGAAAATTCTCCATCCCGTACTCCAAAGGCAAGTCAGTGTTTTAAACAGAATATCACAAAATGGTTTACCTTTTACTACAAATAACAATGCCAATGGAAGCCTCAGACCCTCAGAGTGTTTGAGGTCTCTTCAGTACCAGTTCCCCCCACAAAAACCAAACGAAACTAATAAAAGAAGGCAAATATTTTCCCCACGTTAGTATTTCAGCGTTGAAAGAAAGAAAACCAGTGCCTTAGTTTTAGTCTTGCAGCAATTAGAGCGTTGGATGCTCCACCATCTGACAGAGATTCTGCAGGAAAGAAGAAATGTTTGGTACTAATTAAATTTAAATTTCAAGTTTAGTTTTGTTACAAGGTGGAATCTCAGTCTTTTGCAAATTCTCCCTCTCTTTCCATCACTGGTCTGTGGAGACTAACATGGAAGCTTTGGGCTGGTACTCTCCCCTGAACATGAGCCAGTGCTTCTGAGCTGAGACCTGGACACGTGTCTGTGTTGCACCTGCCCTCCACTTCAGGTTGTGAAGGTCAAGCTAATGAAAGAAACTGGATGTGGGATCATGGACCAGACTTGATAACAACACAGCTTTTAAAATCACTTAATGTTTTAATCAGTGGCATTTTCCCTCTGAAATAAAGTGTCCAAAAAGTTAAAAAGAGAAATATCATCATAGTTTGCTCATCGGAATGAAATAACCATGAATTCTATTCTGAATTTTTTCAGATGTTTAGATTGCATATTATGTGACAGCACAAAAAAAGTCTTAAAACAATGTAAAATCTCAAATGATCCTTTCTTCCCCTTCCTCTAGTTCAAATTGCACTTTGAAACTCGATAAAACAATTCCATATGTTCTACTATAGAAGTAATTACTGCAGTTTTATGGAGACCTAACATCTTTTGTTTACACCTAGTAAATGAACCATTGTTAGATATCCCACAGCACATGGTATGATTCATTTCTAACAGAAAAAGTATATGTATATGTATATATCTAATATATACATACACCTATATATACACACATATATACACATATTGCTACTAACAGTAATTATCACATTAAAATTATTTTCTATTTAACTATGAATTAAAAAATTGTAAGTTAATATTATAGACACATGAGGTCTATTAATCTACAAAAAAATAGAACATTTTCATTATAGGAACAAACCACCATGCACTAAAATGGAAATTAAAAGTTAATTCCATTTTTTTAAGTTTATTTAGTTTGAGAGAAAGAGCACAGGGGAGGGACAGAGAGAAAGAGGGAGAGAGAGAATCTCAAGCAGGCTCTATGCCATCAGCACAGAGCCCGATGTGGGTCTCAAACTTACTAATAACTGTGAGATCATGACCTGACCCAATACCAAGAGTTGGGTGCTTAAGCGATTGAGCCACCCAGATGCCCCAATTATTCCATTTTTTGGAAGCCTTTAAACTTGTCTCATCATGAAAAGACAAGAAAGTAGAGAGTCAGATATTAGAGGAAAGAAAAACATGTTTCTATCCAAAGCTCTGGTCCTAAAAGAATGTTACTGAGTATCTACCTCCAAGGTGTCAGCCTTGGTATCTGGCCAAGGTTCTAAGCCAGAAAGGGAGAAAGGTCATGTGGGTTTCTTCACACTAAGGAGAGGATAGAAAAGAGTGCTATATATAGGGCAGGACCAGAGAGGCAGCTTCCGTTTGCTGTGTGTCTGGCCTGGGACTAGTGTCCACAAGAGCCAGTCTTCTGCTTGTCATCCTTCACCATTTGCCATTTCCCCTCTAAGGAATTTTAAATCACTTTGATGTCAGGCTGAAGTAAACAACCTGCAGGGTTTACATTTATCATAAAGGTAAAATGATACCTACCAAACCAAACTGCAGTTACTTGGATTATCTGTTACTTGGGTAACCAGATGTTCACAGAAGATTAGGTCAAAAGACTAGTTTATTGAAGGCATTTCAGTTCCTCCTACCACCTGAACAGGATTTTTGTCTAGATTTTCCTTATTCTTTTGCCTTAACTGTGATCTGTTATGGCAACATTCTTTGGTTGTAAAACATAAAGGACAAAGTATCCACCAAAGTGGAGGAAAAAATAAAAGAGAGAAAAGAAAAGAAGGAAGTACATTTTGCAGAATTTCGATCTTCAAAAAGTAATCTTTTTTCACCTTTTATGTGTATGTATTGGGTGAAGAAGACTATTATGTTTTGTGAGAGAGAACTTGACCTTTACTCAGAAATAACAGTAGCAACTGAGTATCTGCAACAATACTGAATAGGTAATGTGGTGCTACGTCTTAGAAGCATCAAGCTACTCCACTTGAATAGGTCATCATAAATGCAAGAATGTGCACTCTCTTTAGTAATTACATATTCCATATTAACACTGTGATGGACATGTAGTGCTACTTGTAGTCTGGAGATACAGTTAAATTATGAATAGTTTAGGATCCTTGATTTCAAACTGAAAGTAAGAAAAACCTAAAGGCTATTGTTTTGTTTTGTCAATAAAATCACTTTTCTTTAAAAAGTTCAAGTTTCACTTTTCAAACATCTGGCAAATATCCAGAGTTTCTGTATTGCATAGACATTTATTAAGAGGTTATGTATGTGAAATGAGTATTGAAAACTGATGCTGAGCAAGTCCAGGCTTGATAGCACAAATTGACTCAAATTAACAATAGAGATAAGCTATTACTAAAGATGCTTCCACATAAGCTGCTGGGTCAGGAATCAGGCTAAATGCCAGGAACTTTAATATGACAAAAAGAGTTCCTCACTATAAGGGTGCTTAATGGGGGTTGGGGGGAGGGTTGCATAAACAATTACATCAACTCAATGTGGCCGATTCAGTGAGAGTGATGTGGATAACTTAAGGACTAAAATCAGGGGTCCTAGGGTAGCCTGAGGTGGACTGGGAAACACAGAGGATGAAATCTGAGCTAAGTCTTAGGGTGTATAGGAGACAGGCATCAGAAGGACATTAGAGGCTAAGGGGCTAGCATGGACATGGGGAGAAGTATGGAATTGCATAGATGCTGTTCAGTGACACTGGAAGTTAAAGTATAAATCAGAGTGTAGTAAAAGATGAGGCATATAGAGGCAAATAATGGCCTTGACCATTATTTTCAGAGTATTAGATTTTATAATGACTTTAATCACTTGCTAGGGCTGCCATAACAAAATGCCACAGACTGGGAGACTTAAACGACAGAAATTTATTTTCTCGTAGTTCTGGAAGTGAGAAGCCCAAGATCCAAGTGTTGGGAGGTTGGCTTTCTCCTGAGGCCTCTGTCCTTGGCTTTCAGATGGCTTCTGTGCGTCCTCACATGGCCTTACCACCGTGCATGTGCATCCCAGGGGTCTCTTCCTCTTCTTATAAGGACACTTGTTCTATTGGATTAGGGCTGTTCCCTCTGACATCATTTAATCTTAATTACTTCTTTAAAATCCAAATCCATATACATTGGAGATTGGCGCCTGCACATGAATTGGTAGGGATACAGGTCTGTCCATAACAAGCTTGAAGAGGCACCACTGAAAGATTTTAAGTGAAGAAGTGAAATAAAATCCTGCATTACAAAAATTTGTGTCTAGGTGCATAATGAGGATAGATTTGAAGGGGAAAAAGAATGCCGGCTGAGGACCAGTTAGAAACATGTAACAAGTTGTCCAGATAGGGGACTGTTCTTGGCAATTGTGGAATGAATGGAGAAAGACTGAGTCCAGAGAAATCCATCATTAATTGGAAGCGGAGGGTGAGAGAAGGAATAAACGAAAAGATAAATCTCAAGCTTCTGTCTTAGGAAAATAGATGGTGGTACTACCACAGGAGAACAGGCCTACATGAAAAGGGATTAAGTACCCATATAGCCTATACAACTGGATCCCTCAATGTACACACAGCTTTGCCTTTTTGATCTTGTCTCTTTGCTCCTTCGGATCCCACCATGATGGTGTCCTTGAACATGACAGACACAAACCACTTAATGATGCTATTCGTTCTTTCATTGATCAAGTTAACAACACATTGTTCCCATTAACTTAATGTGAAATGCTGTAGACAATTTCAGATGTATATACAGAGAAATAGAAAAACATGTAAGTACAGCCAGCATTATAAAATAAACTGAAAAAGAAAACACAAAAATTCCAAAACAATCACACAAAAACTGAGGCAAATATTAGAAATGTAGAAGGGAAAACATAACATTTTGCAAACTCATTCAATCTGTGTTTATTTATTTATATATTGAAGTATAAAGATAAATTCTGATGGCTTTAGGGGGACTAATGATAAGAATTGTGTGAAACTGAAGATATGTGCACTGTTTAGAAAGTTTGCTATTTTGGAGTGCTATCCATGTGCAGTTAGATTTTTTTTTTAAATTATTATTAACAAGAAGCCAGAAATTGGATTTTTATGAAAATCTCTTAAATTCTTAAATTTGCACCATTTAAAGAATTCATTGTAGTTCAAACAAGTTAAATTTGAAGAAGAGATTCAACTTGTATTTTACTGCTAATATTACTGTAATTTACTGAATCTAAGGATAAAAATATGAATTATTATGAATGATTGTTACTTTAAGAAGCCAATGAATGGGGGGCTCCATTTAATTTTTTAACTTAAAGTGCAGTTCAGCCATTCGGGGGTCTTAAATAGTATAAGCAATCTCTCAAGTTCAACAGGCAATCTCAGAATTTGTTTCAGTTTACTTTGAAAATCATAGCATGCAGTTATACTCCAGGGTTATTTTGGATAGTGGTGGTGGAAGGAGGAGGTGGAGACCATAGGGGTATAACTTTGCAGCACATACTGGAGTCCTGTCAAAACTAGGTCCTCATAATTGCATTTGGTCAGAGCCAGATAGTAAAGTAATAAATTATTATAGCCATATTAGAAATTGTTTTCCCTCAGACATGATGTCATTAGAAATGGTATGCTTTCACTTATTTGTAATTTGAGAAGATGTTGCTTAAGTAAATCAAATGAACCAGGGCAAATGATCTTTGATTTTTCATAGTTGAAAAATATAGAAATATAACAGTGACTTTCAAAATATGACTTATTCAGGCACCAGACACCCGAGATTTGTTACTTAGCTATTCTTTTATTTATTTCATGCTTCTGCTGGCCTTTTCACATACTTTACCTCATGTGAACAAGGAGATTGTACGAATGAGAAAGAGGTGAACTTTTCATCCATTAGTTTCATCTTTTAAACATGTGCCTGTTTTATTTTTATGGGCATAGTCTTTTATGGGAAACACTACAAGGTCATAGGTATATGGAATTTATCGTGCCTTTTATTTATACTATTAATTGGGAATGTTCTATATGATTGATATATACGACAGCATAAAGGTATAAGATTAGAAATGTACCTGAGTGTATTGCTGGTGGCATCCAATCAGCTCAATCATGTGAGAGTGTTTTTGAAACAAGGTTATTATCTTTTTGGGAAAATTAATATTTCACTGACTGTGAATTTATTTGGAATTTCTTAAGATTAAGGTGACAGGTAATAATGTGTGTGTGTGTGTGTGTGTGTGTGTGTGTGCGCGCGCGTGCACGCTAAAATTGTTTCTTTTGTTTTTTTTACAGTTTAGCATTCTGTTAGAATGTATGATAATGCTTATTTGTTTGTGTTTATGTAGATAAGCCTTATCAACTGTGAAGCTATTAACTGCATAGAGGAAGTCACAGCAGGGATAAGGCAGGGAAATCATTGCCAACAATTTCTTATTGGTTAGTCCATTTGCCAATTTTACATGGAAAAAAATATCTGAGTTCCAAACTGTTTAATGTTGAGATTAATTAAAATTTACTCATCAGTATTCCCAGAGAAATATAGGCCCATGTGTTACCCTTCACCTTCTGAAATAATAAATTCTATCTGTGCAGACATGTGCGAATATATAATTAATAAGCAAAGTACAATATGCTGTATATACTATTTTGGACTACACCCTAAAGACTATTTTAAAACCTTTATTAGGTTTCATAAAGTCATTTATGAGTAAGAATGTGTCTGATTAATTTTCATGGCTATTAATATTTAATAGTTTAGCTCTTAAAATTGAAGACATAAACATGGTTCATGGCAGAAAGACCCAAAATATTTAGGATTCATTTTTGAAGAATTGTTTCATGCCTTAATTGATATTATTTAGTTCAGCTTCTCTGTATTTCAATAGTTTAGAATTCTTCTTCCTGCATTTCCTTTCCTGTATTTATATGTGCAGTCCTGATTATGCAATTCAGCTGCACCTAATATTGTTATGTCTTAATCCTTTCTTCCCTGGGGTATGCCCCGTGTTATTTTCAAATGTGTAACATTGTGATAACAAATTTATCAAATTAGGACCCTCCAGCTTCTGATCTGAATTTAAAAAATGGCCCATGAGTAGTTGGTTTTCATATACAGAATAAAATGGGCATAAATTATCCATGATTTCTTTTGCTGCTTTCAATAAACTACCTCCAAAAAATAAATTGAAATGAAACAAATATATAATAGTTACCAAAGGTGTGTCACATGTAGGATGATATGTATTTTTATCTAAACAGAGACACTTTTGAAAGCGAAGGTGGGCGGTGTTCGTAGTTACGTCAAGATTATAGATGTGTACCAGGAGAGACCTGGCCTAAATGGCATGTGAGTTCTAGCCACCAGAATTAATTATATCTTCATGAGCACTTCATGTTAAAATAAGGGAAGTGATACCTATACCTCTTTCATAAAGGGAAACTATTTCATTTTTAATGTAAAGGAATCTATGATGCAAACATTTAATATATAGGCTTATTGACTAATTTAGTACTCTTCTTTGAGATAGTTGCCACATTCCTGAAAGCCATTCTTAATTCTAACCTTACATGAGTAATGCATTGTTTCTTCATCTCTCATGGGTTCTATTTCCAAAGATTGCCCAGGGGCAAGTCAGCAACCTACAGTTTAGAAGATGTGTAATTTCAAATTTAGACATGATAGGTCACCTTCTTACAGCAGGACTGATCCTTAAAGGACGTGATGGACAGAGAAAAATTACTTCCAACTTAAGCTACATACAGCCTAATCTTTGGGTAGCGTAAATGATCTAGCAGATTAAAAGAATAACCATAGTCTAAATATTTAAGGGAAGTCCTTTAGAAATAATTTCACAGAGATTATAGTGAGATGGTCAACAGATCAAATTTTTTGCTGATTTTTAGTAAGGACATAGGCAAACGTTCACATGTTCAGTTTATTCTTCTAGCATGTTATCTGCTTGTTAGTGGTAAGAAAAAAGGAAAAAAATGTTTTAATCAGGGGAGCAGAACATTACATTAATACATTGAAAGCGACAGCCTTTTTTTATTTCTTCTAAGTTAGAAATTCATTTCCTAGAGGTCAAAAAGACAAATAATGACTAATGTATAGAGTAATATATAGAATTCTTGAATCGTATTGTATACCTACAACTAAAATAACACTGCATATTAATCATACTTCAATAAGAAAAAAATGTAAATAAATACTGAAGGGATAGTGAGGTAAAGAGTATTTGCATATAATTAGCATTAGTAATTTGACTAAAAAGTGACAACTACTTATCAAAATCTTTTCATATTCTTAGGCATAGGTAAAATATTCTTGTTGTTATTGTTGTTCAAGTCTGTTATGTTAAAATGCCAATATACGTAAAACCATTCTGTATCAGGGAGGTTCAAGACACTTTCATAGGTAAACCCTGGAATTTTAGTGGCTAACCTCACAGAAGTGTATTTCTTGTCCATATAAGACTTCACAGTTGATGCTTTGGCAGGTAATTTTCTTTCATATGGTTATCAAAGAACCTGGATTCCTTTAACTTGTGATTTCCTTGTTCCAATGGCCTGGGAGTCCCCTGCCTGTTGGCAGGGCAGAGGACATGGGCTAGATGCTGAGGATCCCTTAACAGCTCCTGGAAACCCTGGCCTTGGAAAGGTCACCCATTGGCTTCCAATCACAGTCCTCGGGCAAGAACTAGTCACATAGCCACTCCTGATAAACGTGTTCAGTTCTATGGTTTCTTTGAGCGGCCACTCCCCACATTTTGGAATAAACAACACAATATTTATTTATTTATTTATTTATTTATTTATTTATTTATTTATTTATTTTAGTAACCAGCTGTCTCTACCGTAGTAACTGTGATAAATTTAATTTGATAGTGAAAGTCCATTTGAAAGATGAGTATTAACAAGCCGTCAGAGTAGTACTTCTACGGAGGTGAGCTGGGCCTCTGAAGGGAAACAAATACCTTCGGTGAATACCCTTTTTACATTTGGAATTAATACCATATACATATTTTTAAAATATTTATTTATTTATTTTGAGAGAGAAAAAGAGAGCACGAGTGGGGAAAGGGCAGAAAGAGAAAATCCCAAGCAGGCTCCACACCGTCATCACAGAGCCCAATGCAGGGCTTGAACTCACAAAAGGTGAGATCATGACCCGAGCCAAAGTTAGACGCTTAATCAACTGAGCCACCCAGGTGCCCCAAGATTTTGACTGTATTTTTAAATTTGTAAGTGTAAATTTAATGGAAAGGAATCTTAGTAATCGATAACTCATCTACCCTGCTGTTTTAGTATAAACCATGTACATTTCCTATTCACTTAGCACATTACAAGATGGAAATTTGATCATTTAAAGAGAATAAAAGTTGAAAACATGAGAAAGGGTTTGCTTAATTTGCCTGTTGGAAAAAGTTCATACTAATTTACAAGCTGAAAGAAAAAAAAACCCTTTATTCTCATCAGATTGAAATGCAACCATTTTAAGCATATGATGAATACAAGAACTTTAGAAACAAAAGCAAATATTGCATAATACATGGCATGATTTTGATATCATTTTGTCTTTCTGCCATAAAGTTATTGTGAATTGTATCAAATAAAGCATTTACTGGTGGGAAGCTTGCTCTCTTCACCTTTGAAAACTTTCCAGGTGATAAAAGACTCATTAGAAATCAGAAACGATAGTCAAAGGCACCCCAGACTGTAGTAGTGAAGAGTGATGGTCCTTTCCTGTGTTTTGTCCTGAAAATATATACCCTTACTTATTTGTTGGATCAACCACAAATATGAAGTTTTTTAAAGTAGTTTCTAAAGAGTTCACCTATGGCAATAATCTTCTCCTTGCTTTCAATGACCTCTGGTAGATATTGTAACACACCTTGAGAGACAATGTAAAGGTACTTTTACAAAGCCCTTAAAGGGGAGCCTGGGTGGCTCAGTTGATTAAGTGTCTGTCTCGGCTCAGATCATGAACTCATGGTTTGTGAGTTTGAGACCTGCTTGGGATTCTGTCTCTCCCTCTGCTCCCCTGCTCTTTCTCCCTCTATCTCTCCTCCTCCGCTGCTCTCGTTTGCTCTCTGTCTCAGTCTCTCAAAAATAAACTTAAAAAAGAATAATAAAAATTAAAAGCCCCTAAATACAAGCATCAGTTTCTTTTTTTATTAATGGGAAAATGGATTACGTTGCTGTCTACAAAAAGTTTACAGATTTTGGCTTTTGCAACCTAGTAGGCAAAGTAACAAGCCATTTATAGATTTCATCTCCCTGAGCACTGCTGAATCATTCATTGTTAAATACATGGATGTCTGAATGTGAAATAGCGTGCTCGCCACTTTAGCCAGTTTGAGGCCCCACATGAGGTTTTAAGACATGTAGACCCCAGGGCATGACTGGGAGCTGCTGTCTACTTCAAGGGAGAAAGGGAAAAAGACATTCTTAAGCTTCTTTATATCTTAGGGTGTATTCATTTTTCTCTTCTTTTTTTTTCCAATCATTCCAATTCACTCAATCATCCCATTTCATATTGATATGAAATGATATGATGTGATACGATATGATAGTCCCTACCATCATGGAGCTGGAGTAACTTAAACATGTTAAAGGAATAGATTACCTCTTAAAATTAAATCATATTTTGTGCCTTGCATGGCCTTAAAGATTTAATATGATGTGAACCCTCAACTCCTGTCTGACTTCATCTCCCACCATATTCCCCCATTTTCACCAAATTCTGCCCACACGTTTAGGGTCCTGGATATGTTCCTGCATTATTTGTTCTTTATGTTAGGTGGAGGAAGCTTTGAAGACAATGTAAATGAGAACATAATTTTTATGTGTCTTGTTTTGAATATTTTACTATGAAGGATGATATATTTAAGGTCTAGGTGTACAATTCCGGGTTCATCTGGAAATTTTCACTGATGTTTCTAAGAACTGTTATATATTTAAAAAACCCGTCAGGAGTGTGTCCTACTTCCATGTTGCAGTAGTAGATTTAATGGTAACAACGGTAGTACAATGTTAAATGAATTAGATAAACTGAGATGCAAATGTAGGAAGTTATCATGTACAAAAATGAACCCCGTGACAGCCACGATCAGCCTGTATCACAGCCACCATACAGTTGAGTGCAAGATTCCAGCTGTAAAGAAAGACGTGTCAAGTTCCTAAACGGTATGTATCAGAATCATCCGTGTGAATTCGTCCAAAACTTAGTAACAAGAATGCCTTATGGATAATGATCAACTTTTAATAGACTTGAAAAAAGAAGTATTTTATAACAAAGAAAATAAAATACCTAGAGCTCAAGAAAATACTACAAAGTAAAAAGGTACTACTGCTCGTTGTATTTGCGATATTCACAGTCACCAACCAGCACAGAAGTTGAAAGTTGTCACTAAAAAACCCTCAAAGGCTGCCAGCATACTACTCAATACACTCCTTTCACTAATAGCATTATGTATGCTTACATTGAGAATGATCTCAAAAAAATTGAATTTATCCCAAGTGGTGAACTTCAGAAGGGTCTCTTTCCAAACTTTGTAGCATGCAGTTAAGAAAGTGATTGATCTTGTTAAACAACTGCTGTTGTCTGCTATGAGGCAGCTGATGCTTAAGGTCACTGCTTATTCTGTGTGCCATTCATCCCTACTGCGAAAACTTTCACTGCAGGATGTGAGCAATCAATCGGGATCCTGATGACTAAAATATAAAGGCGAGTCTCTGATAGTTTCAACAAGCCACACTGGATTTGAAGCACCTTTTAGCATAGTAATCACCCTATTGCTAAGAGAATTAAGGTAAATTTGTCAAGTCTAATAGAGAAAAAAAATCCAGGGTGCCAAGAAAGGACATATTGCACATGGCATGATGCTCACTTAATTTAGTCTCTGCTTAAACTCACCTCATAAAAGAATTCTTCCTTAACTTCCCTGTCTAAAATAGCAATTCCTCTACCCCACACACATCATCAGACACACTTCTCATTCTGTCTCCTTCTCCTGATTTAATTTAGACATGACTACCAGTCAATGTAATCTATTTAATTTTTTTTTCTTCAGTTTTTTTCTTCAGAATATCAGCTCTGTAAGGATGGGGACTTTATTTTTTTGCTCATAGTGAGATACCAGTGTTTAAAATATTGGAATATAAGAGACATTTAAAAAAAACATTTTATTTGAGAGAGAGAGAAAACGTGTGTGTATGCATGCGCATGTGCAAGTAGGGGAGGGGCAGAGAGAGAGGGGGAGAGAGACAGACTCCTAAGCAGGCTCCATGCTGTCAGCACACAACTCCATGCCAGGCTCAATCCCATGAATCATGAGATCATGACCTGAGCTGAAATCAAGAGTTGGATGCTTAACTGACTGAGCCACCCAGGTGCCCCAAAGACATTTAAAAAAAAATTTTTTTTTTGAATGGTGTGGATAAGAAGGAATGTACAGTATTGTTCTTCTTTCTCACTGGAACCAAAGTAAGGAACTTTCTATAAGCAATGTAATAATATAGAAAATGTTTTATAAAAAACACTTTTATAATGAAAAGGAAGCTATTCATTTATAGGAGAATGATAAGGGGAAAAAGGTGCAGTTTGAAAGGGAATAAAAACTAACATGAGGCATGTATAAGGATGAAGATATTATGAAATCTGTTGTTATCTTGAATTATGACTGCTAAAACTTGTTTGTAATAATTATTAAATTATCTTTAATGTGCCTGACATTGCCTTAGACATTAGGCATAAAAAGATTAGTAGAACACATGTCTTGCCCTTCAGGTATACAGTCTAGAGAGGGTTGAAAACAAGTAAAAAATATTTAAATTAATACTGTGTGTGCTAAAATGGAAGCTAGTACAAGACTCTCTGGGAACAAAGTAGGAATAGCCTTGTAATGTAAAGGGAAAACTTTGAGCAAGAGGTACTATTTCAATTGAATGTTGAAATATGAATAGGGTTGTGTTGGTTGGTTAGACAGAAAGACAAAAAGGAGCAAAGATGTGAGAAAGAATTTGTGTATTCTGGTCGGAATCATGTATGTGTTATGCGACAAAATAGCAGAAGACTCTGATGGAAAAAGAGAAAGGGAGAGAATTATGGTTTTGAGTACCAGATTAGAGAATGCATTTTTTTGTTCTCTAGGTGATAGGAAGCTGGCAAAGAATTTTAAGCTGAGGACTATAACTTGAACAGGCTTGGGTTTTTAAAAAATTGTTTCTATGGCCAGAATGTGGAGAGAGACAATATGACAAGGTAGGAGATGGATATTTCAGCTCTCCAGTATGTCCCAAAGTTTCAATCAAACACTGGTTTTAGGTGGTGTCCATGGAGAGTTTGTGAAAAAGGATTGCACAATGTGCCATGTTTTAGAAATATTAAGTCAAGCAAAGATAAACAGGTTTATTATTTGTATTATTGTTAGTGCTGTTCTATTAATTATCATAGAACTTGTGAGAAAATTCAGTATGTTTATGTCTATCATGCATCTCTAAGATGGGGGACGTGTTGTATGGTATTTTCCAAACATCATGACCACAGATAATCTACAGTCCCTCCTCTTGTCAACTGCCACCTGCCAAATTTTCTATGACATTCTTTTGAATTTTCCCTAGGGCTACCATTTAAGCTGAATTTCTCAGCTAGGCTTTTGTGAGAAAATTAAGTCCTGGAGAAATTTATTTGAGTGAGTCTTAGAAATTCTTCCAAGCGTGATCCATGGGTAATACCATTCTTAGATGCATAAGAGAGAAGCTATTTGCTTACATACACTGAATGTCCCTGGACATCAGAGAAACGATGGGAGATAATAAATTATGAGGGCTTGAGCTAAGAGCAATAGTAGTGTTAATAAAGTGATTGTCTGATACAATTTAGTGACTCATTTTGTTGTTGTGAATTTATGACTTCTGTTGAAAGCTGTTTTCATAGATTTTCTTTATTGAAAATACACAAATACACTAAAAAGAACCTCAAACACACACACACACACACACATATATATATATATATATATATATATATTTGAATTTATCAGTCTGATATTTTTCTTCATAATTATATGCCATCAAGTCAGAATTTGTTCAAAAATTTTTGAAGACACCTTGATATAAAGAACAAATTTATTCTATAGAAAATAAGTGGAGAGAGTTTATAACTCAGAGAGTCTGAAAATACACATTTCAATAAAACTGGCTATTTTATTTAATCACAGGAAGGACATTGGAAATATAGTAAAGATCACACTGAAAATTACGAGGGAATTAGACACGAATAAAATGCTTCAAAAGATAATTATTTTAAGAGGTTGGTGATATAAGGGGTAGGAAGGAAAAGGTGGACTTGAATAAGTTATTTAATCAGAATGATTAGTAGTTACATAATTACTGCAACTTAGGGATACATTGGAAACCAAAACGTTATTAGAAATAAAAGTTTTTAAAAGCAGTGTGTTATTAAAAATATGAAAATGTGCATGGTGGATGCCTAAAACTCACCCAATTAACATTTTAAAGTATAATTTAAGGGCATTTTTATTTTTATTTTGAGAATGAAAGCTATTGAATAGTTCAGTGGGCAAAACAATTTTATCACTACTGGAGACTGATTTTTACTTCAGTAATCAAGAGAAAAGAATTTAAATTTTGCTGTCCTGAATAGATGTCATATAGAATTATAAGCAATATGAAGAGGCTTGTTTTTCACAAACAGCAGATTTCTTTCTTTTTTTTTTTTAAAGCAGTGCTATTTTACCAGTTGGATAAATTGTCTCTATCCAACTATTGACTACAACCTCCCACATTGACAAGGATTTCCTTTATAATTTTGATTGATTCCTGGAATAGGAAAGGCTGTATTTCTCATACCAATTTGTGACTTTCACTTCTGTTCTCCATACTATACCATGTGACTAATGATAATGACTAAGCTTTTATGTGATAAATAAGTTATATTCACTCATGTTGGTGTCCAAAATTTTTTTAAAAATATTAATTTGGATGGATTTTTACTATTTAGACATGATTCTATACTTTATGATTCCTTCGTAAAATAAAATCTTTAAGATACATCAGATATTTCTTATGTTTACTACATTTCAGGAAACTCTGGAGTTGCACAAGTACTTTCATAGACATAGTATTAATTGATTTTGAATCCTAAGGGATTTGGTTACAAAATGCAGATAGTCTGTGTTGTTCATTAGAATGAGATTTCTTTTTATTTTATTTATTCTGAGGAAGAGAGACGGAGAGAGAGTGGGTGCAGACATATGTGCACACATGAGCGGGGGAGGTGCAGAGAGCGAGAGGGAGAGAGAATCCCGAGCAGGCTCCGTACTGACAGCCCAGAGCCTGACATGGGCTCGATCTCACAAACCTGTGAGATCATGACCTGAGCCAAAATCAAGAGTCAGAGGCTCAACCAATTGAGCCACCCAGGAGCCCCAGAATGGGATATTTTAAAGATTTTGAATATGTGAAAATATAACCTTACACCTAAATAGCATAGCATTTTTATTTAATATGTTTATCAGTTTTGATGTGTATGTAACTCATGACAAATGTAGGCCTTCAGAATTTTTGGCGATTGATTGAATATATTCATATTTTCATTTTTTTCCCCTTCTCTCTTCATTTTAACCTGTTACACCATATACATTTTTTTAAATTTCAAAACCCAAAGCACTTTTTTTCACTAAGCCGTTTTGTGAACACTTTCTTTCAAGATCTTTAATTTCTCCCATTATTCTTGATGATCACTGACTGGTTCTTCCACCTCTCACTTTTTTCTGCAATTACTGTGAGGGCTTCCTTTAAGGCCAGCACCTCCACTCCTCAATCAGAAAGAGCTTTCTCCTACAAAGCAGCTCCATGTTTAGAACAGGCAAGTAAGAGGCAGCAAATACTTCAACATCGGCCTCAACTCAAGTCACGTCAGTGCTTCTTAATAACAGCTCTACTTTGTATTTCTTGAACTGTGAATCTTATTGACATAGCTTGAATTCTGGAAGGCAGCTATGCTCACCACTATACCACCAACACTGCACAGCAACATAGCTTGAACTCTGAAGACACGCTTGGAATCTCCTTTTCACAGAAAAAACCTCAACCTGCTCAGTATTTTTGTTTTTAATAAATTCTAATTGAATCATCTACCTACATCTATGACCTACCTAGGGTCTCTCTGACTGCTCTGTATCAGCCAAATCTGAGATCTCAGGCTAGTAAATTCAGCTCAATAACATAGATTCAATATTTACTATTTAAAAATATTGAATGCCTGACTGAATATTAAAGTTTCAGTGACAATGAGACATCTTCCTGCTTTTGAAGACTCTAAAATCTAGTGAGGGGAAAAAAGGTACATTACTGGGTAATTCCAATATTGTAAGCCCTGGAATTGAGGTGTGATCGGGTTCTGTTGGAATCCAGTAAGAAATTATTGGACCAATCATGAAATTGAAAGATATCTTCCTGAGAAAAATTCTATCTTGGAAAAATAAGCAAAGTAGAAGGTATTTCTAATAGCAGAAGCCCAGAGATGTGAAACAATGAATAAGAAAAAACTGTGGTTTACATTTTTTAAATAAAAACAGTTGTTTTTTTAAATTTTTTTTTAACATTTTTTATTTATTTTTGAGAGACAAATTGAATGGGGTTGGCTGGGGGGTGCAGGGAGGGAAGGAGACATAGAATCCAAAGAAGGCTCCATGCTCTGAGCTGTCAGCACAGAGCTCAGAGGAGCTCAAACCCATGAACTGTGAGATCATGACCTGAGCCAAAGTCGGTTGCTTAACTGACTAAACCACCCAGGCACCCACAGTGGTATATTTTTAATAATTGTTGCAAAATATTTTTTATCCTGCTGAATTTTAGGCAAACTAAGATAGTGCCTAAAATTATTCTATCAGCTGTTCCTATTTAACAATTTGCCCCGAAACTTGGGATCTTAAAACAATAAGCATTTATGAAATCCACAGTTCTGTTTGTTAGCTGTGTAGGTCTTCTGAGATAATCTGGGCCTGCTAGGCTGGGGCTTGATGGCCCAGGATGGCTCTCCCCATATATCTAGTGGTTGGCAGAGTGATTTGTTTGGTTACTGGAGGGATCAAATAGGGCTGCTTGTCTGAGCTTTCCTTAGTCTCTGATTTCCAGAGTTTCTTTTTATTTTTTTTTTTATTTTTGGAAGAGTGCAAGATGGAAAGGGGCAGATAGAGGGCTGCCCCAGATCTGAAGCAGACTCTGAGTTGTCAGCACAGAGCCCGACGTGGGGCTTGAACTCAAGAACTGTGAGATCATGACCTGAGCTGAAGTTGCATGCTCAACTGATTGAACCACCCAGGTGCCCCCGATTTCCAGGCTTCTTTATACAGTGATTGTTTTAAAGTTCCAAAGAGCTGCAAGCCAGAGAAAAGCCCAATGCACAAGCATGTCTCAAATCCTTGCCTGAGTCATTTTTTTTTTTTTTTTTTAATGAACCATTAGGCAAAGCAGTCTTATGGCCAATTCCAGAGACAATTTGTGGAGAAAGGAACTCTACCTTTTTAAGGGAGTAGTTGCAGTTCAGTTTACAAAAAGATCATTTATACAAGGAGAGGAAAACTCTCTGGCTGGCTTTGCAATCTACCAGTCACACTGTAGGCTTTATAAAGTTTTATGATCTTTTTCTTTCTTTCTTCATTGTATTGCTTTCACATTGAGAAGCACATTCCAACTTGCCTTGGGGCCAATAATTAGTTATAAATTAGAACAAGAAGGGCCAGTCTGTTTGCTTTTGTTACTAATAACTGAATACATGTTACGTCCTAGTACATCTCCTCTGTCCTTTCTACTTAGCCTCTTTATTGTAATCTTCCATAAACAAATTACCCAAAATACCTTTTTTTTCTAAAAAATCAAAGGCAAGAAAATAATTATTTTCTTTTTTTTTTTTTTTTTTTTTTTTTTTTTTAACGTTTTTTATTTATTTTTGGGACAGAGAGAGACAGAGCATGAACGGGGGAGGGGCAGAGAGAGAGGCAGACACAGAATCGGAAACAGGCTCCAGGCTCCGAGCCATCAGCCCAGAGCCCGACGCGGGGCTCGAACTCACGGACCGCGAGATCGTGACCTGGCTGAAGTCGGACGCTTAACCGACTGCGCCACCCAGGCGCCCCAATAATTATTTTCTTTGAAAGGAGATATTGAAATTATTTTTTAAACGACATTTCTGTGCTACTCAGATCCATATTTGAAATATTCTGGTTTCAATAGCTTGATCACTAGGCTTTTGTAGAAGGTGTTACAGATTTATTTTTCTGTCATGCTTTTGGATTGATAGCAACTTTTATAATATTTTTGATCCAGTTTTTCCTTAGGGTCCAAGGTACTCCTGGTTAGTAATTGAAACTTCCGAGGGTGCTTGCTGCTGCTTTTGGGCCACCAGGGTGCCATTCAGAGCAGTTCACACTTAGAAATTCAAGGGGCTGAACTTAGCTCATATTTTTCTTTCTTTCTTTACTCAAAATATACCAACTGTTTCAAGAGAAACACATAATTTACATTTGGGGGAAGGCAAATTTAATTTCTGAAGGGAACTGCTGACTAAGCAAAAATTCACTGGTACTCATCTTAGTAAGAACAAATAGTTAAAATTTTGTCTGCATTAAGTTTCTGATGAACTTGAAACCAGGGTTAGGGTTAGGAAGAGTAGAGCAGTGAAAAGAAATAGAAAGAACAGAGCAGAGTAAAATTATAACTGAAAAGTACTTAAAAGCTTTCTTAAATAATTCAGGATTCTTCTTTTCATATTTTAAGAAGTATATGCACATATTTATATAAAAGTTTGTATTTATACATTTAATTTAATAAATAACAAATTTAAATATATGTAAATTAAATAAGGGCAGCTTTAGGATTTTTTCTTAAAGAAAGCAGTTGGGGGTTCTTAATACAGAACATGAACAAAAACACTTCCCAGTAAATGTAGCCTGTTTAACTCAGAAAACTAATGTCTCTACCTTCTGAAACCCATACTAAACTGAGAGTAAAGGGGTTTTTTTAAGACATAAATTCTACAACAATGGGAAGGATGATAAAGGAAACAATAGCTAGAGGATTTGGGAAACTTGAAAGTAGACGGGTGAGCATACCTGAGAAGTTTCAGTTCTAAAATTATTATGCCCAGAATTCGTGATCCCCAAAGACCACCAGGGAGCCGAGTCCGATGCAAAAGCAAAGAGCCTTTATTCGAGCTAGCTCGAGCTCAATCCCCTACCTGCACCGATGCAGCGGTGAGATACGAGGGAGAGAGAGCCAGTTTCAAAAGCACAAAGGTTTTATAGGGGTCTAGGGGCAGTTGGTGAGGTAATGGCTGTGGCCTCAGCTGATTGGCTGGGGAAGGGTCGGAGTCCTGTTATGCAGGTCGCTGGGCGTGTTTTGATCAGGAGGTTTGAACGGGTGAGCGGGAGGTTACTCAAGGGGAGGAGGCATGGTCTAGGTGAAGGACACAGAACAAGATGGAGTCGGCTGGCGTAGGCCCACCCTTTCAAAATGACATTGTGGGGAACCTAAAACCAACTGCATCTGGAGGGATTGATAGTACCAGGTCCTTCTGGCGATGGACAATAAAATTAAAATAAAGTTACTTAATAAGCCAGACTCTCAGAGAAGTCCGGGTACTTGAATCCACACAAGTGTCTCTTAGATGCCTTTTGTTCGCTTTCCCTCATCTCTTTTGCAGTAGTAGACAAAGAAACAGTTGAGTAGACTGATTCCCAACTCTGGTGCGTTGTGTATGTCATGTAAATTATGACGTGCTTTAAAATAATTCAATTTAGTAACTCTTGTGATTTTTTGGGTTTATTGTTTTTGTTTCTGTGTTTCTCTTCCTTTTTACTTTTTGTTTTAAACAAGAAAGTCTCCTTAGGACTCTGGAGAAGTTCCCTTATCCCAAGAGTTGTACATTTATACTGAATACTCTTCTGGTTTGATTTAATTTTGACTAATGCTTTTTTAACCTTTTCCCACATATTGTCTTACTTTTTCCTAGCTGTTTCTTTACCTATATTCCTTCTGTATTATATAATTTATTTTAACAACATGGATCGATTGAAGCCTGAAGATTATAATGAAATTATCACAGATCAAGTTCTTGTCTGGAGTTGAACAATAGCAATGATGATAAACGCATAGTAATAACTGATCATTTCTAAGAAAGATGTTGTACCCCCTGCTTTTTCCCCAGTGCACCTCACCTCACGATGTAGTGAGCTCCCCAGAAATGTTAGCATTTGTAGTTTTGAGAGTACGTTTCATGATGTTAGTAACACTTAATGGGAAAAAAATTGCTAATTTTCATTTTTTTCATTTCATTTTTTTTAATGTTGGGATTTTATCATTTGTGTTCCTTTCCTCTTCCCTCAACTTTTTTAAAAAAAATATTACACTCAACATTAATAAAATCTTTGTACGTGTATTAATCATTCGCAGTATAACCAACATTACTCTTTTTACTTAATGGTTGCTTAGTTCTTCCAAACAGCTAATTTTCCTTTCACTTACTGTCACCAGGATTAATTAATCTGAGTACAACGAGGCAATTTTTAAGGTTTTGTTTGTGGTTTTAATTTTTGCTGTGAGGAGCCTCTGCGTGGCTCAGTCAGTTGAGTGTCTGACTTCAGCTCATGTCATGATCTCAAGGTTCCCGAGTTTGAGCCCCACATTGGGCTCTGTGCTGACAGCTCAGAGCCTGGAGCCTGCTTCAGGACTCTGTGTCTCCCTCGCTCTCTGCCCCTCCCCCACTTGTGCTCTGTCTCTTTCTGTCTATCAAAAATAAATAAAAAATTTAAAAAAAGTATTTCTAATTTTTGCTGTGAAATTTAAAATTAAAGAAAAAGAATTATACCTCTCCTTTCCTGCCTTAAAAGGGGAAAAAGCCAATTACTCTCTACCTCTAGAATTTATTAAGTGAAGACTAAGGGTGGAAAAAATTGCTGTTTTCATCTATGTCTATACTTATAAGCAAAATTTCAGTCAGACAGTTAGACCACAGTGTTAATCATCAAGAGGTCCTTACATGTGTGTGGCTGCTGTTGGTATATTTATCTTAAAATGATGTCGCTTTCAGTGTTTTCTGAGAGTTTACAAAGCCAAGTTTGAGGCATGTGTACAAAACAAAGAAGACTTTGGGACTGCATCTCTTTTAAACATTGCAAAATAAGAAGATAGTCTTTTAAACAAAAATTATGTACAACCATTGACCTGACATCAGTGAGCCAGATCTCTTCATTTTAATTTAAAACTTTGTGTTAACCCTTCCATATTCAGATTGGGGATATTCCGTTAAACGAAGATAATATTAATCCAAACCAAAATTGACATTAGTATTATGGCTGTCAGATTTAAAAAAAAAAAAAAAAAGTCCATGTAATTTCCTCCCTGGGTGTTACAAAGGACTCCTATCTTTTCACCATTAGCTTCCATTTCCCCAAAGGTTTTCTCACAAATCAGTCTGATCTGTTAAGGTATCATCTTATTTTATTTTAAAAGTTTGTTTATTTATCTATATTGAGAGAGAGAGAGAGAGAGAGAGTGAGAGAGAGAGAGCGCATGCAGGAAGGGCACAGAAAGAGGCAGAGAATGAATCCCGAGCAGGCTCTGTACTACCAGCATGGAGTCTGATGTGCGGCTCAAACTCACAAACCATGAGATCATGGTCTCATGACCATGAGAGCCGAAAATGAAGAGTCAGACGCTTAACCGACTGAGCCTCCCAGGAGCCCAAGGTATCTTTTTATACATGTGGTGGGATAATGGTAACGGAAGTAACACTAATAATGATAAAATGATGATGATGGTGGGGGTGATGGTGGTAGGGTGATCATGGAGAAGGATAGTTAACATTTATCGTTTGCTGTGCCTGACATTCTGGTATGCACGTTACGTTATTATTATCTCATTCAATCCTCACAAGGATTAGATAAAATTTTGCTTCCGTTAAAAAAAAAAAAAAAAAAAAAAAAAAAACTGGACCAGAGAGAGTTTAAAATGTTCCCTAGAGTCACACAGCTAGTAAGCAGTGCAGTGCAGTCAAGCTAGTCCTTTACTGGAACCCACTCTATCTGTGGTAGTCTTTTTCCCCTTTTCCTCCTCCACAGTGACAAGTTTGGTCACCTAAAGTACCTATGATGCCATTCTTCTCAGGAAGACTCAAGCAAAAGTGGAGAAAACCAGCTGGTTAGTCTGCAGTCTTTCATCTCAGAAGGAAAAATAAAAATGAAAAAAAATTTAATATCTTACCATGGTCATGTTAGTAGGCTAGTAAATAGGTAAGGATTTGGAAAGCTAACATGGAATTGTTGCCTGCTTAACAAATTAATGCTCCTTCCCACATGGGAGCCTGGAGTAGCATCTGAAATTTGAGGAAATGACCCAGTCTCCTGTTCTTCAAACCTTACTCTGCTGTTCCATTTTGTCTTTGCCACCTGTCTTCCTCTCCAACTTAAGGTCCTGAGTTGTTCTTCCCTGATGCAGTGGTATCCATTCACACCTTTCTGATAAATTTAGTCCTCACACAGTCATGTCTTCATTTTCCAAGAGACTATTCCGATCAATATGCCTTGGTCCTTTCAAAAGTGGATAAAACAAAGGCAAAAAGTAACTTGAAGAAAAAAGAAGAGGGATTATGTTCAAGCAGATCCGTGTGGTCACAACCCTATAATTTGAAAAGACTTTAATATGAGTGAATCAGCAACACAAAATACTGTATTATCTTCTTTTATGGGGTTTGAATTTAAGAAATACTCCTAGATTTCTCCAAAGATAATACACATTTATCTTCCAGGTACTGATACAGTCTCTTTCATCATTCCCTGTGCTCACCATTAATGAGTATTCATCTTGTCCCTGATCTTAATTCTTGCAGCAAATATTTACTGTGTTCCTGGTATGTGTTAGGCACTATTCTAAGTGATAGGGAGAACATAGTCTCTATTAAAGAAGACAATCAAATAATAACTCCAACAAGTATATTATTAGTCTGATGTAAGTGCTGAAAGATAGGAGCACTATTCTGTAAGCGTTTAACAAAGGAATCTAAGCTAGTTTAGGGAGTAAGGGCATGTATGGGAAATCACCCTTAAAGAGAAATGAACTGAAATACAGGAGAAGAGTCAGGAGGTGTGTGGTGTTCACATAGGGATAGTGTTTAAAGAAGAGGAAATAGTATGGCTAAAGGCTCTTTTAAGGAACTTAAAGACTACTTTCCAGTGTGTGACTGGGGCTCAGAGTGCAAGGTGGTGAATGAGTACACAGTGATATTAGAGATGCAAGAATGTGTCATATCATGCAAGGTCTTACTGGCCACATTATAGCATTTTGGTATAAACCTAAAAACATTAAAGATTTGTTGAATGGATCTAAGCAGTGGTGCAAATGAATCTGTTAGGTTTGCATTTTGGAAAGATCTCGCTTCAGAGTGGAGTTTGATGGGAGGCTATCCAGGTTGAAGTCAGAAAACAGCTCTTATTAGGGTGCCTGGGTGGCTCAATCAGTTGGGCATCAGTTTCTAGATTTCAGCTCAGGTCATTATCTCATGGATCATGGAATTGAGCCCTGCATCAGGCTCTGCACTGACAGCACAGAACTTGCTTGGCATTCTCCCTCTCCCCCCCCAACCCCTTTCTGCCCGTCCTTCTCTCTCTCTCTCTCTCTGTCTCTTTCTCAAAATATAAAGAAACTTAAGAAGAAGACAGCTCTTACTGATTAGAGTCTAAAGGAAGGGCAATAAGCAGTTGGACAAATAGTAATGGAGAGGATATAGGATATGAGGCTTTGAGAAATGTTCAGGATGACTTCTGTTTGTTGTTGTTTGCTTGTTTGTTTATTTTGGCTTATATGGCTCAGTAGATAATAGTAAAGAGGAAAAATTAGAAGACAAGGTTTGGGCAGAAGATTGATTCAGCAAATATTTATTGAGTGCTTACTCAAGCTCTACCCATCCTGAGTTTCTTGAAAAAATTAAACGCTAAATGCCTCATAAAGCATTTGTTGTATATAATGAATTACTATTTTTCTGTATATCTAGAGTAAAACTAATCTTCTACCTTCCTTGGAAGAAGTTGAGAAGATAGCCAATCAAGTCATTTTGCATAAGTTCTTTTTTTTTCCCAATGTTTATTTTTGAGAGAAACAGAGAGACAGAGACAGAGTGCAAGCGAGGGAGGTGCAGAGAGAGACCGACACACACAGAATCCAAAGCAGGCTCCAGGCTCTGAGCTGTCAACACAGAGCCAGACGCGGGGCTCGAACCACAAATGGTGAGATCATGCCATGACCCGAAGTCGGATGCTTAACTGACTGAGCCACCCAGGTGTCACTACATAAGGTTTAATTATCTTGCAGAACTTCAGCTGAGAAAGACTGAGTTGTTCCATGCTGCATAACATTCTGCCTATGTTCTGAACATAATGAATCAGAGATGTCGTTAAGCATTTGATATGAAGAAAAATCATTCCCATGACAAGATTAACTACAGCAACTTAATTTTATCTAATAGTTAGGATACCTCCCAAGCAGCTTACATATTTTATTATAGGCAGTTAAGAAATAACATTTTAAAAACTTATAAAACATCTTTTAAAAATTACACTATAGTAGTAGCTATGTATCATTAATGTACCCTTTCTCAGATACTTTAGAGCTAAATTTTTGTCTTCTACTAAAAAATGCAAATGTGATACACTTGCAATTCTTTTTGAAGTATGCATAGCTTATTATTTTTGAAGTAGAAAGCTAGAAAGTATTTTGGAAAATTTCTTAGATGGTGATAAAGATCCCAAGAGAGCCTTAAATGTTGAAAATGAGATGTAGGAAGTGAAACAGTGCCACCTGACTTTGACCCTAGGTGTAATTACATTAAGGTATAAAGTATTGTTTTTCATCTGTTTAATATTTATTTAGTGTGTGGTATATGCCAAGCAGTGTTCATGTCACTGGGAGAAATCAATGAACAAAATATGCTTTGGGTATGGTATAGGCCAAGTTGCTCTACATATAAGGTGTTCAGAAAAGCCCCCCCCTTTTTTTTTTACATTTATTTTATTTTTTTGAGACAGAGAGAGACAGAGCATGAACGGGGGAGGGTCAGAGAGAGGGAGACACAGAATCTGAAACAGGCTCCAGGCTCTGAGCTGTCAGCACAGAGCCCGACGCGGGGCTCAAACTCACAGACCACAAGATCATGACCTGAGCCGAAGTCGGCCGTTTAACCGACTGAGCCACCCAGGCGCCCCCAGAAAAGCCCTTCTTAAAAAATCATAAGCAAGATCGTATTTGTTACAAAAAGTACATCAACTTAATTTATAAACTTCCAGTATTTTCGTGATAATGTTTTGTTCTTTTTGGATAGTAATTTTGAGTCTAAATGGAATAAAGCCTATGTATATATTAATTGCTTTATAGATTCCTACATATTACACTGTTAATTAAAAATGTTAAAAATGTTAAAAAATGCTATGTGTATATATCAACCCAAACCCAAACCCAGATGTTTTCTACTCTTTAATTTGAATATTTTTGAATTAGAAAATAGATCAGTTGTTTCCTCTCAGACCTTGTAGTCTTAACGAGAAGTCAGGCAGAACAAGATGTGTAATACAAAGCTAAGAACGTGGGTAGGATTAACACAGGGTGATAGGAGATCACACTGGTGAAGCATGTGATTCAACACAGTGTGGTGAAGAACACTTCACAGAGAAGATATAAGCTACTTGAAGGCAAAATAAAGCCAAATAAAGGTGTGGCTGTGGGCATGCTACGCATATCGTTAAAACTGTGGGGTTTTTTAACAGTAAACACATAAAGGAAAGATACTGCATTGATTGACAGTATTTTCTTTTGCTCCATGCTTTATTCTTTGGCTGTGTACCATTGAGCAAGGATCAAGTAGTTCTGCAAGTGTGCTAACTATTTATTAAGTAGAAATCTAAGTATTTGTAGTTAAATGCCATTGACTTATATTTTCTCAGCATTTTACAGCTTAGAATATGCTGGCATGGTCTTTTATTTGGTCTTCATATCTAATAAGAAAACTATAGATAGAGATATTAAATAATTTTTCAGGGTTTATTTTTATACAATTTAATGATTTATTCAGAAATCTTACTTTGATAGTGATTAAATGAATGTGTTACGCAGAATAACTTTTTCTCTTTGTGTCTTGAGCTCTATTTCCTTTTCTTTCAATGCCCATATATTTGGATGAAGCCACTTATCAACCACTTTGGTTTATATTCTCATATAATTCATAATTCAGCATATTTTTTCAAACATAAAAGCTAGGTAAAAAACAGACAGGAGTAATTGACTATATGCTATTTACATTCTCTTCAAACTTCTTAAAAAGGCTATTTTTTTTCCCTTTGGACCTCTCTTATATTATCCTGCTAGTATTTTCTACCTTCTAGCAAGGTTGAAGTAGTAAAATTTTTTCTTCCTCAAGAGGGATCAAGAGCAACAACAGTATAATTAATCATTAATTAAAAATTATATTTTAGCTCTAATGATATGTTTTCTTATTTATGCTTACAAATCACCTCCTTTTTAAATTGCACACTCTGTTACCTTTATGAACAAAAACACTAGAAGTAGTTTGGTCTGATGGAAGAACACAGGCTTTAAAGGGGTATGTGCCTAAGTTACCTAACAATTTTTCTTTATCAGTAAAATTACCTTATTTTACTCTTCCTGGTTTTTACTCTCCTCATCTCTAAAATGGAAATAATATCAAATATATAGCTTTTTAAAAAATTAAATGAAATATCATATACTAGTCACCCTGCAATGTATCTGTCATAAAAGATAGCGTACAATTATATTTCCTTTTGACTTCTTGTCCTCCTTTTTTAAATTCATTGGGGGCCATTATATTTGACCACCTAAAACAATCATATGCTGCATCAGTTCATGATTTTAATCTAGATATTGCTCTTTTCCAGATAAATTAGAAAAACCTTCTACTCTGGGTTGCTTCTGATTAATTTTCATAATTTTTAGTATCGTTTCCCTCACATATCAGGAGGTATTGCAACTCTGCTGTGCTGCAGAATTTTGCATCTCGATCTCTATTCATTTTGCCTTATTTTCTACTTACAGCTTATGACAAATAAAACCCCTCTTTTCTGAAATGTTCACATATTTTCCTTCAGAGCTGGTGCATTGATCACTATTAACAACAGATATTACCTCAGTATATTGGATTACAATAGCAGACTGCATTTTACAAAGTAGAATGAGTCATGCTTCAAGAGGGACAGTTCCCTCAGCCCACCCTGCCTGTGTATAGTGCCTTAATTTTCCAATAATTTATACCTTTTTTGCATTAATTTTTTAATAGGAACACATTACTTTAATGATTATCTTTGAGTCATTGTCATATCTTTTGTGATTGGGTATGATAGGGATTAAAGAGAATAAAGGAAATGAGGAAACAAGGGCATAATGCTGGGAGCAAGGCTGAATAACAGCGACTTTTGGACCAAACTGGTGCATATTACATGGAAGCCCTTATTGGAATTAACTTAATTATATGGTAGAAAGATGTATACAGTATACTAATGATGGCAATAATAGTAGCTAATACCCATATAACATGGCTATTGTGAGGCTTGCTATCAATTTAATTAATTCTATAACAACCCTTAAATATGAGTACAATTACTGTCTGATACTACTTTATGAGGAAACTAGCACAGAGAGGTTAACTCACTTGGACGGTTATCACACAGCCATCAAGTGCTGAAACCTGGATACCAAGCTAAGCAGGTATGGTCCCATAGTCTCTCTGCTCTTAACCATGACCCCACACTGCCAATCTGATGAGACTGCCCCAACCTACTGCTAATAATGTGGTGACTTAGTAATCAGTAGGATGAAAATAATACATGTTTCAGATTCTTGGACAAAGTAAAGGAGTTCTTGGGGAATATTGAGTATTTATAATGTGGCTTACTCACAATGAAAGCAATTGCATTTAACATTGTACATCTCACTAATGATAACTTTAATTACAAATGAAGGGTAAGAGTTTAAATCACAGTTTGACAGCTTTACCTGCCTAATGAGAAAGTTTGGATGTGGTTCCACAGGCTTAAAGACAGTTGATTCTTTTTTTTTTTTTTTTTACAGACTGTCCTTTCCATTTTGTTGTTGTTGTTCTTCTTGTTGTTGGTTTTGAAGGCAGTATTTATTTCTCAAAGAGATGTCTGTAAAGTTAAGGAACTGCTTTGCCGAAACTCAACTTTTCTTACTTCAAAATAAAGTTGAGGGACAGGCCTGTTTAAGAATCTTAGTATCAAAGTAAATAAAATTAGATGTTGTTCTTTTTGACAGTATATAAAACCCCCAGAGAGTAGGTGCTGCCAGGACATGGTAGTGATACTTTCTGTTTACATGGCACCTCTTTCCTACAAAGCAAATACAGCTTTGCCTGCATGAGAGCCTCTAAGTGTCTGGAATGTGAGATCTTGTGACCTCACTCCACTAACAAATCAATGCTGAGAAGACCAGTGAGACTTTGGTGAGAATGATATGACTTGCAGATCAGTAAGGTGTGAATGAGTGCAACTTACCTTATGCAGTGGAGACTCACTTTAGGAACCTTTTTGCCTTAAAACTGCTTTGGAGGAAAAAAAAAGATTCAGTTTTCATTTTCTGAAGGGACAACTTGTAAGTCACTAGCAACGAATAATAATGATAGTTATAGGGATAAATGATAGCTTATCCCTACAAATGATAAATAATGATAGCTTGTAGGGATAAATGTATATCTCCATGTCAACCTGATAAGGTTAGTTATTTCTGCCCCCTCCCTTATTTATAAGCTTATATTTGAATTTTAACACATACGTGTTTTAACTTTATTCAGGGCCATCAGTTATTAGCACTGAAGCTCTATTAGGTGTTTTTTCCATTTCTAAGAAAATCTAAATAATTTGGATTTATCAAAAAAAATCACAATACAGACTTCCAGAATCAGAGTCATTTTCGCTGAACATGTGTCCTAATTGTATCCATGTGTTGGCATGATATTCTGTAGAGACTAATTCTAATCAATTCTGTCTAAACATTCTGTATTTCCCATCAATTACTATGCTAAGTTGTTGACAGAATTCCTGCCAATCTTTGGGCATATGCCTCCCAGTACTGCCATTTTAACACCCCGGAGTGAGAGCAACATGACAGATTTCTTCATCTGTGTATTTTGCACACCCACCTTGTTTAAACGTGAAATATTAATCCTGTGAAATCAGCACTTAAAGGATGTTGTACTTTGCATGGCTTTCAGGGTGTTGTATAGATTTGAACAGTTTTCTGAACTGAATTGGCTATTAAATTATTGTAATATGTGTCTACACATGTTATATTTCAGGCATACATTAACCCTCCTAACTAATATAATGTGACTTAAAGGTGAAGTAATTTTTTTTCACTAATGACATTATTAGAATTTCATATATGTCCTGTTATACATGACATTTCTGTTTTAATCATAGGTCTTTTAACTGCAGACAATGGGATCTGAGTAAACAATCTACTGGTTAAAAAGGAATTTTTTTTTGGAAAAATAGTGTGCTGTCAACTGACTTCACATTGTTCTATAATAAAGAATTATAAAGGGGTGCCTGAGTGGCTTAGTCAGTTGAGTGTCTGACTTTGGCTCATGTCACTGTATCATGGTTTGTGAGTTTGAGCCCCGCATCGGGCTCTGTGCTAATAGCTTGGAGCCTAGAACCTGCTTTGGATTCTGTGTCTCTCTCTCTGTGCCTCTCTCCCACTCACACTCTGTCTCTCTTTCTCTCTCTCAAAAATGAAAATAAATAAACATTAACAAAATTAAGAAAACAAGGAATTATAAAGACATCAGGAACCCAAGAGTTACATTTCTTTCCATATTCTCCCCACTCTCTTTCTCCTCCTTACTTTCTCTCTCTTTCTTTTTCCACTCTATTTTTCTCATTGTTAAAAGTTTGGGTTTTTTTTGGGGGGGGTTGTTTTTGTTTTTGTTTTTTTTTTACAGCTAATATGTGTGCATGGCTAAAAAGTCCCATAGAAGTCATGCAGTTTAAAAAACCAAACAAGGCTGGCTAGCCAAATACCTAGGAACAAACCTACCTAGGTTAGATTATAAATCTCAGCCAGAAAGTAGATATATGAATACATGCAAAGTGCATATATAGATATGGAGCCTTTTTATGGACGGGGATGTTGACAGTAGTTCTGAAAGATGAAGTAGGCAGACACACTGCCTATCGCTTAGACGAGATTGTATCAGTTAGATGAGATTGTAGTTTGGTCATTAAGCTATAGCTTACTGAAAAAAGGATAATTTTTCCTTCATAGGCCCTCTTCCTAGTCTCCATAATTCTGAGTGCTACATAAATATTTACTGCATGATTAAATAATTGAACTAATGGAAATCAGACACAACTATCAGAATCTCAATTTACATCAATAATTCCATTTTTTTCCATCTCCTAAGCTAAACACCGTGGCAGTTATCTTTGACTAGTCCTTCTCTCTAATGCTCTTTTACAACACTCTTAGAGGTTTTTCTTGTAGTTATTGTCATTTCTTTACCATACTTAATGAATTTACACTTTTCTAGGCATTTCCAATGGTATCTCCCTAATTCTGATTTCATCTATCTCAGCACTTTCTTTCTTTCTTTTTTTTTTTTTTTTCAGCGTTTTTATTTATTTTTGGGACAGAGAGAGACAGAGCATGAACGGGGGAGGGGCAGAGAGAGAGGGAGACACAGAATCGGAAACAGGCTCCAGGCTCCGAGCCATCAGCCCAGAGCCTGACGCGGGGCTCGAACTCACGGACCGCGAGATCGTGACCTGGCTGAAGTCGGACGCTTAACCGACTGCGCCACCCAGGCGCCCCTATCTCAGCACTTTCTAAATTCAGTTTGGTGGAATTGTCATATCCACCAAGATATAATGAGTGTTAAGCAAAAAAAAAAAAAACAAAAAACATTTCTAAGGTCAAATTAATTTGGTCAAGCTGCATATTCTATCACTCCTTGGAGATTCACAGTGTACATTAGTGCTCTGAGAAGTTCTACAATAAAGAAACCTGTTTAATGTTGATTATCCCAGCATTGCTTTAAAGCGTTTGACCAATGAATCCTTTTATCATGGAATATCTATTGGTATCTCATGAGACTCATGTTCTGTAGATCAATGTTTGGAAAACGCTGAGGTCGACCATTAGAAGGGATTCTTAACTGCTTTCTCTTTGTTTATTATCTTTCTGAGCCTCTGCATTCTACACGTTGCATTGAAATAATTATGAAATAGCACTATGTATTAGGCATATAGAAAATGGTTACTAAACCTCTGTGGACTAGACTACCTAGAGGAAGAACACGAGTTTAATTAAAATCAAATTATTTGCTAAAATATAACATATGTTAGTTACTTTTAAAATAAACAAGTTAATTTCAAAAAGTGTAAAAACTATTATATACATACATATATCAGGAAGGTGTCTATGAGAGAACTATGAAACAAAATATCTATACAGCTTTTATAACACACATCAATTCCAAGGGAATAATTGCGATAGTTAGGTTAAGTCAAACCATATTAATTTTGATCATTCATTCCTTAATTTTTATTTGCCTATATCTACATATATGATTTTATTTAAAATGATAATACCAGGAAATGTTTTCCATTTTTTAATTGCTGTTCCCCAAAATATTTAACTTTGTGTACTAGAAATTTTAAGGCCATAAATAATTTTTATAAGTTCAAGAAAATGTCTATATAAATATTATGAAAGTCACATTAAGAGTGAGAATATGTTATTGAGTCTTTAAATCTCCATGAGGATTAGCTTGTTCTTTTAAGTTAATGAAAGGAAGCAATAGTCATCATCAAAGCATATATTGTTTAAAAATCAATGAGAGAACTGCCCTCTGTGTTGCTCTTTCTACTTTCAATTTTTTTCCCCCTCTGCCTAGAAGCTTAGAAAGAGTCTTTGTTCAGCCTTTAGATGTAGAGTCTGGTGTCATGCCTGTTAAGTCCATGATAAAAATGATCTAGATACTGGTCCTTGATGTTTTATATCAGGAAGCTAATTATTGTCTCCCTTTTCAGAGCCCCATTACCCCCAAACAACTTCTCTGTTCTCATGCTTATTTTATTTCTCTTGCCAAGGATAATTGCACATAGTTCTTATTACTTTCCTTAAAAGTGTAAATATAAATTATCAGTACATTGTTACTATTGGCTGAGGTAAATGACCTCTCTGGTTTTCCAGAATGTTTTTCACCTTAGTTGATCTACCATTTATGGGTGACATTGATGTACTATATACGAGTTTATGTTATTGACATTTTAAAAGGCTCATTACGTTTTTTGTTTTTGTTTTTTTTGTTTTTAGAAAATAACAGTGATAACTTTTAAAGTTTGGAGCTTCCCAGTAATAACAGTGATGTTCACCTCTTACAGGTTTTCAGGTGTGCCTGCACATGTATTCTTTTATTTGGTCCTTGCAGTAACCCTGTGAAGATTATAGATATTATTATTATTATATATAACTGAGCAACAAATTGCATATTGGAGAATCAATTACATTGTGTACTCACACACATAGTAACTTTTGGAGTGGGACTCCAAAGCTAGTTTTCTTAGTCCTTTATTCCTGATTTAGTAACTTGATTAAACCGGATTCATACTGCAGTTTTGGGTTTTATAGGATAGGAAATTACTTGGCATACACACTTAGGCTTAACAGCTATTTCATATATAGTTCTAAGTTTATCTTTTATGTTCCTCTTTCTAGTGAATAAAATGGAAAAAAAAATAAAATGAATGGAATCTCAATACTAATATTGATTGCAAATCACTTCTCAGTTGCAATACTCTGTAAGCATATGATTTCCCATCTTCTAACGGCACAGAAAAGAAACAAGTTCTAGTGTTCTGGGAAGTTAAAAGTCTATCAGTCCGGAATTCCTTATGGAGTCAGACCATCCGGGTTTAAATTCACCCCTTTTAAGCTCTGTAACCTTGCCCAAGTTACTTAAGACTCATCTTTCTTGCCTGTAAAGGGGGCAGCAGTAAGTATTTTCCCTATAGAGTGGTTCTGAAAATTAAATGGCATAATATCTGTAACGCCGTCAATACAGTGTGTTTACTTAGTGAACACTTGGTAATGTTAGCTATGAAAAAAAAAATAGAATGAAAACTTCAAACAATATAGTGACCCCTGGAACATGAAAACACACAGCCAGGAAGAAAAGAGAAAAGTGAGGGGAACAGGGAAATGAGAAAGGATAATTAAATATAAATGTGGTGAGGCTGCTGTTTCTATTTAGGATGTAGAATTTTTCAAGAGAACATCCTTCCCAACCTAACCATAAAAATAAGCCAAGTAAACAACAAGATCAGTTATTTTAGCCCATCAAGGAGCCAGGCCCAAAGCAGTTGAATAAATTAAAATCCAAGATTTGACAAACCCCTCCTAGGATGTATAGTACCCATGGCTGCTTTCAATTTTGAGATGTGGGAGGAAGAAGTCACTATAGATGCAGTTAAAAAAAAAAATGGGGCGCCTGGGTGGCGCAGTCGGTTAAGCGTCCAACTTCAGCCAGGTCACGATCTCGCGGTCCGTGAGTTCGAGCCCCGCGTCACGCTCTGGGCTGATGGCTCAGAGCCTGGAGCCTGTTTCCGATTCTGTGTCTCCCTCTCTCTCTGCCCCTCCCCCGTTCATGCTCTGTCTCTCTCTGTCCCCAAAATAAATAAACGGTGAAAAAAATTAAAAAAAAATAGCACAGCTGAACTTTGAAATTTTTAAATGCCAAGTGTAGGCAGGTCTAGGAGTTTAGAATTCCTAGGAGTCGAAGATACAAGGAGAATCTTTACTTACTCCCTTTCTCTTTTCCGTCAGTCGTCACTGGGAGCTCATGAAAGACATTGGGGCAAGAGCAAGGGAACTGAAAGGGCACCGGATGAGTTGCAGGCACGCTAAGTGGCAGAGTGCGGAGAATGAGAACTAATATAACGCTTTGCAGTCTGGGCCTTCCGTTGAACAAGTGACAGAGAGATTGCCCCCATCTGAGATGCATACACACAAGGCTGGACCTTAAACTGAGTGCTGGTGGGAAAGGGCTAGGAGAGCTGAGATTTCCCATGCAGCCTGCTAGTGGTTGAGGGCAAGGGGAAAACAAAGGACCCACAGGGTCTCCCCTGGGTGAGTCAGTGTGTGTCTTCCATTAGGGGAGGGAGCGGAGAGTTGAGAGAGAAGTCTTCTAAGTCACACATGGCACAGAGCCAGTTAAATGAAGATGGGGCAGAGGTGGCTGCCAGTACCCTGAAGGCAGAGGTGGGAACTGAGAGAAACCCCATAGGCACTCTGGGCCTTAGCACAAGTACCAGAAAGGGGCCGTGTCTCCCAGGGGTAGGGAAAGGAGAGCTGAAATACACCTCTGAAACATCCAAAGACAAAGTACAACAGCAACGGAAAAAGACACTTAGACTCCAAGTCCTGATAAAGAAAAGTTTTGTATTTTGCTCTCATAATTTAAGCCAGTGGTGAACTGAATTTAATTGAAAGGATAAAAGGGTCCAAACCCATTTTATTAGTTTGAGCTATGCCAGAACAGACAGCTAGAAACTGAGTGGCTTAAAGAACAGAAATGTATTTTCTCATGATTTTGGAAACTACAAGTCCTAGATCAAGGTGTCAGCAGAGTTGGTTTCTTCTGAAGCCTTCTGCCCTGCCTTGTAGATGGCTGTCTTCCCCCTCTGTCTTCACGTGGTCTTCCTTTTGTGTGTTGATGTGTATAGATTTCCTTTGCCTCTAAGGACACCAGTCATATTGGATTAGGGCCCACCTTAATGACACCATATGACCTTGATTACCTCTTTAAAGACCCTATGTTCAACCACTCTGAGTGGTAGTGGGGATTACCTCAACCTATGAATTTTGAGGTGACACAGTTGAACTCATAATAATCTATCTACGCTATACACTAGCTTGACTCAACCAGCTATACTAACAACCAGCCCAAACAAGAGATGTACACTTCCTGTCTAACTATTATTTACCTCAGTCTTTATTGTTCTTTTGCACACAAGGTTACAATCAGAAAATCACAATACACAAAAAAGCAAGAAAATGTGCTGCCCTGCCAACAGAGCAGTCTTTGGCAGGACCAGATCCAGACATGGTCAAGATATTGCAGTTATTAGATGGGATTTTGAAATACCTATAAGAGGGGCGCCTGGGTGGCTCAGTTGGTTGGGCGGCTGACTTCCGCTCAGGTCATGATCTAGCAGCTCATGGGTTCGAGTCCCACGTCAGGCTCTGTGCTGACAGCTTGGAGTCTGGAGCCTGCTTCAGATTCTGTGTCTCCCTCTCTCTGCCCCTCTCCTGCGCGCGCGCTCTCTCTCTCTCTCAAAAATGAATAAACATTAAAAACATTTTTAAAGAAAATAAAAAAATACCTATGATAAATGTGTTGAGGAATTTATTTAAAAAGATAGACCACATATATGAACAGATGGGAAATTTCAGCAGAGATACAGACACTGTGAAAAAGAATCAAATGTAAATGCCAGAAATGAAAACTACTACGTTGGAGATGAATAATTCTTTTCATGGACTTTACAGTAATCTGACACCTGAAGGATAATATCAGTGAACATAGCCAAACACAAGACAATAAAAATTTTCTAACTTGAAACACAGGGAGAACTATTACAGAGTAACTGATTTCTGTACGATTATCTTTAAATTGGAATCCTAAGAGGAAAAGAGAAAAAGAATGGAAAAAAAAATACTTGAGTAATAACTAGTACTTTTCCAAAATTCATGAAAAACATTGACCCACAGATCAAGAAGTCAGGTAACTTCAAGCAGGGTA
The DNA here is from genome assembly GCF_018350175.1 of Felis catus. Lineage (NCBI taxonomy): Eukaryota > Metazoa > Chordata > Mammalia > Carnivora > Felidae > Felis > Felis catus. The sequence continues at coordinate 155,094,234 of NC_058371.1, read as the reverse complement.
AACACAAAGAAAGACATATCTAGGCATGACTTAAAGAAATTCTGAAAATCAAAGATAAAGAAAACTTGTGAATGCAACCACAGAAAAAGGACACATCAGATATAAGGCAAGTGATATGAATGATCTTTTGTTACTCATCCAATGCAGTGGAAGCCATGAAATAATAGAATAGACCTGTCAACCTAGAATTAATATTCCACAAACAATATTTTTCAAAAAATAAGGTGACATGAAGAAATTTTTCTAAATTAAAAAAAAAAAGCTGAATTTTTTTCTAAGAGTAGTCCACTACAAGATATGCTTAAAAAAAAAAAAAAGATTGTTCAGTTCAGGGAATGATACCAGTTATGTATCTGGTAATCTTCTAGGTGAAGAACACCTCAAAGATTCATATGTCAATAAATATAAAAAGGAACTTATAATTATATATGGATATATAGAGAGGCACATACAGGAATATCTCTACATAATATATGCATGCATATTTTTATACAATAAAATATATACACATATTATTAATCTTGTTAAAGACATTCTCTGATTAACAAAAAAAAAGCAACTTAATACATTTATAGCATATATAGAAGTAAAATATAAAGTAAGTAAAATATAAGTAAATAAAATAACAAATGATGGGAGGGCGATTATTGGAAATATACTATTGTAGGTTTCTTATACTTCTTATGAACTAATTGAATATTTTCTGAAAGTACACTGGGATGAGTTCAAGATATGTGTAGTAATGTTTTAAGCAACAACTGAAGTCAGCGCAGAGAGGCATTGTTCTAAGTTGAATTTTGTCCCCTCCTCTCAAATTCATATGTTTAAGTCTTAACCCAGTACCCCACAAGGTGACTTTGTTGGGACATAGCATTATTGCAGATGTAATTAGTTAAGATGAGGTCATGCTGGAGGATCATGGAACCCTAATTCAGTGTGACTGGTATCCTTATATAAAGGAGAAATTTGAACACAAACACAGGAAGAATGCCAAGCAGAGATGAAGACAGAGATCAGAATGATGTTTCAATAAGCCAGGAAACACCAGTGATTGTCCACAAATCACCAGAAGCCACGAGGAAGGCATAGAACAGATTTTTCACAACATTCAGAAGAAAACAGTTTTACTGACACCTTGGTCTCGGACTTCTAGCCCCCAGAACTGTGAGACAATTAGTTTCTATTGGTTAAGCCACCAGTTTGTAGTACTTTGTTACAGCAGCCCTAGCAAATGAATGCAGGCACAAATGAAAAGTCAGTAAAGATAAGAGGGAATAAATACTGAAAAGACTGGATTTACCCATGCCCAAGACAAGGCAGAGAAGAGGACAGAGAGACAAAACACAGATTGGATGAAATGAACTCAAACACCTGGATAGTAGAATTAAATCCAAATATTATAATGAATGCATAGAATATAGTCCAATTAAATAGTCCGATTAAAAGGCAGAAATTGTCAGACTGGATAACTGGTTGCCATTTTCTCATAAAAATTAACATGCATCAACTTAATGACCCAGTAAATCCAATCCTAAGTATTTATCTGGGAAAACAGATATCCAAAAAAATAGAAGATGTTCATGCTAGTTTTACTGATAGTGGCCCCAAACAGGAAATGGCCTGTAATAGTTCATCCATTGGAGATTGGATAAACTGTTGCATATCCCTACAATATGAGATTACTCACCAATATAAAAGAAATTACTGATACATGCCACAAAATTAATAACTCTCCAAAACATAGTTGAGTGAAATAAGCCAGACCCCACAAAGTATATACTGTAAGATTTCTTGGTAATAGAAATCAGGTTTTTTTGTGTGCCAGCCAAGTGGGGATCCAGTAGGAAGGCATGTGAGGGAACTGGTATAAAGGGAATATCCTATGCTTCACAGTGGTTTGGGTTAGATGAATCTAGGCATTTGTCAAAACTGATTGAAATGCATTTAAGATCTCTTCATTGTATTTATGTAACTTGGAAAATAAATGGGAGGGCTGCCTGGGTGGCTCAGTTGGTGAAACATCCAACTTCACCTCAGGTCATCATACCGTGGTTCATGAGTTTGAGTCCCTCATTGGGCTCTGTGCTGACAGTGTGGAGCCTGCTTGGGATTCCCTCTCTCTGCTTCTCTCTCTCCCTCTCCCTCTCTCTCAAAATAAATAAACTAAAAAAAAAAAAAAAAAAAAAAAGGAAAGAAATTGGAATAAAGAACACCCTCACATTTCCTTATTCTGGCATATAGTTTTTGGGGTTTTGTTGTTGTTGTTTTGGAGTTTATCACTAGTGGGCTAATGTACACTATGTTTTAATCTAGTAGTATTTTACTGCAATAAATTGTATTACTATTTATACTCTGAGTTTTAGTTTACAAAGTATTCTACATACATAGTATTTTATTCAGGCTTCAAAACTACTCTGAGTTAAACAGGAAAGGCTCAGTATGATTTTCTTTTCTTTATAGAGGGAATAATGCCACTCATGCTTATTTACTCAGAATCATTGAGGCAATCAGTGGCTAAGATTCTTAAACAATGGTATTTTGACTCTGACTCACTTCAGTAAATTTCGTCTACTAAAAGATCAGTAGTATGTAAATTTAGTTCCCCCCCCCCCCCCCCCCGCCCCTGCTTCCTCACTTAACTTGCTTGTTCTTCTGTCTAATTTATGTACAGGAGTTCTCTTTGAGCTTCCAGGGGCAAAAGGCTTGGTGACTTTTTGAACTGACCATTTGCCCTAAGCTGGTTACATGGCACCTACGTGTCCCTCAATGAAAACCTACTTATTGAAAGCAGCCAGGACACCAGAGACAAGACTGGGCCTATTCCCTATGTATATGCCCTAGGTCCCGAAGTAGACAATACGCCAACTCGAAGTTATCTTTATGCTCTAAAGTAGAAAACCCATTTTTTAAACTGTATTTTTCTGCCATCTCCTTTGCCCTACTTCCCCAAGGCTGTTAATGTGTGTTGTGATGATTATTAAGAGACTTTAGGTCTTTACAACATTCTTAAGAGGAGGATAAGACTTGGGAATGAAGTTTAATGTATTATGTGAATAATTTACTCCCTTAATAATAAAATGATCGTGCACAATTTTTTTTTAATTAGAAGAACTCTCTCCAAAAATAGAATTAAACATTACTGCTGCGTTCTGTAATTGGTTATCAAAACTTACATCCTGATGAGATTTCAAAAAGGACATTCAAGAGTTACATTTGCAACTCAACATAGAAAAGGGTGAATATAAATTAAAATCTCTCTGGAAAGTAGGTTTGTCATCTAAAATAGGACTGATTCATTAGGGGAATTTATTTTACTCAATTAATAAAACATATTATAATCTCCTCCTGAAGACTCTACTGAAGCAAGTCTAAACTGAAGTAGCAGAGAGGTCATAAAATCTCATTAAAAAGGATTTTAAAATCGTAGTCTCAGTAGTGGGTAAAATTAAAGAGAATGAGCCCGCACATATTTCTCATTCAGAATTATGTGTTCATAACCCTAATTTTTAAACTTCAGTTACATACCCCATATTAAATCCTAATTAATATTGACCATCTTTTCAAATCATTTTAGTATCCATCTAGATTTCTACTGAGTCCTTCATATTACAGATTACGTGGAAAAACAATTGAGACCGTCTATATTTCAAAAAGGCTAACCAATACTCACACTCATTAAACGAGAACGGAATTGTCTGAATAAATGACTTCTGACTTTCCTGCGACAGCTGGGATCTGGGGAGCAGTTCAGAGTATAATATCCTTATCTCCCTAAGCAAGAAGTGTTCAGAATAGTTAACACCTCTTGCTACTTTTAGCAGACTAACTACTCAGAATCATTTAAACTGCTGTGGCCAAATAATCAGATTAGATCATGCTGCTGCCAGCCAAAGCTATTAAAACAGAATATGGCAAGAGGAATTAATTGAATATACCTTTATTTTGAATAGAACAAAGCAAGACAAAAGTAATTAAATACTAATACTATGTTTTTAGCAGGTGTCATCTTTTGAGAATAAGGTACAGAACAGATCATTCTGACACCGACAACATCCATTGGAGACCATCTTTGCCTTCTGTGAACTGAAGTGAGAAACTTAATGTTGCCTTGCAGAAGATTCCTATATACATACATGGTTAGGCATAATTGCCTTTTTAGGTCATTATCTGGGATTTTGTGAGCAAAATATTGTGTATTCTCCATGTGACCTTATATTTGTGACACATTTCCATCATCATTTTTGATTTGTCAATATCCATCTTTTCTCCATAGAATTAATCCTATGAGTGTCTGTCTATCTATCTATCTATCTATCTATCTATCTATCTATCTATCTATCTATCTATCATAGTGATCCCTGGCTCAGGACTTGCCACATATTTAGCACTCAGGTATTTGTGTATAACACTTTTTTTTAAGGAAATCTGGGGGGCGACTGGGTGGCTCAGTCATTTAAGCATCTAACTCTTAATTTTGGCTCAGGTCATGATCTCATGGTTTGCGAGTTCAAACCCCACATCAGGTTCCACACTGATTGTACGGAGCTTGCTTGGGATTCTCTCTCTCCCTCTCTCTGTCTCTTTCTTTCTCCCTCAAAATAAATAAACTTAAAAAAAAGAAATATTGTTGACTTCTACGACTTCATACTTAGAAAGAGACCTATTTTTAATATTCTTTATACATATTGATCAGTGGGTCAAATTGTTATTCCTGAGCTACACTTGGATGGGCTCTTTATATTCTTTTAAACTAAAATGCTTTGTGTTTCTATGTTAAATTTATTTTCCTTTGTGAATTAAATAGAGTTTGAGAGAATGAGATTCTGTTTAATTTTCTCCAAATACTCCGTATTCTAGATTAAATGATACATCTTTCAAAATTTTTTGACTTTATTATTTTGTTAAAACAGTTTTAGGGTTACAACAAAGGTGAGAAGAAGTTAGATTTCCCTTATACCCCCTGCCTCTACATATGCATAGCCACCCCAGTTCTTCATCAGAATCATATATTTTTTACCAAAGAACTTACATTGACACATCATATTCACCCCAAATCCATAGTATACTTAAGCATTCACTTCTGCTGTTGCATACCAGATCTGTGGATCTGGAAAAAAATATAAGGAAACATCCATCATTATAATATTATACAGAATATTTTCACCTCCCTAAAAACCCTCTGTGTTCTGCCTGTTCACCCCTGCCACTGACCCACCCTTCACAATTATTGATCTTTTTTTTATTCTGCCCATAGTTGTACCTTTCCCCAAATGTTATATAGTTAGAATCCTAGTGTATAATCTATTAGATTGTCTTCTTTCACATTTAAGTTCCCTCCATGTCTTCTCATGGCTTGATAGCTTTCTCTCTCTCTCTCTCTCTCTCTCTCTCTCTCTCTCTCTCTCTCTCTCTCTCTCTCTCTCTTTTAAGATCTGAATAATTAATATCTGTTGTCTGGATATACATGGCTTATTTATCCATTCACCTGTTGAAGACCATCTTGGCAATTATGAATACAGCTCCTATAAACATCTGTAGACATGAGTTTCAGCTCCTTTGCATAAATACCGAATGTAATTGCTGAATTTTATGGTAAGAGTATGTTTAGTTTTATAAGAAGCCACCAAACTGTCTTCCAAAGTGATTGTACCATTTTACATTCCCACCAGCAATGTAGGAGAGTTTCTGTTGCTCTACATCCTTGTTTGCACTTAGCGCTGTCAGAGTTCCACGTTTTGGACATTCTAATAGCTGTGTAATAGTATCTTGTTTTAATTTGCATTCCACATAACATATAGGGCAGAACATCTTTTCATGTGCTAATTTGCCATCTGTATATCTTCTTTGGCAAAACGTCTGTTAAGATCTTTGACCCTTTTTTTAATTGTGGTGTTTTCTCATTGTTGTATTTTAAAAGTTCTTTGTATATTTTGGATACTTTTTTTTTAATGTTTATTGTTGAGAGAGAGACACACACAGAGCGTGAGCAGGGGAAGAGCAGACAGAGAGAGAGAGAGAGAGAGAGAGAGAGAGAGAGATACAGAATCTGAAGCAGGCTCCAGGCCCTGAGCTGTCAGCACAGAGCCTGATGTGGGGCTCAAACCATGAGATCATGACCTGAGCCAAAGTCAGATGCTTAACCTACTGAGCCACCCAGGAGCCCATTGAATAATATAGTTCTTATGAGATATATCTTTTGCAAATTTTCTTCTAGTCTCTAGACTGTCTTCTCATTCTCTTTAAATTATCTTTTGCAGAGCAGAAGTTTTAAATCTTTTATATTCAATCTAGGGTTTTAGTGAGTACCTTTTAATAGTTGAGGAATGAAATCTGCATATAGTTCTTCAATTGATAACAATCTTACAGAGTGCGTTTCTGTTCAGCTATGTTGGAATGACACACATTCCTTTCCTAAGTGACTAAAACAGTCAAGTTAAGGATTCGTCTCCATTGTCATTTTTATCAGTTACAGGTAGCAAGTTTTGTATTAGAAATTTTTTTTTGGTTTTTGTTTTAGGTTTTAAAAAAGTCTTTCCCAGTGCTTAACAATCTTCTTTCTAGTCTGTGAAGCTAAATGTCTAATAAGCTACGTTTCTATTCTCTAATTAGAGGAGAAAGAACAGTCTACAATATGAAACATTATTGCCTTTCACTAATGAACAGGGAGGAAAAGTAGCAAATTGGCATTCATGTAGTCGCTGCTACGTGCCAGACATTCTTAGGCACCTTACATATATCATTTCAATTACTTCTCATCTAATCTGGTCATTTAGATATTGTTCCAATTTTATTGACAAGGAAATTGAGGGCTAATGGATCTGGTAATTTTTAAAAATGGTCTTACACCTTTAAAAGTACTAGGTACATCATAAGAACAGTTTCCTATGACTTCATTCTTCCCTTTCTAGTATTCCATATGCTATCTTTCCCTCTTTTAAGTTCTTTAAATTATAGAAATAACGTTCCCCAACACCAAATCCTAATCTTTAAAAGGAACCACTTTATCAGTCATATTTTCATACTACACATGTTTATTTCATACTACACATATCCCCTTCTACATATAAAGGGATCTTGCCATGTATATTGCTCTGCAATTAGGTATTTGAAATTAAAAACACATTTTGGAAGTGCATGTTAATAAATATTGTGCTATCTTGTTATCTGTGGATGTGCAATCACTTATTTATTAATGAAAAAAGCAAGTTCATAAGTTTTTATACTATGATAACAAGATACGCATCCCTGTAGTATTCAGTATTTTATTAATAATATGCAGATCTATAATTAATTCATCTCTAGTAGCAGCAACATCTAAATTTGCCAAATAAAAAATTTAGGGCTGTAGTTGTCTCTTTATTCTCAGAATATGTTTATCTTTTATGCGTTCAGTCCTCAGTGAATTTATAGGTTGAACTTTGCTTTGCCTTTTTATACTATCCTTTGTTTTCTAGAGGTCTTTTATTTCTTATGCTAGATTTATAGTTTATTTATGTACTTTGTCAAAAGGTTTAGCGTTCTGTCACATTGTTTCATTTTAAAGATCTATACTTTTTGTAAAAATTTATTTAGCACTTAAGAAAACATAGAGTCTTTTCGAGGCTAATCCTAAAGATTGATTGTCTTATGATTTTACGTCCTTGGTTGTTTAAGATGAAAATTTTAGAGAGAGTCCAATCCCCTTATAGATGAGAAGATTTTCATGTATCTGCCTCACTGTTTGTTCCTCAACCTATGAGGAGCAAAGTCAGGATGAGAACAAAGTACCTTTGGTGCAGCTTCTATGTAAATTATTAGCTCTACAAAATACTCACCTAGTGTATGTGTGTGTCTTTATGCATACGAGTGCGCATCTCAGTTTTCTTTCCTGTTATAGTGATCCTTCATATTTTAGGAGGGAATTGTGATTCTTGTTACACTAGAAGTGACAAAAATTTACTGATCTAGTCTTGTCCAGCCTTCACTGTGACCATTTTCAGGATGGACAATTGGAGTTAGAACTATAATCCACTGTGTGAATGGAAGAGTCTTGTGACCCAGGTAACAGAGATATCTATACATCTATATGTATCTATCTATATCTCTACATATCTATATATATAAAGTAAGCATCTGGCAGTGTGGAAGTAGAGAAGCAGTTTAGGGCAACTGAATCTACCAAGGAAAATATCAGCTTAAAAAAATTTTTTTTAATGTTTATTTATTTTGAGAGAGAGAGAGAGAGAGCTCATGTGCATGAGCAGGAGAGGGCCAGAAAGAGGGAGACAGAGGATCTGAGCAGGCTCTGTGCAGTGAGCACAGAGCTCTATGCAGAGCTCAGACTCATGACCCATGAGATCATGACCTGAGACAAAATCAAGAGTTGGCCGCTTAACTGACTGAGCTGTCCAGGAGCCCCAAAATATCAGCTTTTAGTATGTGGCTTGAACAATAGTAAATGTTGTCATATATCTTCTTATGTTATCAGGATGTACCACGCAAATTCATTAAGCAGGACAATCAATAAAATAAAATACCATTTTATAAACTATAATCAAAATTAAACTTTGAAAAATTCTCAAATATTTAATACTTTTTAAAAAGTAGATTGTAATTGTTGTCAATACATACTTAGTAACATTAGAAAAAAATGTATCGAATAGAAACATAGATAAAGCTTCCAAAGACTTTATCTGGTTCAATAGTCAATCATTATTATTAGTACTCTTATATTGGCTAAAGTTTTTCCATTGTATATTTTTTGTGATGATATATTACTAAAACTTAAATAGTAAATTTCAATTTTATTGTTTTTGTCACAAGTTTTATTTAAAAAGCTGTGAATACTAGCCTTCATGTTTTATTATTATTTTTATATTTTTTATATTTTTATCTTTTATATATAAAAATGTATTTTTTATATTTTATATTGTCTTTTTAATATGTTTTCTAGGGTTTTTTTTTTTACATATTTTTTAATACTATGACCTAGATCATCATGAATTGGAGAGGAATAGCTTGACTATCTGCTACAAGGTCATGATAGAGATCATCCTTCACCTTAACCATAGTACATAAAGTAATTTAAATAAAATACAATATTAAAATAATGAAAGTTAATATGGTTCCTATATTTATATGTGAAGTAAGAGTGAGTTGGCAAAATCCATGCTTATTTTGGACAGTGAGTGATAAATAATTTTAGAAACTTAATTTTTGAATATCTTTTTGATTGCCTACTTAAGTAAAACAAAAAGGAGTAATAGAAAAATACAGCCAAGGATCAGTGGAGGGACAAAGACATTTATTTAAATAATATGATCACCTCATCGTTGTGTTTCTTGGACAAAATGAATTATTTTTTTCTGCTAATTTGATAGTTTTAAAATGTTGGGAGGAAAGGTTTTAGTTTATGGAGGCACTTTCCATATGAGAATGAGGTTAGAAATCTTAGCAAATCATTAATGGTCCATTAGAAAACAGATCCTTTTTGGATCATATTGCAAGGGTAATTACAGTCCCCAAACAATGCAAGTGGAGTGATGAAGATGGGTAAGTGTGCACAATGAAAATAAATCCTTGATATTTACACTGTTTCCAAAATTACTAAAATATCACTAAATATATTTATAACTGTGTTTTAAATGTTAAAAATCACTAAATTGCTTAAATTTCTGTGTCTTTAACTGCTACATGAGAGCACTTCTTATATACAAATGCCTTATCCAACAAAGGCATTTTTGAAAACACATTTCAAGTGATAATGCTTTTAGGATTTGGAATGAGAACTCTTCAGAGAGACTAGTATTTCTTGTGGGGAGGGCTAAAACATTTATTGGAGTAATATTTTGCAAAATAAATTACTTTTTAAGATAAGTTTTTAAATAATTTAAAAAAATAAAAATTTATTTAAAAATTTTAGATGCTTATTAAGTCAAAGAAGAGGTAATTAGATTAAGTATATATGTATATATGTATGTATTTTAGCCAATCTTTCTGACAGAGTTTGTATATGCATATTAATAAAGAATGTCTTTAATGCCCTATAACGAAACTGGAAAATTTATAAGAGAAAACAATTTGTTTTCTATGTTTTATCAAGTATCCGTGGGATGGCCCATAGTATAAATAATTTCATAAGAATATTGCAAAATATTGAAGTTCTTTTTTTCTTTTAGATACCAATGTATGAATGGAATGCATAGCTATATAATTAAAGTGGGGTAATTTTTTGTGTGTTATTTAATGATAGAATGGATAAGATTTGAATAACTTTCTCACCTTAATTTTTACCTGGTCTAAAAGTTAAAGATCACTATTATTATTGAAATAAAAAATGACTGATTAAACAAAGCAGGGGACAGCAAGCAAAAGGCCCTCCTTCCAAATTAGGCCTGTCGTAACACAACTTACTTATTTGTGTCTCTGTGAAGGCTTTCTTTCTGCAATGGTAACATGTCATCTGGCTTGAAGGAAAGTCAACTATTGAAGATTCCATTGCAAGGAGCTCAATCAAGCCTAACTTAAAATGACTCACAAAGAAATTACTCCTTTAACTGAAAAACCCCCGGTTTAATTGACTTTAGGTCTGTCTTCATCCGGGAGCTCTTAGGATACATCAGAAGTCTGTCTTTCTCCACTTCTCTTATCCTTTGTGTTGGGCATCCTTTTAAAGGTATCAGCACATTGGCACACAGCAGTGCCAGGCTTATGTGCTTGATCTTTTAATTTCAGTTTTAGGTTACCAGCAATCTTTTTTTTTTTTTCCAGGGTTTTCAGCAAAAATTCCAAGTTTGGACATTATTGACTAATCATTGTGACCAGGGAGATGAACTAGGTAGGCATGGTAGACATGCCCAAATGGCTTGAGAATATGGGCAAATGATTCTACAGAACATACAGAACAAAATCCAGATGCTCTTATGGGACAGGTGCTAGGTGAGCAAATAGATGTCAGCGACATTCAATTAACATGAAAAGTTGTTCTAGAGAAACTTCAATAATGCACTAAATCCATATACTTAGGATTTTCTACAGTAATGGTAAAATTGTGAATTTCTCAGATTATGTACATCCTGGTAGTTTTCAAAATTGAAACTTTCAATAAGCTTTTGTTTTTTATGTCCTTGATAATGAAAATTTTTGTAATCTATGTGACTTTTTTTATTAAGAAAAAAATTATATCTGAACTTTTTCTTAGTACCAAAGTTTCCCAAAATCACTATAAATCTGAAAATCATTATAAAATGTAAATAAAAATATGTGATTTTTATATTAAGTTCAATTCTCTTACTATTACCTATGTGCTGAGTTTTAAGTATTTTCAGATGAATATATACAATTTTTAATACACTGTAGGATAAATCATTGACTTGCAAATTAAATAGTAAAATGATTTTTACACCTTTGTACGTAGAATTCTATTCCATGTCATGTTCTCTTATTTCCTGAAATAGAAATGATTCTATAATTTGTATTGTATAGTAATAAGACCTGAGTCTACTTTAAAGAAAACTTTATTTTTTAATTGTTGCATATGTAAGTATATAGAGAGAGATGGGAAGGAAACAATGTTTTAAGGATGTAGTTCTCCAAGAAACATGATTTTTCTTTTTATTTTTTTTAATGTTTATTTTCGAGAGACAGAGAGAGAGAGAGCAAGCAGGGGAGGGACAGAGAAAAAGAGAGACACACAATCTGAAGCAGGCTGCAGGCTCCAGGCTCTGAGCTGTCAGCACAGTGTGATGCAGGGCTTGGACCCACAAACTGATAGATCATGACCTGAGCCAAAGTTGGATGCTTAACCGGCTAAGCCCCCCAGGCGCCCGCCCCCAAGAGACATGTTCTTTCTAAGTCAGCTAGCTTTTACTATTATTTGTTGTATGGCTCTTATCATCAGTACCATTGATACCTAAAAGAAAGTGTCTTTTTTGTGAGCAGGAATGTACTTACACATACTATATGACTTGCCTCTTTTAATTGACATGGGAACCCCCTGAGGTGTGGGTGCAATCTGTATTACACAAATGAGGAATTTAAGCCTTAGAGACATTAAGTAACTTATGTAAATTATAATATAATAATAATAGCTGATATTGATGGACCCAAGATTCTTTTTCAACTATGACTAATTTTTAAGCAAGTGTTTTTAACTTATGCAAGGGTGGCTTCTTACCTCTGTTATGTAACTTAAAAATCAATATAATAAAAGCACTTATACACATATAAAATCTTTGCTAGCAAATATTTTATGATTGCATGTATAGTATTTGCTCATGCTTACAATTGAGTCAGTATTAACCAAGATAAATTAAAATAAAAAACGGAAACATCTTTAAAATATACCTTTACAGGGGCACCTGGGTGGCTCAGTCGGTTAAGCGTCCGACTTCGGCTCAGGTCATGATCTCACAGTTCGTGAGTTCAAGCCCCACGTCGGGCTCTGTGCTGACAGCTCAGAGCCTGGAGCCTGCTTCCGATTCTGTGTCTCCCTCTCTCTCTGACCCTCCCCTGCTCATGCTCTGTCTCTCTCTGTCTCAAAAATAAATAAAACATTAAAAAAATATATACCTTTACATGAGGAAAAAATTAGCCTCAAGTTTGTGTTGCTTTTATGCAAATACCTGTCTTTCCTATTTAGCATTTTTGGCTCAAGACTGAGGTGGTGGTTATTAGCAACTGACACCTTCATTTTCCTTTAGTGTTATGGATTCATTCAAAACCTTTTCCAATCAGCGATTTCTGTACGCTGACTATTGAAGTAAATTGTGGTATAAAATGGAAACTAAGACCTCTGAATGAGACAAATTCTCAAATAAGACTTATTTTACTTTTCTTCTTATGGAATGCTAAATATTCAGTTAATTTTAATTCAATTAAAACAAATACAGTGTTAGAATTTTATATTTTGAGCGAAAACATGTATTTCCTTTGGATTACTGTGATTCTAGATAAATTTGGAATATATTTTACTCATTGATATGAAAAAAACCCTGCTTCCTTGTCAAAGTTGAAATTCAGGATTGGTGACTGACTTAGTCCCATCTGTTTGATTTTCTCCAGTGGCTTTGGATGCACTTTTGCAATCGTATGTTTTTGTTGTTGAAATAAAGCATTAAATGTTCACTTTATTGCCAAAGGGGCATTCGTTATTTTAGTGAAGCAGACTTTCCGTCTTTCACCACCTTTCTTTTGATGCCATCGCTTACATGTATAACTGTAAGACAATATCTTAAAATGTTTTTAAAAGATTAATATGAATCATTAAGTTAGTTTTTCTTTACGAATTAAACTTATATGTGACCATTTGCTGGTGGGGGGAAAAAAACTTTCAATAAAGTTATATGAATTGGTTGAAACATACAAAAAATGTACTCAGGTACACTTTATTTCATTTGCTGCCTGCAATCAACTCAGCAAGACCTTGCGGACTAGAATAAGTATTCACTGAAACGTATATACCATAATTTTGGAATCTAAATCTGTGAACTGCATGTTACAAATGACTGTATAAATGAGTTATTTGGTTCCTCGGTGAAACACAAGTCAAGAAAAAGGTTTTTATTTTTTAACATTTCGTCTTACCATTTTGTAAATTTTGGCAAGTTGAGATGTGGTAGTTGCATGCCACTTTCCTAGAGTAGTCCCACACTAATGTCAAGAAAAGTCATTGTACTCTCTAAATGGAGAGTTGAAACAGTACATTTCCTAGCTTTATCCACCTTCTCACCCAGTGTGTACTGTCGTACTTGGCTAGTTGACTGTTTGTCCACGTCCATTCAGACATTTCAGGTCCAGTTAGCCATTGTAGCTACTTAATTTTTATCCCCTTCTGTTTTCTATCTTCGCTAAACTTCTACTGGGTTTCTAAGTTGGTGTGTTATTAATGGCAGTCTCCCAGTATTATTTTCCCTTAGCAAAAGCAGCAAACAAATCCGTTAGTTTGCATACACTTGCCAAAAGTCCGTCCTTTTGATACTTTCTAATTGTTAAATGTGTTTACTTATCAAGTGGGTTAAAATGCTTGAAATGTGGTAACCAATAAAAAACATATGTGTGTTTTTTTTTCTCCTTTGCTCCTGTCCATTCTTGTACTTTGCTTTTAGGCTTCTCCATTTTCTTTCCATCATTTTTATGTAACTTGCTTCCAGCCGAGAAGCCAAGAGAGTGGCTTTCACTCAAGCTGACGCAAGTATCCTATCGCTCTATAATTAGACCATAGGGATTGCTGCAGAAAGAAACAACCACCTATTCCCTGCCTTTAGGGACTGTCTGTCATCTCCGCAACGCACTCAAACATCATAACCCTCAAGAGCTAAATCTACAGATATTTGTATATGCCTTAGGTAAATAAAAGTTGGTTCATAATTGCATATGTTCAAAAATATATTGCTAACCAATGGTAACTCAAATCAATATCTGATGATAGGAGAATTTTATTCACATAGGTATTGTTCTCTCTAGAGACTCATTTCTTTAAAACGTAGTGTAAAAATTCCCATTTAACACAAGACTAAAGAAACCAGGTTCTCCTTTTCATTCTGTAGCAGACTACTTAAACCATGTCTTGTAATTGCTTTTCTGAGAAATTCGAGTCTTTCTGGCTAATTTGGAAATGGTTCTTTCTTTGGAGAAAGCACAGACAACAGCAAAATGTGATTACATAAATGTGTGTGTGGTTTATTGGAAATTGGAAATCAGACTATCTATTAAAAAACCAAAGGATGAATACCTAAGTTCTTGATTTTGACATCTGAGATTTAGGTTTATATCTTAATCTCTTTGGGGACAATAAACATCGAAGAGCAAGGGACGGGAGTCTGTTTAACAGAGTGCTGTCATTTGCCACTCTGCCACATTATAGTACAATATAGCCGAGGAGTGATTTCTTGCTGAGGGCTACAGGAAGTTTATCAGCAGCCATTCAGAGCTCCTATTGTGTACGTATCAACACAGAACCAGTACTCTGTCACTTTCTAATGTAGATCTACTGTAACTTATGCCCGCACATGTATTCTCTGTCTTAGTGTGTTGCACCACCAGCCTTTCTGTTTCCAAAGCCTAGAATATTCCTTGGTTCCTGCCTCCTTTTAATTCCTGGCATTCCTAACGATTAGGAAGACCTTCTAATTTTACTCTCTTGAATACTTCTTCAGTTCACCCATTTTCTCCATTTCTGTTATGAGATCCCTATGTGTGTAGGCCTATCCTCCACAGATTCATTGTCTACAGAAATCACAGATTAACCTATATCAAAAGCAATAAGAGTTTATTAATTCCTTGTTTATAACACATTCCATGATTCCACTTAACCAAATAAATCAAGTCTAGACTCATTTAATAAGCACCTGGACAACATTTACATAAATCACATGGATTCTCAAAGCCTGGGTTTCTCACTTAACGCATGTACACATCTCCATTAGGGTCATTGTAAAGATTGCATGCAATATTATACCTAAAGCACTTTGCACAGTGCTGAACACAGAGAAGCAATGAATACATGTTAGCTACTGTCATTTATGAACATGTTATACAAAATCGCTATATCTGAACCTCTGGTCACCTTTCTAACCTTTCTCTTGTCAGCCTTTGCTTCTATTCCAAGAGCACCAAATGGCTTCTAGATCTCTACATTACCATGCTGTTTCAATTCCCTTTCTGTTTTTATTTGCCTGAAATTCCTTTTCTAGTCTCATTAATTTAACCGAGGTGAGCGCTCTTAGCACTCAGTTCTGGTGTCACCTTCTCCAGGTAACCTGCCCTAATCCCCTTTATTCTGTCCATGTTAACTATCTGTTATGAGTTTTCTAGGGCTGCCATAACAAAGTACCACACACCAGGTGGCTTAAAACAATGACATGTATTCTCTCACAGTTCTGCAAGACAGAGATGCTGAGAAATCAGCAGGGGATTCTGCCTCTGAGACTCTGGATAGAATTATTCTTTTCCTTGGGGTGCCTGGGTGGCTCAGTAGAGTAAGCCTCTGACTCTTGATTTCAGCTCAGGTCATGATCTCGAGAGATCAAGCCTTGCATGGGGCTGTGCATTGACAGCACAGATTCTACTTGGGATTCTCTCTCTTTCTCTCTCTCTCTCTCTCTCTCTCTGCCCCTCCCCTGCTTTCTCGCTCTCTCTCAAAATAAATAAATAAACATCAAAAAGAGAAAAAAAGAATTATTCTTTGCCTTTTCCTAGCTTCTGGTGGTTGTTGTCAGGCCTTGGTGCTCCTTGGTTTGCAGCTACATCAGTCTAATCTGTGCCTCTGTCATAAGTTTTTGTTCTCCCAAGGTGTCTCTATTTGTGTACACATTTCCCCCCTCCTAGAAGGACACTATCACATTGGATTAAGGACCCACCCCGCCCCACCCCATCTGACTTCCTCTTACCTGATTATATCTGCAGCAAGGCTAATTCCAAATAAGGTCATGTTGTGAGAGACTGGGGGTTAGCAATTAAACATATCTTTTGGGGGGACACAGTTCAACCTAGAATAGTGACTGTATGTCACCCGATGTCACTGTGATATACTTGTACGTACATATATCTATCATTGCACTTAATTCATCGTATGTTAATAACCTGTTGAGGTGTGTATCTCTTCTGGTAAATTTCAAGCTCTTTAGAGCATGAGCCATATCCAATCCATCTTTATCTTTTAGCACAGGCACATAGTAGGCTTTCAATACATGTCAATTAAATGAACACAACATCGTTCACCATTTAAAAAACAGGTCTTGTAATACAAAAGATTACAAGGATTGATAATGTCGCATAATGCTTAACAATCTGATTTCTATATTCCTGTTACAAAGAGAAAGGAAGTAGGAATACCTTGGATCAGGAACAAAGAGAATTTAGTTATTTTCCCAGGGTCCTATATATGTCATATTTGAATTTTCACCTGAAGGAAATGAATAAAGGGTCATCACTATCAAGTGAAGATTTTGAGAAAAGGTGAAGAAGCAGTATTGAAGCTGGTTAGGAGGGGATCCTGGAGATGGGGGAAACACACACAGGGTTCAAGGCTGATTGGATATTAGGAGGTAGGGAGGAGAAAGGGATTCAGGAAGTATGGTTGGCAGAATCTGTTGAAAACCTTATCAAATGCCAGGTATTATGCTACAGATACTGGAACCTAAACTTTCCAGACTTCAGTAGAATGATATTTTTGATCAACACAAGAGGCTTTACATGTCTTTCTCTGTGTTAAGTGTGTATCAGTGAGGCCTCTATTGAAGTGACTATACCTTGTAATTATAAAATATTTACATTTCCCTCACTGTTCCCCACTTTTAGTACCTTTGATGTAGGGAAGTAAAGCTGTGCTACATTTGTTTTACACATGAGTAGAGTAAAACTCAGAAGGATAAATGATTTGCTTCTATATTTATTAAAACCAGTCTTTTCAGAATCTTTCTTAAAGTAAAGCATATATGTAATTTTAACCTTACTTTTTTTTTTTTTTTTACTATATATATATAGCCCATTTTACTAACTACTAAAACTCGACAGATATTTCTTAATCATTATGTATCTTCGGGGATAGAGCTACCGTCCTGTAAAGTCAAAAAATACTATATGTATTTGGAGATGAACATGGTTTTAAAGTGGAGCACAATTGTCCCAAACTAAATGGTTTTCTATTTTTGTCTCTGTTAATCAAGAGCATTTTAATGAAGCTGTTCATGAATAAAATCTGATGGCATAGTGATGTAAAGGTCACCATGTATTAATTTTAGTTCATGGCAATCCGGTGTGAAGGAAGAAAACTGAGGCACATAGTACTAAGTGGCTTCTTTCTACTAACATTTCTAAGTTGAACCCAGGTGATCAAAAGCGAGACCACGAGGCTTGAGGTGGTTTTATTTTACTTGGAATTCCAAATGAAATACTTACGAGATGCTTTTTCTCTGTTTTTTCTCTCTTTTTTTAGAAAAGGTTATTTTATTTTTTGCCTTTTTAATTGTTTAACTCTATGTTTAGAGTTATTATGTTATTAATTCTATGTAATTAACTGTCATCCATCCTCAATTCAGTAACCCAACATTTGTTGAGTGCCTACACTATCTCAGGTTCTGTGCTGTGTTTTCCTATACATTATTGCTCTGAAGCTCAAAATTATCATAGATTGTAGTTACAAATAAGCAGAAATTGAGGCCCTGAGAGGCTATGTATCTTGTCTTGATTTTTGCAATAGTGTAGGTTCAAATGTAGGTTCTGAGTTTAATTCTAGGGCACTTTCTATATCACGAGGGGTATCTAACCATTTTAAGTATCTTAGTATTATTTCACATTCAAGCATTGTCAATAACCTCAATACTTGGTATATTTTGCATATTTTCCAAATATGTATATAATCCATTGTGAATTATACAATATAAATCCATTTAACAATAGCAAAGATAAAACAATCACTTTGATTACAGACTTTTTCAATCAAAAATCAATCAATCAATCAAACTGCAGCTACTATTCTGTACTAGAATCATATTTTTCTTAGAAAAGGAGGGACTATATTTTCTTTTTTTAAAAAAGGACTCTTGGGGTGCCTGGGTGGCTCACTTGGTTAAGTGTCCAACTTCGGCCCAGGTCATGATCTTAGGGTTCGTGAGTTCTAGCCCCTCGTCGGGCTCTGTGCTGACATTTCAGAGACGGGAGTCTGCTTCTGATTCTGTGTCTCCCTCTCTCTCTGCTCCTCCCCCACTGGTGCTCTGTCTCTCAAAAATAAATAAAAACATTAAAAACATTAAAAATAAATAAAAATAGAAAAGGACTCTTTCTTGAAAAGATTTATTTACATTAGAGCATTCTCCTAATTTATGTGTTAGAATATATGTGAATAACGAATCTAGTGCATGATAGGCACATAGTAAGTATTCATAAAAAACCTTAGTTTTTATTGTGTGTTTGCTAGATGCCAAGAGTACTTATGAAACTTTGTTTCTCTAAAGGAAACAATCCTGAAAGAATAATGTAATGACTATTGAATAATATCAATATTCATTGAAAAAATATAGATATTGATTGGTATTTTAGCTCTGTTTTAAGGCAGAGGGTAATGATTGTGTGAATTTCATTATAAGTTTTTCTACAATGGTGCATTAGGCATTCTATTACATATTTATATTTCATATTTGTGATTTCATAATCACAAAGGAAACTAATGAAATATAAAAGTGTTTAATTTTGTTTTTGTTCAGTAATGCAAAGTTCTTTCACTTGAAGCTCAAATTGTATATTTGAGATATTCAGTAAATTATCTTTCTATCTACCTATTTCTTCCAAATATAGGAAGAATGTCAAGCATTGAAAATGGTAACCAAGAAAATAAATACATTATATTTACCTAACAGTTGCTTATTCTCTTTAAAAAATAGCTTGTGATACTAGATTTCCCCTTTTTCTCTTTCACCGCAAACCTTAAATTGTTGGTGGTTTTCTCAATCATGCATATATTATGCAGCATGTGTTGTGTTGAATAAGTATCACAACTCCACTTAGATATAATTCTCTAAGTTATGGAACAGGTCCACAAGTCTGAAAAAAACACATATGAAACACTCCTGAAGACATTTTCTGTTCTCATGATAAGATGTCATAATTGTCGTCACTCATTCTAAGGTAGATTAACATTGTTCTCTTAAAGCCTTTAGCAACCATCACAGAGATGTAAATGATATGTACTAGCTTGCTGGGTATTTGGCAGCGTTGATTTCCATTGTGCCAGAGTTCCTAGGTGACTTACATCTTTTAATTTTCTCTAGAAAAAGGCTATATCTCATCTCAATATAAAAAAAAATAATTGTAATGCTTTAGAGATAGATGTGCAGTAAGTCTCAGAGAAACTTTTGGGGAAATTTGCAAAAAAATAACTTATATGAAAGCTGCATCGTTATAGGTGTTATTACGTAAAATTTTAAGAGTTGAAAGTTATCTAAGAATGTGAAGTAGTTAATATGGATAATCCTGAAAGAGTTATCATTGCCTTTAAATTTTAAATATGTTTTGAAGTGATCATGAAATAACAAATGTTCATCTTGTTTTAAAAGGGAGGAAAAGTACTATGGACCAAGAAATAACAATTATCCTACATGTCAGTGATAATCACTGTTGCTACAAGTCCTTCAGAGTTATTCTCTACATTTGCACATACATACACCTATAAAACTATTTTTTAATGTTTTCATTTTAAATTTTAATGTAGAAGATTTTTTTCAGGTTAGTAAAGGAAGAGTTACTTCATCATTTCTTTCTTTTTTTTAAGCTTTTATTTAAATTCCAGTTAGGTAATAATATATAGAGTACTGTTAGCTTCAGTTGCACAATACGGTGATTCAACAGTCCCATACATCACCCAGTGCTCATCACAAGTGCCCTCCTTAATCCCCACCACCTATTTAACCCATCTCCCGACCCTCCTCCTTTCTGCTAACCATCAGTTTGTTCTCTATAGATAAGTGTCTGTTTCTTGATTTGCTTCTCTCCTCTCTTCCTCTCCTCCCCTCACTTTGCTCATTTGTTTTGCTACTTACATTCCATGTATGAGTGAAATCATATGGTATTTGTGTTTCTCTGATTGACTTATTCTAGCTCCATCCATGTTACTAAAAATGGCAAGATTCCATTTCCATTCCTCAGTTTCTCTTTCTGCTGCTTCATTATTGGTATATAGAAACACAACAGATTTCTGTACACTGATTTTATGTCCTCTGACTTTACTGAGTCTGTTTATCATTCCTAGCAGTTTTTTGGTGGAGTCTGTTAGGTTTTCTATATATAGTATCGTGTAATCTGCAAATAGTGAAAGTTTTACTAGTTCCTTGTCTATTTGGATGCCTTCTATTTCTTTTTGTTCTCTGATTGCTGTAACTAAGACTTCCACTACTATGTTGAATAAAAGTGGTGAGAGTGGACATCCCTGTCTTGTTTCTGATCGTAGAGGAAAAACTCTCAGGTTTTCCCCATTAAGGATGATATTAGCTATGGGTTCTTCATAGATGGTCTTTATTTGTTGAGGTATGTTCACTGTAAACTAATGTGATGTATCCATTGATTGATTTGCAAATAACGAACCACCTCTGCAACCTAGGAATAAATCCCACTTAATTGTAGTGAATATTTTTCTTAATATATTGTTGAATTTGGTTTGCTAATATTATGTTGAGGATATTTCATTTATGTTCATCAGAGATATTGGCCTGTAGTTCTCTATTTTTGTTGTGTCTTTATCTAGTTTTGATATTAGGGTAATGCTGGCCTCATCATTTTTTATGGCTGTCTATCATCCAATAATAGAGATGCATTTTAATGTATTTATCCAGACTCTATATATCACAGTATTTATCCATATTCTTTCAAAGTAAAATGCTGTGTTTAAATTTGAAAAATACTTTCTTATATGTCTCTTCTTTTTAGTAATTGTTCCATAAACTTTATAATATTTAAATATGAGGTGTTTTCACTAGAGAAAGAAACTGAGAGAATGGATGCCGTTGTTTGCTTTCCAAAAATCCATTCTCTAACCACTCCCCCCTTCTTCCTCACTAGCAAAATGTTGATTTGTTCATTTTCCTGTAAAGAGTGCAGTCCTTCAGAGAATCCTGTGTGCCCCCCTGGCCCTGTGATGATGAACCTTCACTGGGCAAACCAGTCATGTGGATTTCATTTCTCTTGTGTGACTCTTTTAAGCACAGGCATGCTGACATACGCATAGGCATTGGTTACTTTTGGCTAATGGTCTGTAAGGATGGTGCTGAGTGGCTTATGTATAGAACATCCTTACTTTTAAAATAAAACAGAAGATAGGACTTACTTTTTTCAATGTATCATCTCTGTGTAACACCTGCAGATGCAAGTGGTCATCTTAGGACCGTAAGACAAAATCCAACAGAATGTCATAGAATTCAAGCCACGGTGATGCCTGTTAAATTTCCGAATTAACCAAGTTGTAACAAACCATTTTCTAATTTTTAATATGTTAGATGTCGCAAGCCTTATTTTGAAGCCACTTTTATTTATGTTTGCTATTTTTTTTTCAGCCTAAAGCATTCTGATACAAAGAAATGTCATAGCATTTCTCTTGTATTTATAGCTTTCTGGTGATACCATAAGTCAAAGCAGGTAAGAAAGAGATATGCTTGACATGTATCTCTATCTATGCTTGACATGTATCTCTATCTGAGGTCACGAGTGGAATTAATAAAGTAAGCCTAAGAAGCCCTGCTGCCAGAAGTGAGAGATGAAACATCTAAGGGGAGAGGAACTCATGAAAATTATTGGTCTTCAATCACTGGCAGGTGTGGGCTTTCTTTCTTAGTTACTGTGTACCATGTCTGTTACACTATTTTTACAAATTATGAAGACAACTAAAATTATTTTTATGTAATATTAAAAAAAACACTATTGAACTCTTCAAAAATTTATATATAAGGACAGAGTTAAACAGAAAACATCATTTCTCTCTGCTGTGTATTCCTGCTTTGGAAGTCTTGTTTTTAATATATAAATGTTGTGTATACTATTGGCATGCATCCATATGCACACATTCACACACACAGGTTTTCATTTGCTTTCATTTAACACTTTATTAAAAGCAAATGTGAGGAAGCCAAAGGCATTGTTCTCAGCTCATCTTGTTCCTTTTATAGGCTTTCAGGTTAACTCACTTCAGTATCCAATGTTACTAAAATTCCTTTTTTCTTTGCAATTCTCTTTCTGAAATTTTATTTTATATATTTTTATTTTTCTCATGTATAAACAGTTTGATTTAGAAATGCCACATATTGAAAAGAAAATAAAAAGATTTAACTATATGTCTCAGGATAACATTCCTTGTCTTAGCCCAGTCATGCAGACAAGACCTTTTTGTGGCTCATGGAGGAAAAGAATGCCTTGCAAAAGTTTGAGGAAGTATAATGAAGTAAGTCTGTCTCTGATTAAAAAGAAAAAAAAAAAGAGAAAGTACAATAACATAAGTAGTCTTGGAAAAAATATATAGAAGTATCCTAACCAGCTCTCAGTAAAGTGGACATTGTCTTCACTTAAGAAAAACATGCATATAATATATAGGCATATAAAGTATTGTTCCTTTTTAGTTAGGAGAAAATGAGCAATACCACTATTTGGTGTACGTTCAGATAATGAATGCAGACACACACTGATTTATTTGGTAACCATACATTCAGGTAAAGAATGTTCAGCTCTGAAATGCTGTCCTACATAGGTGGTAACACACTAATACACATGCAATGCTACTTATTTTTAACTGAAAAGGCCCTTTATAATTTTATATTGTTATAGCATTCCCATTGTTATAATATTCAGCTACAAGAAGATTATAGCTTAGAAGTCATTGGTACAGAACGGGACTCAAATGTTTTTCCAAGCAATGTTTGTGAATATGTTAATTTTAAAAGCATATTTCCATTTATTATGGATGTATGCCTCTATGAATTGTACTCATGTGTCTGACATAGCTAATCATTTTATTTTTGGAATGGGCTCCATAAATATTCTATGGATGTTGACTGATGATTATGGTAATTTGTTCTTTCAAATATTACCCAGAAATATGTAGAACATTGGGAAATTGGACTTCCTTATAAGATTACCACATTTTCAAATGTATTTCTATATTTTTAGAGTATTATTAAATCAATTTGAAAAATTCCCAGGAATAAGCCCTTAAGGTTCATAAGTTTGTAAATTTGTATTGTAGGAAGAGAATCTGAAAAGGCTTCTATTTTTTAAATTGCTACTGGTAAAGTTTAGAACATAAGAAAGCAATATCTTTTTAGTGTAGTAGAGAATTATTATTTTAAATTGGGTTTTGTCAAAATAAAATTATTTCAGTCCATAAACATGAAATAGTCATTTTTTAATTTGTTGATAGAATGGCATAGTAACACAGAAACATAAATTCAGTTTAATATGAACCAATGGGCTTCATTAATAATTTCTTAGTGTTTTTTGATACTTCATATTTTATAAGGTTTTATATAGGTCCAAAGTCAAACTACATTCCAATTTCTGTAAAATGCTTTAAAAGTTTGCCTTTGTCAAGTAATATAGGTTAGTTTCTCACATCTATTGCAACAAGATTTATGCACTGAGAATTTCTTGGTGATCAAAGAAAACAAATGTATAATATGATGTCTTTTAGCCAAATTATACTAAAAACATTTATTTGTACTGGGAGATAATATATGTAAGTGGAGGTCTATTCATTCTTTTAATAAATAAAACTGTTCCTTATGGAGACGATGAACACTAACTTAGCCATGCTCTACTGCAGTGACATGCATCTTATTATGTAAGACTTCTTGAAGGTGATCACCTCAGGAGAGAGTTTTCAATATGTCTTTTTACTTAAGTGCTGGCAGGCAATATGCTGAACTGGCATTCTAATCCTTATAATTTAAGAATATTTCTTTATGTGGATAAAGGAACTTTCCATAAGTGATGATATTCAGGCTCTTGAGATAGGCAGATTATCTTAAATGTAATCACAAGGGTCTTTATAGGGAAGCCAAAAGGTCAAAGAGAGAGGAAGATCATGTCATGTTAAAGTGAGAAAAGGTAATGTGATGTGGGGCCCAAGCCAAAGAATGAGGGGACAGCCTCTAGAAACTAGAAAAAAAAAACAAGGAAACAAGTTCTTTCTAGAAACTGGAAAAAAGGGGCGCCTGGGTGGCGCAGTCGGTTGGGCGTCCGACTTCAGCCAGGTCACGATCTCGCAGTCCGTGAGTTCCAGCCCCGCGTCAGGCTCTGGGCTGATGGCTCAGAGCCTGGAGCCTGTTTCCCATTCTGTGTCTCCCTCTCTCTCTGCCCCTCCCCCGTTCATGCCCTGTCTCTCTCTGTCCCAAAAATAAATAAACGTTGAGAAAAAAAAATGTATAAAAAAAAAAAATAGAAAAAAAGAAACTGGAAAAAAACAAGGAAACAGATTCTCTTCAGAACCTCCATAGGGCACCAACCTTGCGAACAGCTTGAATTTAAACATATAAGACTCATTTTGGACTTCTGATCTGCAGACCTACAAGAGAATAGATTTGCATTGTTTTTAAGTCACTAAATTTGTTATAGATTGTCCCAGAAGCAACAAGAAGACTAATACAGTATCCTAGTTTCTATGCTGCTCACTAATCACTTTGGTCTTGTTTTCACTTGCTTGTGTCAGATTACCTTTTTCTAATATAAAGGAATGTTTGTGAAATTCGATGTAAAGGAATGTAGAAAATGAGAGACTTGAGGTTAGGCAGTTACCTTGCGAAGTGCATACAATGTCAACTTGTGTTCTATGAGATCTTGCATTATTTTTAGTTTATAATTTAAAATAAATTCCTCAAAAATGAAAACACCAAATTAGGGGCCTTATCATTTTCCTTACTTCTTAAATTGCCACTTAACTCAGCCTCCGGTCACACCCTAGTTGTGAGAATGAGACCAACCCAAAGAGCTGACATAGAAGTTCAAAGGCACAATTCCTTGTTGTGGGAAGAGGTACATTTGCCTTCTGTTTGTCACTTCCTAGTTGCAGGATTTTAGATAAGTTATCTAAGCCTGCTGGGCTTCAGTTTTCTCATGTGAAAATGGGGTGAAAAATAACTGATTCAAATTATTATAAAAATATAAATAAAATACAAAATAGGCAATATGAGATACATATAATATTTAAATATATAAAAATTAAATGAAATTGTAATACATAAGGGGTGCCTGGGTGGCTCAGTCGGTTAAGTACCCAACTTCGACTCAGGTTGTGATCTCTCATTTCTTGGGTTTGAGCCTGGCATCCAGCTCTGTGCTGACAGCTCAGAGCCTGGAGCCTGCTTGGGATTCTGTGTCTGCCTATCTCCGCCCACTCCTGTTCACGCTCTGTCTCTACCTCTATTTCTCTCAACATTAAGTGAACATGAATTTTTTTTTTTAAAAGAAATTGTAACATATAAAAAAAAAAGTAGACAGCATTACCAAACTGTTTTGTAAATGCTTAAGTGTATGGCTACAATGTAAGAATTATTTTTTTTTATTTATTTTGAGAGAGAGAGAGAAAAGAGACAGAGGCAGAGAAAGAGAGGGAGAGAGAGAGGATCCCAAGCAGGCTCCACACTGCTAGTGCATGGCCTGATGTGGGGCTTGAACCCACAAACAGTGAGATCATGACCTGATCCTAAATCAAGAGTTGGATGATGCTTAACCAACTGAGCCATCCAGGCACCCCAGAATTAATTCTTTTTTTTTTTTAATAATAATGATTGATTTCTTTCTCTCAGACTACTTAGTTCTCTTACCATTTGAGATCTAGATGATTTCTTTGTGACATGTATATATTCATATTCTGCCATGAAATAGTTGCCTTCTCATTTCCAGGCCTCTAAGTTCAAAATGAATGTCAAATCAGCAGGTCCCTGAGTGACAGGCAGTGGAAAATAAAGAATGTGTAAGAGTTGTTCTGTTGATTGACATTGAGCAAAATATTGTTGATGCTCACACATTAATCTGTGCATTTTTATATTGCTACATTCTATCATGAGCATTTAAAAAATTGAGTTACTTGATTACCTAAACTGTTTTCAGATTTTAAACATTAAAGTATTATGATGGTGGTGTTTTGTTTTGTTTTTGGCATAAACCTATCTCTAAAATATTTTCCTCTTAGAGAATAGTGTCTTACATGATTCAAACACTGATCTGCCATATTTTAGATACTGGGAAATACTTGGGTCTACTAAGTGTATGTGTGTTTCTTCACATACATGCTTTTATATAAATGCCATTTGAAAAGTGATAATGTAAATTCAAATGACTAATTTTGCTAACAAAAAGACACAAAGCACTTATTTTTCCACTATCATAGCTTATCATTGCAGTGATTTTCAGTGGAGTTTTACACATTTAACACTTACATGGGTGAGGCATCATGTGAAAAGTTTCTTAACATTCCTGGGAATGGTTTGTTTGCACACACTGGTTTAAAATTTTTTTTAGTGTTTTTATTTATTTTTGAGACAGAGAGAGACAGCATGAGCAGGGGAGGGGCAGAGAGAGAGGGAGACACAGAATCCGAAACAGGCTCCAGGCTCTGAGCTGTCAGCACAGAGCCCGACGACGTGGGGCTTGAACTCACAGACCATGAGATCATGACCTGGGCCGAAGTTGGCCGCTCAACCGACTGAGCCACCAAGGCACCCCTGTACACACTGATTTTAGAGTGTAATAAGAATATGTGGTTGAAGTGATTATTAATGGAGAACACCAGTGGATTAGACCCCCAGTACATAAATACAAAATTTTACTTCAATTACTAGAGCTGTAGAAGCAACTAATACCATCCTTGTATCTGTTATATTAGAAGTTTTAAGAAATATAGTTAAGGATCATGTTTATATGCTTAACCTATAAATATGTTGTAAGCAAACACGAGCCAAAGCCACTTATTTTTTTTTATTTAAAAAAATTTTTAATGTTTATTTATTTTTGAGAGAGAGAGAGAGAGAGAGAGAGAGAGAGAGAGAGAGAGAGAAAGTGGGGAAGGGGCAGAGAGAGAGAGAGGAAGACACAGAATCCAAAGCAGCCTCCAGGTTTTGAGCTGTCAGCACAGAGCCTGATGCGGGGCTCAAACTCACCAACCCGTGAAATCATGACCTGAGCCGAAGTTGGTTGCTTAACCACTGAGCCACCCAGGCACCCCAATAGCTGCTAATTTTTATCTGGGGTATTAAAGTTAAAACAAAGATAAACTTATTGTATTTAACAGAAAATAGGCTAATTAATTTATTTTATATATAATAAGACCTTATCTGAATAGGTGATTTGCACATAAACTCAGCAATATCATTTTCACTATATGCTGCCCTAGGTTGTAGCAAATAGAGGAATTTTTTTTCCCCAGAGATGACTTCTTCATATCACACTTAACTAATTTTGTTCCTGTACTGTTCTTAACCATATCTGAATGAATTAGTAAACTGTGAATGATCTGAATGAATTAGTAAACTGTGATGATTTTGTATCCTGTTGCTAGCCCTGGAATTATGTATGTCTTCCCTGGCAGTCATCATAACACACTATTTTAAATTAAACAATATTGCTTTAAGATTACTGCTAATAATAGCGTCCAACATATTAAATAACATTTACTAAATAAACCTGATCAGTAGATGGCACCTTGAAGGTTTATATGTGGGTTGAATTAAAAGGACATGATGTTGTTCTTTTCTTTTGGAAACGTCTGAATAAATATTCATTCATCCTTTGTTCTTCCTATGCTCAGAGATTGATCTTTCCAGTTGCTACATACCAATTTGGATTGCAGGGGACTGGTTGTGTAATGTTAATTTAAATTCGGGATCTCCTTGGAATGCCTGATGCACATCACGACCAAAGGAATCCTGGCCCACTTAGATATTTTACGCCTGGTCTGTACCTCATCGGGTCATCACAAGTACTCCTGAGAACCTATCAGTGAATTAAGTCAGTTTCCCAAAGTGACCATGAAATGCATGACTCACAGTCTCAGAAGACAGCAGTCCCATGGTTTTCGGGTCACTGTTCAGCAGTCCAGTGACCATGATTTGAATTCTGAGAATCTGAAAAGTCATTTAACATTTTCAAACCTATTCCCTCCTCTGTGAAATTGGAGGTAATAATATTCATCTGATAAAAGAAGTGACAAGTAGGATTTGTGTGACTATGCTTTCCAAGTTTGAAAGGTTACACAGATATAGGGTGTTGTTACTCTACATTTTGGACTTAGTATGTCCTAGGTAAAGTAATTTATGTATAACTAATGATCTGGCTTACAGTTTTGATTTTTTTAAATGGGAATATACTTTTCTCCTGTTTCTACTCTAAACCCAAATAGTTTATCTGCTTTTTTGTGTGCTATCTCACTTGTACTCTAAGTTCGTCTCTAAAGACCCAGTGTTTTGGAATGAAGTATTATTAACCTATCCTGAAACAAATGGCTAATGTTAGTCATGATAATAGTTGTACTATGACAACCAAAAGTATACTTTGTGCATATATATGGTACTTCGCACTTTTTCCTAATGAATTTTTATAAGCATAACAACTTTGTGCAGCAATTAAATAACTGGCTCCATGTTATGTATGTGAAAAGTGAAACTCCGAGGGATTCTGAGAATTCTGTCAGTGCCATCTGCTTATACTTTACTGTCTTCTCTTAGCAACTTTCAAATGTACAGTATAGGATTATTAACTAGAGTCCCAGAACTGTACCCTGTATCCCATGACTTAATTATTTTATGACTGGAAGTGTATAACTTTTGACCCCCTCCAGCCATTTATCCTCGAAACTATTGTTGGAGTGGATTTTTTTTAACCGCATAGACTTTCTGATGAAAAGATATTAAAACTTTTATCACTGTAAATAAGCCTTAATACTTTCTAAGATTATGATGTTTTCTCTGTGAATATTAGTGGATTAGGATGCTTTAACCATATTATGGCAGTCTTTTCTCATCCTTTATTGTGGGTTATAGAAGTATCTTTAATATCAGGAATACTGAAAATCATTTTTTAATTTATATTTATATTAAAAATAAACAATGAAAAAATCTGAGTTTAAAGCACATGAGAACATTTGATTATTTCATATTTATCATCTTTAATATTTTAGAATGAATTTACTTTATTTTTTATAACTATAAAAGTACTCTCACTGGTGTAAACTGTTCATTTTTCAATAATCTTTAATCAAAGGTATAATTAAAATAATCTTTAATCAAAGGTATAATTAATTTCATTTTAATTTATAGTAACTGATGTCATACAAAAAGAGAGGACGGGGGGCACCTGGATGGCTCAGTTGGTTAAGGCTCCGACTTCAGCTCAGGTCACGATCTCATGGTTTGTGGGTTTGAGCCCCAGCTCTGAGCCTGGAGCCTGCCTCAGATTCTGTGTCTCCCTCTCTCTCTCTGCCCCTCCCCCATCTGCACTCTGTGTGTGTGTGTGTGTGTGTGTGTGTGTGTGTGTGTGTGTGTGCCTTTCTCTCTCTCATAAATAAATAAACATTAAAAAAATTTTAAAACAGAAGACAGAACCATTAAATTTCTGTTTTTGAAGTGTAGTTGGTCTTCAAGCAATCAATGTTATAATGTATCTTATACAAAAATAATATTCTTAATGTATCTTATACAAAAATAATATTCTAGAGATTGTCTACCTGTCTCCCTGATTTTTAAGAATCTTAACTTATAAAGAACATTTAATATAATGCAATATAATATACTAATAAATACTAATAAAGTATGTAATTATTTTGAAAAGTTAATGTTGTAAAGCCTTGTTGTTTGATCCAGAACAATGATGATAATGACTGCAAATATATTATTGGTATAGCATGTTTTTATTTATATACCTCCTCAATATACTATCTCATTAATTAGAAGGCTTACTTGGCTTATTTTTACAGCAAATGGTCACTTATTTTAATTTTCTTAAATATGCATAAATAAATTATATTTTTATAACTTAAATAATAAGTAGTATGAATACTGTTTGGTGTGCATGTCTAGATAGATAAGTGGATAGGTGGATTAGAATAGTGTTCATATTACATTTTTTAATTGAGACTCTTCAAACATAACCATGTGAAATCTCTAATTCAAGACCACTTTCTGTGCAACAAACACTTCCATAGTTATAAATTTTAACTTTTATGCCCTACTCATAAATAGGGCATAAAGTAGTAGGGAATAGAGTAGTAATCTGTCTTTTGATATAAAACATTGATTAAATAATAAAAGATATGTAGTTGCCCTTCTGTATCTGAGAATTAGAAGAATAGACACAACTTCTAAATGAATTTTATTATATCAGGTGTAGAAATCAGAATGAAAGGTTGATAATAGGGTGTAAAACAAGAGTAGACCAAGAAAGCCGATGATTTAATAACTGCAGATCAGAAATACTACATTTACAAAATATTTACATGTCATTGAATTTTATGATGTATACTTCTTTCATTATTAACTATTACTACTTTAAATGCAATCCCGATGATAACTTTCTTTAACAAATTACAGAAATAACTAAGTTTATATAGCTGCTCCTTTTATAAACATCTGAGATGGATTTATGAGTTTTTTTTTCCAGTTGTGATATGAAAATTGTATGCCTTAACTGCAAAGAAACATGTATTTTGACTTTGAGACATCTCCTTCCAAAAGATTTTCTTTGTAAAAGGGAAGTACTCCAATTTTTTAAAGTCTGAGTACACTAAAATGGCAAGGTGTCTCCTTGCCTCTTATGTGTGAGGCCAGCCACATTTACGTTACCGTTATTACAAGTTCTCTGGTAATCATCCTTAGACATTAAATCTACACAAGAGAACATTAGGGACATGTTGTTCCTCAGGATTAACTATCATGCTAAATTGCATAAAAAGTATAGAATATTGGCTTTTATTAATCTTCAACTGAAAGCACAGAATATATTTTTCACCTTACAACATTCACTAATGAATCAAGTTTAATTTAGGTACTAAGAAAAATCCTCATTAAGGCCAACAAATGGTAGCCTCAAGCAAACCCAAGGTATTTTCACAGTAAATCAAAATGAGTTCTTCCTTCGGTGCTCCCTTATTCCGCCAGTATGCAAACAATGATTCAGAAGTATTGGTCATTTCATAGAATAAAGCATATCTTCAAGTAGATATAACAGAAAATTCTAGCCATGAGGTAGTATATTTCTGAGATGAATAAGAACATAAGACAGGATAACTGTAGAATGCCTCATCCTGTACACTTAGTGACAATATAATAGTTGGAAAACATTATTTTTCTATAGAAAAATGTACCTATCAATAAATTATTGAACGTAGACAATTTCTGAGTAAAATTTACCTTAGCAAAGCCACTCCAAATCAAAGAATCAATTTCATTATATGTATACTTACCCATGATTAAATCTGGGTAGCCCAGATTTGTTTAGCCGAGTTGCCACAAAGAATGCCTAGTGTATATTTCTATTTTCGTAGTGGTTTTTGATTATTCTCTTTGGGGACTCAAAGTTATTTTAAGTTATAGGATATTGGTATTTGTGAACAGCCGTCTGTGAGGTTAGTGTAATTATTTGGCCAAACACAAGGAACATGAGAATCAGTTCATAGAAATGGCTTTACTTATGGTGTTAGTAATATATTAATTGATATAAATTAAATTTTAAGAGATTTTAATACTCAAATATTAAATTTTTATTGATTTAGGTTTGGCCAAAGCATTTCCACATTATATTTTGACTGCCTTTAAAATGGATGTCATGATAATCATTGAATGTATTTTACAAATTTCTGATAAAACTCTGTGGTTATATTTTTTCAATTTTTTTTTAACAACGGCAGTGAGTGATTCCTACCAAACAGTTATTTGTATTCACGTTGGTGCCGTCCTAAGAACCAGTTAGTGTTGCTTAAGCAGTATTTAACTTCTAACTCAAAGTTGCACTGTGTTCACTGAAAAATCAAATTGGTTAGTATGAGTAAACTGAATGAGTTGATTTTTATTTCTAGCTTTGTTTTTTTTTTCTTGAGTATACTACAGCTATTTCCTTCCAAAGTCTAAAACTCTTAATTGAGCAAAACCATACTTAAATTTTTATAACAAGAAGCAAAATAAATTCAGCACTGGTATTAATCATGATTTCACTTCCCATAAGTTTATTATTTCTTCTTTTTTTTTTTTTTTTGATTTCAGGTGCAATAACAGAACACAGTGCGCAGTGGTGGCAGGTCCTGATGTTTTTCCAGACCCGTGTCCAGGAACCTATAAATACCTTGAAGTGCAGTATGAATGTGTCCCTTACAGTATGTATATTCCTGTACTTTTCTTGTGAAAAGGCATTAAGCATTGTTTTGCGTGCATTGACCAAAAATTCTCTATGAAAGTGTAAGAAGTATTACATACATTTTTTTAAAGACTTAAGTTTTCAGGATCATAAATCCTCCCACCATTGGAAGAATTAGATGTTGCCTGAATGATCCTGAAGTATTCATTTTGACTATACATTTCTGTATATCCATACTTATTCTAAACCTTTTCTTAATGCAAGAATATAAAACGTTTAGAAAAGTGTTAAGAGAAAAAAAAGGAGACTGCCTCCCTCTAGGTCTAAGCAAACAAGCAATGAAAATGAATAATATCTTGCATATTATATTATATAAGTATTATATATATAATATAATATATGGCTGTCTATATGATATAATATATATTATTATACTTACATTAGTGGTATAGAAATTGATAAATTTTGAACTTTGTAGAAGTTGTATTATCTAATCTATAAGTGCTGTCAACATTTGGAGGACTAGAAATATATTCATCCAGAAGGAATAAACTGAAAAGATATTACAAAAGTTACATGAGCTAAAGCACTCTTCAGAATTTATCTTTTGCAGCCTCAAGAAGTTTGTCTTTGCAGCTTTTAAGTCAGATATGGTATGCCAACAACATCATTTTTTTTCTTCAGGAGTAATGAAGGATCAAACAATCAAAACTGGAACACTTTTTTCTGACTTTCCACCCAAAGGAAGAATCACCATTTCATAAAAATATGTTTGATCTGGCAGTGAATTGTTCATGGGATTCTTTAGTAAAGATCGCCTAGGAAATCCTACATTCTCATATTAGATAATCAGTTCATCCACAAAGTTCAAAACACCTGGGATCACAAGTAAATCCCAGGTTCCAATTTCCTTTGACATCTCAGAAGGAAAGTACCTGAGGATCAACAAGTTTGTTGTGCTAAGAGATAATTGTCAGCTTGCCGCATTTCTGCTCATTTAAGAAGCAACACATTACTCCTAAGCTGTAAGTGTGCATAATCCAATAATAGAGAGCAAATTGGCCAGCAAGAAATGAATTGAAATTTTAAAATAATAATGAAAGCAATCAAGAGAGAATTTCATTTTTGCTTTATTTTTAGTGTGATTGATTAGAGAAAGTTTATCTAGTGATGTTTTATAAGCTAATTTTCCTTGTTATGAAAACAGCATGAGTGCATAGGTTTTGTTGAAATCTCAACTGAATTTATGCTTTGTATATACTGTTATCTCTAGGGACCCTTCTATGAAAGTATAAAGCTCTTCCTGACCAGTTATTGTTCATTAGGGAAATTTTAAAAAAGAACATTTGTAGTCCTTTTTGGAACTTTGACAATTATATTTGGATTATATACTAAGATCTTTGTGAATTATATAGAATAGCTGTTTCCAAAGGCATTTTATAAAAATATACCATAAGGAATACCTCATTTTTAAAGACAGTTTGAGGAAACTTTCAATCATATTTTTGAAACGTGAAAGCTGAAGTAGAAACTGTCAAGCTAGATTTTTTCACAATTTTTAAATATTAAAGAATTTCACAGCTGTCTCTTCAATTTTCTGTATTTCTTCAGAATTTCATTGAGGATAGTTCCTCCAAAATCCTCTGCCAAACTTATCTTGGAAAATCATTACTTAAATCATTTCAATATAAATAAGAATTTGTTCATATGCTTTTGCATAGAAGGAGTGTGGTTTACTACACATTTCCCTTCTCTCTTATAAATCTTCAGAGATAAACAATTTGATTCCTGAATATCCTATCTATACAGGTTTCTGATAATCCTAAAAATTTACTGGTTGTCTAGTAAGGATGTGCATTATATTAAGATATTTTTCTGATTGTTTCATTAAATAAGAATTACAAACTTAGGTGCAGCCACTCGCCAGTTTATATACTGGTTTGATTTATACGGTGTAGCATGATTGTTTGTTTAAATTATCTTCAGTTAAAAGTGCAATGTACAAATGGGAATTCACTTAGTAAATTTAAAATAATTTCATAGGAAAAAATGCAAAATAATATATAAACCGTGAAATAAAGTATAGTGACTTATTTGAAAGGGAGGTTTATTTAGTAGAAAAACGACCAGAGATCAGGGAGCGTGGGTTCAGAATATGGTCTGGTTACTTAACGAAAAGCATTAGTCCTTAAGCTGAGAAGCTATTCAAATTTTCTGGATCTCACCTTGTAGACCTATTCCCTGATCTGTAGTAAGTTGTGATTTAGACCAACCCTAAGCTCTTTTTTCTTATCTGTAGCCTAAAATACACAGACTTTTTCAATGTTGTAAAAAAAAAAAATCACTTACTTAAAATAGCTACCATTTTTTGGCACTTACTACATCTCATTTACCACATGGGTTAAATGTTTACATACATTATTTTATTAAGTTCTCACAATATCCTCCTCCCTGTTTGGTATGAGTATTGCTATTCTGAAGAAGAAACTGAAGCACAATAGGATAAGCTAACGTTTCATGTAAAACAAAGAATAGCTGGATAAGGACTGAGCCAAGAGTGGAGCCTGTCTCAAGTACCTGTTCTTAAGGACTCAGCTTTGGTTCTCCCCATAGAGTTTCCCATTGATAGTTTCATGAGTTATTTAATCTCATTCAGTATTTAACCATTATAATTGTTATCAGTACAGCAGTGGCACACGATGAAAACAAATGCTTCAAGAGCCTAGAGTTTTTTTGTTAGTTCTTTTGCTACTTACTTTTAAGAGGTTTTAATGCCTTTCTTCAAGCCGCTGAATCACTGCAAACTTCCATTTCCTCAAACACCTAACAAAGCATAATGGCAAAAACTAGTTTGTGCTGTTAAAATGCCACCCACAATTTGGAATGAGGCTCTTATCTAAGTAGAACCTTAAGAAGAAGTTATTTAAACCACTTGTATGATAAGAGAAATCCTAGTACTTAATATGCTTATTGAAATATCCCTAATGTATGATTAGAAGGTAAACTTCAGATGTAGGATTCATTATTCGTATTTTAAAACTTTCTACTTGAACAACTGAACAAACAAATTATGGTAGGTTCTATTTGTTATACAATTCATTAATATCCATTTTCATTTTTAATTTAAGACAAAAAACTTCACTGTATATAAGTGATGCATTTGGTATTTATGAATGTTTTCTTCTTAATATTAACCCATGGGAAAAATGTTAGTATTGGTATTTTCTTTTTTTATATATGTCCTGTGTGTGTGTTCCCATGGTAATATTGATTTTTAAGATGATATTTCCCCATGAAAAACATAGAAAGAATGAAAATATAGAAAGAAATATAGCAAAAAAATATGTGGGAAAGCATATAAATATTAATGATATATAAGCATATTACAGGTAATATAGATAAAAATTCAGCAAAATTCTTTGTATCACACAAGAAACGTGGAGTTAAAATATCTAAAGTGAGCTTGCAATAAATTTTGCACAGAGTTTTAGGAGGCAGTAAATAGGTATATGGTTAAACAATGACAGTTCTAGAAGAACCTTAACCTGAATCAAATGGTATGACTTTTTTTCTTTTTTTTTCTTTCTTTCTTTCTTTCTTTTTTTTTTTTTTTAGATGCTGATGGGAAAGAAAATGAGAAAAAAATAGTGATTATAAACAATTTTGTGAGGCCACTTTCTTAGAGTGTCTTGTCAACTTTTCTGAATCACTAAAGTTATATTTAATTTTTTCTAAATCTCAATTTCTCCCTCCAGTCTGTATTTTCTTATTTCGGCTCACAGATACCCTGTTTGTCACCAAATTTGGGACAGATGAAATCAATACTTTTCTCTGTTCTTGTCACACCTTAGTTCCAGTGTGACTTTTACAGCTTTTGCATTTTCTTTTGAGGTTTTTCTTCCTTAGTGATTTTTTTTCTTCTCCCGGGAGATGACCCAGATATTCCAGAGGTTAAACCTCTGAGTTTACCGGGGCCACACTTTTGCTCTCCATCCCCCTTCTTGCCTCACTTCCATCCCTTTTGGCCTGACTGGGGATGGAAATTGTGGCATCTTCCAGTAGAGTTACCCTTGTTTAGCAGGTTTACAGGGAAGATTTGTGTTAGGGAGAAAACAATAAAACAACTAACCACCTACGTAGAGTATTTTTTCTGAACAAAGAATCTTTACTTTGTATCCTGCTGACAATTTGTCTTTCTTCCAAGGCATACAATTTCACGCACATTACACTCACAAAGTGCTTGTCTTCTCTCACAAGCCAGCTTTTCTCTTCAGTTCTTTGTCTCTTCCTTTTAGGAATACAAAGCACTTATTAGTTATTCTAGCAATCTTCTCTCATGGTGGATTTTCTTAGGAAATGGGGGGAGGAGGAAGCACACGATTTGGAGAGCTATTAGAAATGAGTGTTTGATTAAACCAATCATGTTATAGCACTTGCAGGCTTTCTCACCATACACATTAGCCATTTGAAGAGTTATTTGTGATCGTCTGTGGAAAGACAAGCAAAATGTATCTTGTTGGAAAATCAGTATTTACAAATAATTTCATACCTTTTACTGTAAGAAAAAGTGCTGTACTTTTCTTCAGCATTTGAAACAGACCAATTCTTTAATTATAAATAACTAAATATATTTTTGCAACTAATGGTCAAATCAGTTCATTTTTAATATATGCATTCTTTGATTCTTATTGTGTAAAAAATACGGATTTTAAAGATCATGTGCGGAGGGGCACCTAGGTGGCTCAGTCAGTTAAGCACCTGACTCATGATTTCAGCTCAGGTCATATCTCAAAATTTGTGGGTTCTTGCACCACATTGGGCTCTGAGGCTGAAAGCATGGAGCCTAATTAGGATTTTCTCTCTCTCCCTCTCTCTCTCTTTCTCTGCCCCTTTCTTACTTGCATGTTCTCTCTCCTGCGCTCAAAAATGAATAAAGTTTAAAAAAATTTTTAAAACTCATGTGCTGAAATTAACCCATATGTTTAATTTTTAAGATATCACAGAAATGTCAAGATATAATTTGAATAACAATGTTTCACCACCTTTTTGAGTTTCTGACCTATAGGAGACATTCAAGAAATATGTATTAAATGATTGAAGAAAAAGAAAATTTAGTCAAAATGGCTCCTTCTATTTATTGCTCTAATGATAAATTCAAGAAGCTCTTATCTACAGAAAATACCTTATTAGTTCAGAGGGAAGATCTATGGTAAAAATATAGATTATATGAATTTTAGTTCTTCCAAATTGGTGATTGTATTCCTCAAGAATGCTAATAGCAACCCATTTGTTTTTCACATTATTCTTCTCTATGCCTCCATGCAGCATAGCAAGTATTGTCCCGTAAATATTATTCCATCTGTAAGAGCAGTTATCTAAATTCTCTTTTTTAGAATGATATTTGTAACAAAAGCAACCAAATTCTTCCTTTCTTTGTTTTTCTCCTTTTGCTCCCCCCCCAGTTTATTTCTTTCTCTTTCAAATAGTTTTTCTTTATTTCACAATATCTTGTACCTAACAGATAATCCATAAATTGTGTGCTGATAGTTAATTTAAGTTCTGCTTATATGCCTAAAGTATTATATACCTATAAAAATTGCCCTCGTTGGTACAAAACAAGAAACTTAGATGGACTGTACTTTCTTGGAGGTCCTAATCCTAAACTCTCTCATACCTCTGTCTATCTGCTCATATGTTTATGGAAATTATTCTCAACTAAATGATGTCATTTGCTTTGAAGACCTCCCACTTATCTGTCGTCATTCAACATCTGTGATATACCTGGCATTGCTGCATATTAGCATAGAAAGCTCTGAAAAAAGATTCTGCGCTCAAAGAATTTAGTCCGCTGGGGCTCAAGGTCCCCAAAGTTACAATGTCATTAGTTCAGCAAAGCAAAGGAGCATTTCACATTAGCAGTGTACAGAGAAGGCACACCCTTCCCATAGCGGCTAGTATGGGATGGGGATGGGGATTTTCCCGGAAGGTTTTCTAGAGGAGATGACCCTTGATCTGAGTCTTAAAGAATGAGTAGACTCCAGTGAGAAGGACAGTCGTTTGTTTCTTTGTTTTAATTTTTTTTTTAACATTTATTTATTTTTGACCCAGAGAGACAGGGCATGAGCGGGTTAGGGGCAGAGAGAGAAGGAGACACAGAATCCGAAGCGGGCTCCAGGCCCTGAGCTGTCAGCACAGAGCCTGACGCGGGGCTCAAACTCACAGACTGTGAGATCATGACCTGAGCCGAAGTCGGACGTTCAACTGACTGAGCCGCCCAGGCGCCCCGACAGTCGTTTTTAACAGATGGGACAATGTAAGATAAGAAACTGTATGGTGAATGTAAAACCAAAAGTGTTTGGTGTTTTCATAAAATACAGAACATAACAGTGACAAGAGATGAACCTGTCAATTGGCAGGTGGAAATCATGACCTCTGTGTATGCTGTGATCCCTGTGAGACCTAATACTTACTGCAGTGTGGATCACAGAAAAGACAGTAAAACTATTTCTGAAGGCAATTAACTGATATGTTAATAAGACATGCTTGCAAATCTTTAAAAAAACAGTTTTGACTGGTTTAAGTTAAAAAAAACTTTGGGGGGGTGGTGGGGGATACAAAGTAGCAGTTCCAGAATCAGGTAACAACCAGGTCCAGAAAAATAAGATCCCGTGAGCCAAAGAACAAGAACTGGTGGAGAGTCTCTTAAGGGCTCTATTATGTTCAGATGAATTAGTTCCAAAAATGTTTCATCTGTTGTAATTCCTGTAGTGATCTAGGTTGGGACATTAAGACTGCATGACATCTAGTATCAAGGTGGTGTTTTCATACAAAGACAGTGGGGCTGGAAAAGAGCCTAAATGTGATCAGGAGGACCAGATCCCTCCGTAGAATTGGGTGCATACCTGTCCTGTAGTGGCTCTGGGCCAGCTTCAGCCTGCAGAGGGATTCCATAAGCCTCTCAAACCCCGGAAAGACAGATTTAACATAAAGTCTGGAGCAATACTGGGCCTGCATTTCCTTGGGCAATGATAGACTGAAGCTGGCTGGGGGCTGCTCCTTCTTAAATAAGGGGCAGGTGGGTGGCTCAGTTGATTAAGTGTTGGACTTTGGCTCAGGTCACGATCTCATGGTCTAGGAGTTCGAGCCCCATGTTGGGCTCTGTGCTGACAGCTCAGAGCCGGACTTTGCTTCTGATTCTGTGCCTCCCTCTCTCTCTCTGCCATGCTCTGTCTCTCAAAAATAATAAATGCTAAAATTTTTTTTAAAACATAAATAAGGTCTGTTCTTCTCTATTTGTTGTATTATCCAGCATTTATTGTATTTTACGTGGTTCACTATAATCACTTAAAATGTCTCCTGGCTTCTGAAGATACTTAAATTTTCTAACTCTTGTTCTAGAGTTTGGATATTTCTGAAGATACTTAAATTTTGCAACTCTTATTCTAGAGTTTGGATATAATCAGTGCTAATACATGTAAAAGCACTCTAAATTGTTACTATATTTCTTAATTTTCAAAAGATAGTAAGTTCTTATACCAAGAATAATTCTACCAACAGAAGGTTTTTGGTGCCCAATATGGGTCCGTGCTTATGTTAGGTGCTGGGGAAAAATAGATTTCGGCCCTGTGAAGCTGGCAGGCTTGGGGGATAAGGCAAATAAATAACACATGAACCAGTACATACAATCATCAAAGATAGCAATAAAATGCAAGAAGAAAATAAACATGACTGTATGATAGAGAGCAGTGAAAGGACCAGCTTATTATGTAAGGTGTGGTAACAGACTTCTCTGAAAGACCTGAAGAAGGGGGATAGGACAATCAGACAAAGAGCCTGGGAAAGAACTTCCAATGCAGGGAGAGCAGCAGCAATGAAGACTGCCAGGTGGGGAGGAGGTCAGGCAGCTCTCATACCTGATAGAAAGTCGGTGTGACCACAGTCCAGTCAAGATGGAGGCCAGTGACTTGGAGAGCTACAAGCCTGCAATTAATATTGTTAATAAATTGCTAGTGAAACAGAAATTTCTTTGAAGATTCTAGGATTTATTAAGAATCAAAGTATGTTTGCTGAATGAAATTAAATAAACTGGCATTCTCTTTAAAGTATATATTGTGAAACATATTGTATGATTCTACAGTAACATAAAGGTAAACTTTCATCAAATAAGCCAAATGTCACATGGCATCAATACCGAGGTAAGCTTTGTATATAGTTATAGTAGATTAATAATATGTAAATGTATGCTTAGATGCTGATTATAAGGGACCAAGATAAATTGAGGGTATTAAAGAATTAATTGCAATGCCAGAATTAGGAAAAGATTTGGTTTAAGAAGTACAATGTTATATAGACATAAATAAACTTTGAGAGTTTAGCTTAAGTATGTTCATTTGCTTTATTTGAAATAGTAAAATTATAGAGCTTGTGCACTTAAACTTAATTCAAAGAAATTTTTATAAGGTGCTCTAATTGAATTGCATAAACATGTAGGATTAAAAAAGACACGGAATATAACATTTTGTTTTTAAAATATACTGCATATGGGAAGAAAACTAGTGAAAACATGTGAAGGTAAGGCTATTTTCCAAAGTGTTTATTGCTAAAAAGGGTTTGTAGCAAACACCATGATGTATTTTACCTGTGGAGTTAGTTGTCCTGATATTTTTTTTCTAAATACATGTAAAATCAAAATACTATAAAAGCACCTAGTTATTTTTTTTTGTATTTTAATCATTAATTTTATGAAACTAGAAAAATTGAATCAATTGGTTTGAAAGTATTTCATCCAAATATTAAAATTTCAACACAATAGCTCATTAAAATGCTAAAGTGTTGATGCTCCTGGGTGGCTCAGTCTGTTAAGTCTCTGACTCTTGATCTCAGCTTGGGTCTTGATCTTAGGGTCATGAGGTCAAGTCCAACACTGGACTTCATGCTTGGCCTGGAGCCCACTTAAATTAAAATAATAATAATAATAATAATAATAATAATAATAATAATAATAAAGTGATAAAGGGAAAATATATGTAAATTTTAATAGTTTTGTTTTATTTTTGAGAAACTTCTCAAATGGTAGGATATCACAGTTCCTATGAATGCTGTAAACATTTTTAATTGCTTAGTAATTTTTTAAAACCCTTCTGTAAGCCCAAAGACTTTTTAACAATTAAATTCTTATATGGCAGACTCAATAATGATGCCACCCCAAAAATCTATATCCTCATCCCTAGAACCTGTTAATATTTACCTTAAATGACAAAAGGGGCATTGTAGAGGTGATTAGATTAACAATCTTGAGTTAGGGAGATTATATTAGATTATCCCAAGTAGATTGACTGTAATCACAAATGTCCTTATAAGAAGGAGGCAATGTTAGAAGCAGGGATATATGACAACAGAAGCAGAGTGAAGTACATGAAGATACAGAAAGGGGTCACTAGTCAAGTAATGCAGGTGGCCTCTGTGAAGCTGGAGAGAACAAGGAAATAATTTTTCCCCTAGAGCCTCCAGGATGAACGTAATTCTGCTACCCTCTTTTTTTTTAAGTTTATTTATTAATTTTGAGAGACAGAGAGAGCATGAGGTGGGGAGGGGCAGAGAGAGAGAAAGAGAGAGAGAGAGAGAGAGAGAATATGAATCTGAAGCAGGCTCCATGCTGTCAGTGCAGAGTCCGAGGTGGTGCTCAAACTCACGAACTGTGAGATCGTGACCTGAGTAGAAACCAAGAGTCAGATGCTTTAACTGGCTGAGCCACCCAAGTGCCCCTCTGCCACCCTTTTAATTGTAGCCCTTAAGACCCACACTGGACTTCTGACGTAAGTGTTTGAAACTACTACTACATTTGTGGTAATTTGTTACAACAACAGTAGGATACCAATAAAACTTATTATAGTATTATCTTTTCCCTAAAATTATTAAATTGTTTTTTTAATTGTTGTTTACTTAGGATGTGGACTAACAAAGACATAGTTTTTCTAAGTAAAGATTATCGTATTTTTCTCATATTTTTATTTTTTTTATTTTTTAATGTTTATTTTTGACAGAGAGAGAGAGAGAGAGAGAGAGTGGGTGAGGGGGAGAGAGAGAGAGAGAGAGAGAGAGAGAGAGAGAGAGAGAGAGAGGATCTGAAGCAGACTCTACACTGGCAGCAGAGTGCCCAATGCAGGGCTCAAACTCACAAATCATGACATCATGACGCAAGCCAAAGTTGAATGCTTAACTGATTGAGTCACCCAGGTGCCCCTCTCATGATACTTTTAAAGAAAACCATTTAAACTTTCTGTAATAGACTTGCTAGATGTAGGATATGTAGCACATCATTATAGACAGAAATCATGTTACTTCTTTTTATAAATGTATCAAACCCTAGGCAATCCC
This sequence comes from Felis catus, assembly GCF_018350175.1. Taxonomy (NCBI): domain Eukaryota; kingdom Metazoa; phylum Chordata; class Mammalia; order Carnivora; family Felidae; genus Felis; species Felis catus. The sequence goes on along the minus strand of NC_058371.1, from coordinate 155,051,067 downwards.
AAGTCAAGTTGGTATTTAGTATAATTAATTTTGCTATATTACACATATCTACTATTTATGTGAGGCAGCAAAAAAAAATGAATTCAGTAAATAAGGAGTTGATTGTGAATATATGAACTACATAAATAGTATGAATAAATGTAGTGAGTTTCCATGTAAATTTTCTTGTATCTTTAAAGAGGAATTTCTCGCAATAACTGACTTATAATACTTGAATTAAACCCATATATATGGCCTTCCAAGTCTGTTCTGTATGTATTAATATAATTTAGTTTTACCAAAATTTAATGAGAACCTAGTTATCTTCAAAATATTGCACAGTGTTCAAATGCCTCCAATAATAATGCCTCCAACTATGAGTGGTTCCTAACTTCCAAGAACCCATAATCTCCTCATCATTCTGTCCTCCTTCAAGTAATCACATCAATGTAGAATCAAAGACTGGGAAGGAAACTCAATACCATTTAGTTTTTATTAATATGTATTATAAACATATTACCTTCTTTCTATGCTTATTGCTTTTCAGCTTCAATTAGAACAGAAACCAGGGCAGAATAGAATAGTAAGTGATACGGAAGAAAAAGAAGTGGCTGTTTCTAAGTGCATCTCTATGGCAAAGACATATTACCTCTGCTCTTTATCAGTTCCTACCACATTTTCCCTGTCTTCGCATTACCAAGTTCTCTGAAGCATTGGAGAATATAACATAGTGGTTAAGAATGAGAGCCTTAGAATTTACGTTCTGATTTTGTCAATTACTAGCTATGTCCTAATGATGTTGTTTTACTGCTCTGTGAACAAAACCCTTCACAGAGAAAATAGGGATGATAATCAACTTACAGAGTTTCTGTGAAACTTAAAATTAAAATGGAATATATGTTAAAAGCTTTGTACAGTGACAGCCACATTAGAAATGCCCAGTATATCGTAGCTATTCAGCTTAATATGCCTGTTGCCTCTCAGCCATTTTCAAAGTCTTTTGACAATCAGTACCATCATGCACTGCGGCTTGAAATTATTTAATGCTGTTAACTTATCCCAGGATTTGGGGAGCCCCAGGCATTGTAGAGTTACATCTTTCTCTAGTTCTTTGGACTACTGGTATAATTTTCCCAGACTTCTGTCTTAATTCTCCATTTTTCATTTCAGATCACCTCTAGATTTTGAGTCCTTCTCAGAGCTTGATCAGGGCATCTGGCATATGATTTAGATTTTAAACCAGTTCTTTCTTATGGGGATATTCTTTTTAATCCCAAAGTGATAACTAAGACCTGTCAAGCAACTTTTCTGAATCCGCATTCAGCCCACTGGGTTTCTGTGAGTTCCTTTATCACCTAAATTTCAGGCTCTGCACCTCTTTGGATTTGACTGCTGGTACTGGCAATTGCATAAATCACACCAAGCTTGCCGTGGAGTTTGGGCATAGTATCTTTTATTTTCATACTTTTATCATTGGTGTTAGCTTTTACTACCAATTAATTTATCTCCAGCCCTATTTCTTCTCATAGACAGCAAGAGGTAAGGATGTATCAATGTACTCAAATGTGTCCAGATGGATCCTGACTACATTCATTTATTTCATTCAACAAATATTGGTTGAGCCTCTATTATATGAGTCTTCACATACTGTCTCTAGGTAATAACAGTGGAATTCAATTTTAAAGCAATCTAAACCCATCTTTAATTTTTTTTTTTTTTTATGGGTGAAGAAACTGAGACTCAGAATAAGTAAAATAATCAATGTTTACGTAGTTACAACTTACTGGCTCTTGATTGTCAGTCAAGTTCTTTTTCCATCATGCTACTCTATTTTTTTTTTTTTATTTCAGGTAGTCTTTCTGTAGCTTAGAGATGGAAGGAGTGAGTAAGCTTACCTTCAAAAATATAAATGATCTAAATATATCATTTTTAAATGAAATTTGGTAGTCTAACCCAGTTCCTCATTTTAATTCAAATTCTTCCAGAAAATTTTTAGAATTCAAAATGGTCCTAATGTGACTGCTTGATTATTTGGTTTTTGTTTGCCTTCAATATAGCCCAGAACTAACACAATTAATGATGGCATGCTGAGATATCAAAAAATCCAACTTTCTCCATATTATAAAAGGATAGTCTTTTCTGCGGAAGGAGCTAGATTTGAAGCTGCATGGCATTCCTCATAAATTTATTTCAAAATCACCTCCAGAAAGCCCCTGAGTAAACATTTTTAGAGAAGGTTGGCTGTCCAGTTTACTTTAATGTTCGCTATATACCAAATAACTACACACTAACCATTTGCTTTTTGAAAGCCTTCAAATAGGCATCCAAATTTGTGTGACAAATGTTTTCTTGTCTTAGTTTTTAGAACAGTTTGAAATAAGTTCAGTGCTCAGTAATAGTGAAATTTCATAGATGTCAAAAACTATCTACAGTTAAATGCGCACACACACACACACACACACACACACAGCTAATGGGATTATAGAAGAATTAATCTCTCCCCAAAAACCAGAACATAAGGTTTCCTTTACTATTATTTTCCTTGACTTATTGTTCCCTTTCCTGTTCTCCTGACCTCTTAGAGAACTCATTGAGTTAAGTTCATCAAGATAACAGGAAAGTCTCAGGAGGGAGATCATATTCAACTTTGTTGGAAACAAAATGCATTTATTCCTACAACAATGAATCCATTTTATTTCTTCTGGATTCATTCTGATTGCCCAAGTGCCAGTAGAACTGGTAACTGCCTACTTGTCTGTATCAAAGTCTAATAGAAGGCGTTTTTTTTTTTTAATGGCAATATTTTGGTCTTATTCTAATCTTTTATTTACCAAGAGATACCTAATAAAGCATAATTAAAAAAAAAAACTTCCAGGTAAAAGAATATTATTGGGTATATTTACAAGGCAGAGCTCTAAGAATTCCCCATCCTTTCTTTATCATGAACTCTCTAATACTCATATTAAATGGGTTCAAATACCAAGCTTGAATCTCCTAAATTATGAATAACTGGCCTGCAGCAGATGACTTGTTTTACTCTTTTTAAGAATGAGTGATAAGTGTAAAGCAAGAAACATGTTATTCTGTGAAGCAAGAAACATATGTTATTCTGTCTTTAGGACTCAGCAATCCTCATTTATCAATATTTGCCCCTCAATTTGTGAGGAGCCCTGATTCTAATATAAAATCCAAGAGTTTATGATGAGTTATATTAGTTGATTGGATACCAGCTGCTGCTCCTTGTGAGAATAAGATGATATTTTCTAAAATGATGAAATACCTTATCTTTATCCCTAGGCAGTATCTTGAACACCAGTAGGAGCTGTTCACTTAAAATCCTACTTATCATAGGTTCTAACTGTTGAAAATCCAGAGTTGATAGGAACTAACATGGGAAGACCATGATTGTCATTTTATTTAACTTACATAGTGGAAGGCCAGGACTTATTTTTAATTCTATGTTGGATATTAGGGTGAAGAGTCTAATTATTTACTAGACATCTCCAAATGAATCTAATGCTTTTGAAATGTGATTTATATCTTCAGTCCAAACACTTCAAGGTTACTTTTACTTAAAATAAGTGATATACACAGTAGAATTAAGGTAGAGTAAAACATTGGATTGTGAGTAACTTGGTCTACAAGTGTTCCGCGAGATGACATTTCTAATAAATTTTAACTTGATAAACGAGCGATGTATTGCAATACGAGTAGTGCGTGATGCAGAATGTCACATGATCACAACTGAGCCAATGGTTATTGAAATTTGTTTGGGTATACAAGTGCTTTGGATTACAAGCATGTCTCTGGAATGAATTATGCTTGCCAACCAAGGTTTCACTGTAGTTTCCAGCACACAATTAGCACTTAATAGGAGTTTGCTATTGTTATTTTAATGTCTTCCCTACCATATAGATATTTAGCTTATTGTTGAAAACACTGTGCCATAAAACTCTGAATACCAAGATATAAAAAATATTGTACCCTCCCAATATGAGCTTTTGAGATTATCTGGGTGTGTTTTTAAGAGTTAAAGTTCTGACATTGACTAGTATTCATCTATCTTTGAATCCTTTTAGTAGATTATAGACTTGTACAGAGACTCTGATCTAATTTTATAGTAGTGGTGGTTGCTAGGTAACTCTCTGATGCAAATTAATCATTAAACATGTAGCAGCTCATTCCTGATTGGAGTGGAAACAGGAATGACTTAGAGGCTGACAACCCAGGAAACAACTGATTGAAAAAAGAATATATTGAGGTGTTTAATAAAAACAGACTATAACTCCTCAACTTAATTTCTTCCTCTTTGTCATAATCAAAAAGGAAAGAAAAATTTCGAAAGAAAAATAAGAGCTTTTTTTCTGATAGTAGATACGGTTCACTGAGCTAGTACCAAGTGTCAATATTACATTAAATACTTTGTGTAAAATATCATTTTTTTCTCACAGCAATTTGTTTATTTAGGTGGTACAATTCCCATTTAAAAATAAGAGTGTGGGGTGAGTTGCCTGTATGGGTCAGTTGGTTGAGCATCCCACTTTGATTCAGGTCATGATCTCACAGTTCATGATGCTGCTGTCAGTGTGGAGCCCACTTTGGATCCTCTGTCTCCCTCTCTCTCTGTCCCTACCCTGTTCACTCGCACATGCTCTCTGTCTGTCTGTCTCTCTCTCTCTCTCTGTCTCAAAAATAAACATTTAAAAATAATTTAAAAAAAATAAAAATAAGGGCGGTACCGCAGTGGCTCAGCTGGTTAAGCGTTAAGTATTTTACTTCCCTCTATTCTGGTGCCTAAAAAGTAGGCTTGTGCTTGACTTTAAATGACTTTTCATCAAGAAGTAAGAATCACTGTTTGGAACCTAGCGTTAGAACAAGTAGGGAGAAAAACTGCAGTTGGTGAGTGGAATGGTCGTTATCGCTTAGTCTGTAACTCTTGTCCTGAATTGGATATTATTTATAATATTCTGTTGCTGTTAATAGTTGAGATTTTGCACTAGTTTTCTAGTGTTACTATATTGAAGTACCACAAACATGGTGGCTTAAAACAACACAGGTTTATTCTCTTACAGGTGCAGAGGTCAGAAGTCTAAAATCAGGGTACTGACAGGGCTGCTTTTCTTCTGGAGGTGGCAGGGGAAAACCTGTTGCCTTGTCTTTTCCATCTTCCAAAACCTACTGGCATTTGAGGACACGTGGCCTCTTCTTCCATCTTCAGAGCACATCGCTCCAACCTGTACCTCTGTCCTCACATCTCTTTGACATCGACTCTCTTGCCTCCCTCGCATAAGGACCCTTGTGATTAGATTGGCCCCGCCTGAGTGATTCAGGATCCTCTCATCTCAAATCTTTAAATTAATCACATTTGAAAAAGACCAAACCATGTTTCTGCCTCGAAAGTTAAAACATTCACAGGTTCTGAGGATTAGGGTGTGGACTTCGGGTGGGGAGAACATTAATTCAGACCACCACAAGTTTGTTTTAGTTAAGTACAGATGTTTATTTTTAAAACTTTAATTCGGTACAGAACACATGTGAAACTCTTTTTTTGACCTACAGTGTTGTATTAATTCCAGGTGTACAATACAGTGATGCAGCCATTCCATACAACACCTGGTGCTCTTCACAAGTTCACCCCTTAATCGCTATTACCTATCTCACCCATACTCCCACTTCTCCCTTCCCTCTGGTAACCATCAGTTTGTTCTCTATAGTTAAAATCTGTTTCTTGGTTTCTCTCTCTATTTTTTCCCTTTGCTCATTTTTTTTTTCTTAAATTCCACACGTGAGTGAAATCATACGGTCTTTGTCTTTCTCTGATTGGCTTACTTAGCATTATACTCTCTAGATCCATCCATTTTGTTGCAATTGGCAAATTTTTATTGTTTTTTATGGCTGAATAATATTCTATATGTATCAATATAGGTACCTGTATACATATATGGATATATAGATATTACTTCTTCTTTATCCATCCATTCACCGATAGATGGACACTTGGGCTACTTCCATATCTTGCCTATTGTAAAATAATGCTGCTATGGGGGCAGGTGGGTGACTCAATTGAGCATCCAACTCTTGATTTTGGCTCAGGTCATGATACCAGGGTCATGGGATAAAACCCCACCCACCTCTGCCTCAGACTCTGTGCTGAGGATGGAGCCTGCTTGAGAGATTCTCTCTCTCTCTCCCTCTGCCCCTCCCCCTTGCTTGTGGACTCTCTTTCCCTCCCTAAAAGAAAAAAAAATAAAGAATAAAATTATCCTCCTATAAACATAGGGGTGCATGTATCCTTTTGAATTAGTGTTTTTGTATTGGTTGAGTAAATATCCAGTAGTGCAATTGCTGGATCACAGGGTAGTTCTATTTTTAACTTTTTGAGGAACCTCCATACTGTGTCCCATAGTGGCTGCACCAGTTTGCATTCTCACCAATAATGCACAAGAGTTTCTTTTTCTCCACATTCTCATCAACACTTGCTGTTTCTTGTGTTGTTGATTTTAGCCATTCTGACAAATGTGAGGTGATACCTCATTGTGGTTTTTGTTTGCATTTCCCTGATGGTAAGTGATGATGAAAATCTTTTCATGTGTCTGTTGGCCATCTGCATGCCATTCTTGGAGAAATGTCTGTTTTCTGTTTCTCAATAATCAAGTATACCTGATTATCAAGTATCAGTGATTACAGAATACTCATATAATATCTAGGAGGAAGTGGACTTGGGCAGTCCATGCTGATTTCAGACTGGTGGATAAAATTGAAGCCAAGCCACTTGCCTTTTGATCCTACAATATAATGCCTTTTTGTCTTTCTGGTTACCTGAATAATAAATAAGCAAATAATGAAAATGCTACAATAACCACGTATGAAGAAGAAAGTAAAGTTTACTTGAGTTTCGACCACTGGACATAAATTCAACTAATCTTGTAATGACCATTCTTTTAGGCATCACTTCATGCATACATACACACAATGCGTTTCAAGGAAGGATAAATATTTATTCGTACGCCCGTGTGTATGTATGTGTGTATACATGTATACACACACCTAGTGTATATTCTTAATAGTTCTCTATATACTCAGATGTCCTTTGGAGACTTTTGCATGAATATTGATTTAAGTAGGTCTGTGTGTGTATATTTACAAAAACAGATCATGTTATATACATCTTGCTTTTCTCACTATATATGTCTCACTATATGATGTCTTATGAAGTTCCCCCTAAGTCAGCTGGAATAATTTTATTTAATTCTTTTTAAGATCTTTAAGACAGTTCATGGTTTGATGTAGAGAGTGTATTTAGGCATTCCCCTATTGGTGGAAATTATTATTATTATTATTATTATTATTATTATTATTATTATTGCTTCTTTATATCATAGGGTGAATGATGTTAAAATCTTTACTAGTAAGGTTATCTTGATGTGCTAGAATCATGTGTTTTATCCTACTTTTCAAACAGTATTGAGATATTTGCCATTTGACACAAGAGAACTTGTCTGCTGACCAGAGTTAATGGTTCAAGCTATAGAGTAAAGCCAAGCGGGATTGAAACCGTGACCTTTACTTCTCCAGCAAAGGGACTGACCCAATACTATTGACAGTTTCTAGCCTTTGCTGATGTTTGAGGCATATGTCTTATGTACCTGTACAGTCATTTGATTTGGAGAATTGTCATTACATAAACTGTGGGAGTGCCTCATAACATCTGTCACAGGTAGTGCAGATCACTTAATGAAATCATGTACCAAAGGAGAAGCAAAATAACTTTGAACTACTCAAAAAAAGGAGGGACTGTGACACATATGAACTAATTTCCGTAGTGGCAGCAAAGCTGGACATTTTGTTTTTATTTTTTACCTCAATGACACACTTTAAGCATTTAGTAGCCACCTCCTTGCAGTCTTTTGCCTCCCCGAATTTACTGATAATGTTTTATCAAAAAATCATCTGAAACTTTCTTTTGGGTCAGACTTCATTTTTCACAGAAGTCATCTTTATCTCTGCAGTGGTTGTGACCATGTATCGCCTCCTTTACTAAATTCTTCCTCGGACTTACGTGAAAATATCTTCTACATAATATCTAGTTGCATTCTCTCATTTCTCTTTCTTAGTTCTTTTGGCATTTCTCTTTCCCTCTTCTCTGTACTTTCTTTCTTTCCCCTCTATTTCTCAGACTCCATGTAAAAAACTATAAAATCACAGTACTGGTTGTTGGAGTTTTATATATGTTCTACCTGACCATTGATCATTCAGTCTTTCTGACTCTCTCATTGATAGTGTCAGTATGTCTTTAAATTTTGAAGAACCCCTCTCCTGTTCAATCTCATATTACAATTATTGTACTTAGTTGGATTTTTATACTTTGAAGAATTCAATGATTCTGCTCCTTCAATAAACGTGTGGTGGGTAACTTCAGTGTGTTCCTGACTGGCATGGAAACGTTTGAATTTTTACCACGAATATTATTATTGCTTGGTAATAATCCCTTCATGTCCCTAAACTATTGTATAATGTCATTTTCTGTAAAGCTTCCCCATGTGGAAGTAATTTAGAACTCGGGGGGAAAATGCCAAAATCCATGACCAGAAGTACTTAACGTTAAGGGCAGTTTTTGTTATTGTTTTCTTCTTAGCTTTGTAGGGCTTAATGCTCTTTGCTTTTATGAAAAGAAAAGCAATAATTGGAAAAATAACACAAAGGACGTCCTTTTGTTTCACACCATTGTATTATCATGCTTTCACTCACTGTTAACACTGTTTATTTAAGTTTCCTACATAAAATAACCAGATTATACTTTTAACTGTCATGTTCACTCTTCTAAAGCTTCGAAGCAAGTGGGTAACTTTAGTCCCACCAAAATTTATTCTGTGTTTTCATATGCGTTTTAGACAAACTGAAGATTTAGCACACTAGAATTGTAACTGGCATGCCTAAAGCTTGTAATGTTAGACCCTTAAACTCAGTATTATTAAATCACCAAGAAGTTTCAAAGTGGTAGAATCAAGATTATGTAAAGTCTAAGATTAAGCTGTCACATCAGAGTAATTTGATTTTAAGTTTGGTTCCACCACCTCCATTAGTAATCACATCCCTGACAGAGACAAAGTTCATCCAATATGAGTTCTCATTGCGGATGAGGTATTGATGTTTTCATGTTACTTTGGTCAGTCAATAAGGTTAAAAGGATAAAGTTTATTTAGTTTTCAACATTGCCTTCTTGAAGTCAAATGTCTATTTAATTAAATTTTCCAATATTTGGCAAGAAAAGACTGGTCGTGTCAGCTTTCTTCAGCTTGATATTAAATAGCATCTTGTGAAATTTGGTAAAGACTATGTACAGTAATATGGAACAGATATACTGTGAGTCTATTTAAGAGAACATTTAAGAAGTCCAAATTTTTCGTCAAGGTGGTTAATGATTTCTAATAGTCTCCCAGTGCTGAAAGTTTGAAATATATCTGCAGGTCTTACATATTATATTTATTGTCTAACTGGTTTATGATAATCCGTATACTCTGTTTCTTCAAATATTGGGCATTTTTGTATATGTGTGTATATATTATGTAATTCTCAAAATTATTTCTGAAGCAAGCAACTGAAAATGATTTCAAAACAGCATGTCTTCCACATTTTACTTGTAATCCAGCACCTATCATATAATGATCTCATTTTTTTGCCGTGCCTTATCGAAAAATTTATAGTCACTTTCTTAATATTCTGACTATATGTCTAAAGAAGAAACAATTAGAAATTTAATTTATGAAAAACTTGGTCACATTTGAGGTGTGAATATTCTGTTTACTCAATAAGGTTATGTTTTTGGTTTACTCAAAAAGTTACAAAATTTGCACAATAGTTTAATCTTGTATGCAATTAATATAGGCATCACGCTAAGGAATCATCATAGAACAATGAATACAATGGAAGAGATTCTTGACCTTAAGATGTTGTCTTTGTAGTGTAGCAAATGGTCATTAAATATAGTCAGTAACTACATTTGTAATACATATTACAAAGGAAGGCTCTAGCAAAATGTTTGGTGGTACATTTTTGAGGGTTAAATTTCTTAATTAAATTTATTTCCAAATCAACATCTGACTTTGAATCCACAAAGTCAGGGGACATATCCTTTTCCAAGAAGTAGTTGGCCTCCTAGGACAAGATTTTAGCCATCTGAATTTTACCAGTTACCTGCAGGTGATACTTAACCTTCATGGTCATTTTCCTTCCATAAGAAATAGTAGGCCAACTGTGATTTTAATTATCTACTTTCTTTCTTTTTAACCACTGTTATCATGGATTTAAGTGATAATTCATTAATGTAATTATTTAGGGAACTTGTCCAACGAGGTTCTATTTTAATTGTACTTGTAACACATGCTATATTTTTAAATTCCACCTAATACAGAAGAAAAGTTTTCTCATATACCTTCTATAAATATTTATTAAATGCCTTTGGTATGAATAATAAGTGATATATCCCTCAAGTCCCACGTGGTCAGGAACTATATATTTCTTGTCCATGAGGGGGCATGCAAAATTTCAGTGAACCATCACAGCACCCTGTACAAGAACAGAGGTGTTTTCAAGAAAACTGTATCACCTGGATTTCTGTCCATTTCTAAATTCTCCAAGAGCTGGCCTAAGAATTGTACCATAGTTTGGCTCTACTTAAGAGACTTTGCTGTGTCTTTGAACTTGAGCCAGTGCCCTCTTTGGAAACCCATAAGGCAGGTACAAAGCTTCTGCTCCAAGTCGTCTTCAGAGGGCCTGTGCTATTACATGGAACCTCACTTAACTATTCTGAAAGTAGCTTGTTACATTTGCTGTTTGACCACAGAGACATTTCTGCCACATGCAGCCCAGGAGAGATCACTCGACTGTAGCAGAGCAGTGTGATCTATATCATTATCTCTCAAGTATGGAGGGATGTTTAGAATAAGTAAATGCTGTTCAAGGTGCTTCCCACAATTGAAAATTAGGATTTGTAGAAGAGAGCATTACTCATGTTAGTTTTGTCTGTTGGGTTTCTGACTCTTCCTTTGATATGCTAGTACCCAAACAGACTTGTTATATGTAGTTATACAGTTTTAATGATTGTAAAATTTATGATTCATTAAAAAAAAGTCACTTACTGAGCTTGAGTGCTATATGCTAGACATTGGGCGAAAAGCTGAGGCCCAAAGTGAAAAAGTTGGTCGCTGGCCTTGCAGAGTGGAAAAGAGATTATACTCATTCAAGTTCTTTTGACATCCTCAAATACTTATTTTGAAAATGTTCTTAATTACACATTAAATACATTATATGCATAAGTTTTAGTAGAATGTGAGTTTTTCTTAGGAAAAATGTGTGATGAAGTATGTTCGAGAATCATTTTGGAGAGTGCGTCTTCATCCAGTCACAGTGTATTTCGATCTTTGATTCCAGCCCCTGCTTATAAACTGAGATAATTGCATATTACATAGACTTCCAGAAAATCCACTTTAAAATTATATCTTATGTAAATGGCAGAGTATTCTTACGCGATGGGTGGCATTATTTAATCCAGTTAAAATTACTTTCTTTTTTAACTCTGGAGCTTTGACTTAAATTAGTTTATCTTGAGGCTTCAGCATCTCACTTAAACCATTAGTGTGCTTCTTCCTCCAGGGACTCCCATTTATACTTTCCCAATCAGAATGTAATCCTATCATAAATGGTAATAATACTTTCTACTTGGTAACATCTTTCATCCAAATAAGTCTTGAGCACTTCCAATATGACCTTGTTCATGTTTGCAATGTTACATCCGTGAGACATAGCCACAAGCTGAGAAGGAGTCCTTCAGATTTACAGAGGGAAAAAGGAGATGAAGGAGAAAAGCTCAGTTTTCCAAAAGCGATTTTAAGACGGCATTCCGATTATAATGTAATGAACATTTAAAAATGAGGAAAAAAACCTGGAAGGAGTAAGCTGAATATCAGATGTACTGCAAAAGAGTGTATGATGTTTTGAGAAATTTTTTTTTTCTAATCAATTCTAACATTTAATTTTTTTTATCATTTTTTAAGTAATAATTTATTAGCTGGCTACTCTGTGTCCTGTGGTATTATGCATGAAGTGCAGCAGGAAACAAAATATAATCAGGAGAGGTTAGAGAGGAGGACATAGGATTGATTCAGATCCTATAGGTACTGTGAGCTAGAGAACAGGTTTTAGACTTGATTTAAGTTTATTGAAGGGCTTAAAGCAGGCTTGGGATTTAAAAATTCATTCTCAGTCAAATTGTGAAATAGAGGATTTAAGAGTACGAACATAGAAAACCCATTAGGACTTTAATTTCTAACATTGTATACTGGTTGTTGTTGCTTTTATCACTTAACCGCATGCTAAATGATTCCTAAACAGATAATAGTCACTTCTAGAAATCTATTCAATTATATAGGAATAAGTAATGTGAAATGTATTGAATTTTCTAATAAAATATGCTATTGCATTCATTCGGTAGCTACTTGAAAATTGCTTAATTTAAAAGAAAGTATTATGGATAAATCATGTTTACAAGAAGTTACAGTCTGATAGGAAAGTGCTCAGATACATGTCATGTGGGCTAGATATGGTATTGTAGGAGTTCTGAAAATAAAACCATTACTTTAGTGAGAAGTGACTCTCTCTACCATTGAGAGAGAAAGAGGTTATATATGAATCAATTCATGAAACATACATAAATAAATTCACATATTGTGTCAGTTACTTTCCAGACACTATGGAAAGTGATTTAAGAGGAAATAGGTGACGGGGAGTAAGAGTACAATTATCTTGATGAGCACTGAGTAGTATACGGAGCTATCAAATTACTACATTGTACACCCAAAACTAATATAACAATGTATGTTAACTACACTGGAATTAAAGGGGAAAAGGAACATATAAATGTGAATAAGACAATGTTTCTATATTCAGAGTGCTTATGGTCTATCAAAATAAGTAAGTAATTTCATAAAACACTTGAATTAGTAGACATAATGCCCTGAGTGCCACCAAATGGCAATATGAAAGAGGAAATTTAACAGGACTAGAGAACCCAAGGAAAATTTATATTAGAGAATAATAGAATATAAAATACCAAGTTTTGAAGAGAGGACAAATCTCCCTTTTAAATATCAATTTAAAAGAGACAAAAGTATTGCCAGAACACTTTTAGGAAATACTACGTCAGTTACATTCACATGCCTTAGATTTTGGAAAGAATGGGTAGGTGAATGAATCAGTAAATGAGTGCCACAATCTAAATGCTGAGTAATTCCACCTGAGCCAAGGTACTAATGACAGTCACGAAAAGGAATGAGATTGGGGTGAGGTGGAAAGAAAATTTGACAGAAACTAAGTCTTCTTTTTTTAAATTTTTTTAACGTTTATTTATTTTTGAGACAGAGAGAGCATGAACAGGGGAGGGGCAGAGAGAGAGGGAGACACAGAATCAGAAACAGGCTCCAGGCTCTGAGCCATCAGCCCAGAGCCCGATGCGGGGCTCGAACTCACGGACCGTGAGATCGTGACCTGAGCTGAAGTCCCAATGCCTAACTGACTGAGCCACCCAGGTGCCCCAGAAACTAACAAAGTCTTGAATGTGGTAAAAAGTTAACTGAGTTTTGAGCTGTAGTGATCGTGCAAGTGCTAATACCAATATTTACAATAGGAAATCAAGAAATGTTGATTTGTAGAGTTCAGTGATTTGGGGTTTAAAGGAAGTCTTAAATACATTAAGTTTGAGGTGCCAGTGACGTCTACAGTGTTACACAATGATGACAGCCTGAAGGATCAGAATAGAGCTTGGCTTAGGAAAGAAAAATAATAGCTAATAATAAGTATTTGAGATGTTTTTGCCTGAAACCTAATTTAATTCTCAAAACTTGTTGAGCAAATAGTACTGAAATCCAAGGTCATACAGCTACTACATAGATTTGAGATTTGAACTCCTTCAGAGTCAATACACTGAACCACACCTCTGTGCTGCTGCTCAGGAAGGACTAAACATCCTAGAATCATTGGTATAAACGTACAAGTGAAATTTCAAGGGTGATGGGGATGTCTGAAAATAACCAAAAAAAAAAAAAAAGGTAGGCAACAAAATATGGAAAATTTAATGACCTGGAGAACAAAAACAAACTGAAGATGTGTATGGAGGAGGTATGTCAAAGTTGAAACCAGTTAATCCAAAATCTAGGAAAGAACCTAATGTCACAAAAACCAGAGAAAGAAGTTTAAAGAGAAAGAAGTACATTACTTTATAGAATTCTGTAGAGCAGCATTTCTCAAAGTACATTCTATGGAACATAAACCATGCTGGACATTGGAGGGAGACAGGATTCTATCCATCCTTAAATAAGTTTATAGGACACAAAATAATAAGCTCTCACTACCCTCTTTCCCCTCATCTTCTAGAACCACAAATGCAAATTAGGACATTAAAGGCAAGGGGAAATAATTAAAGGAAGTTATTAACCCCATGGTAGCTTAGAGGCATCTTCCTTTTAAAAAAAAAATTTAAGGGTGTCTGGATGGCTCAGTCAGTTGAGCATCTGACTCTTGATTTCTGCTTAGATCGAGGTCTCGAGGTTGTGAAAGCCCCTTGCGTTGGGCTCTGCACTGGGCATAGATCCTGCTTAAGATTCTCTCTCTCCCTTTCCCCCTAACCCTCTCCCCAGCTTGTGCTGTCTGTTTCTCTCTCTAAAATTAAATAAAATTGAAAACAAATTAACCTAGAGAATACATATTTGAAAATATTTTTATAAAAGGATCATGTTTGGTGATAGAACAAGGATTCCAATAGAGAAGCTCTTTAGTTATTAAGATAAGGAGGAATGTTCAAAGGGGCGGGGGTGATATGGGATAAAAGAATAGTTTAAATCTGAGCATGAGGATTAGGGATAAACAAATGAAGAAAACTCACAAAACAGGAATTGTGGAATTAGAACAAAAGGGTAAAGCCAGTAGTCTGGTGATTGAGTGTTAAAATCTCCCTGGAGCCGGGTCAGTTACAAAGCCCACTTACTGGAGGAGACTTGGGATGTGGAAAGAGTGGTAGTAATACCAGCCCTGACAGACTTCCTCCTGCTAATTGTTCCGGTTTCTTTTTTCATGGTTTCTGGATTCCATTCCTTTCCAGTTTCATTCTTTGGTCTTGTCCACTTGATGGATGTTGCTCTCAAAATATGTTGCTCAGAACTGAAAACTACTTCAGTTGTCTTTTCTAAGGCACTGTGTGTTTTATCTCCTTTGACAACATGATCAGAGGGCTTGTTCCCTTTGAATTTCAGTCAATTGTATTCAATTTATATGAATTTTAAAAATTCTTCTAGTAATTATACAACTTTTATACATGAATGAAACACCTTTTTAAGGTTATTTTATAACTTTACTTTAGAATTTGCATTTACATTTTATTACTACCAGCCCTTTATTCTTGCCTGGCATTTAAAGGACTTTTTCAAATATTCATTCTGAATTCCTTTTTATTAGAGCTCCTAGCTTTGTGTGAACAGATTTTACTTTTATGTCTTTGATTTCATCAAATGAATATTAATATTAAAATGATCAGTATGAAGGACAGAGGTTTGCTGAAAGCCACAAGAAATAATTGTGCGACTTTAACTTACCCAGGAATCTCTTTGG
Source organism: Felis catus (assembly GCF_018350175.1). Lineage (NCBI taxonomy): Eukaryota > Metazoa > Chordata > Mammalia > Carnivora > Felidae > Felis > Felis catus. The sequence continues at coordinate 155,035,431 of NC_058371.1, read as the reverse complement.
CTACAATTATTGTGCCCAACCCCTTGGGTGTCCCTTTGAATCCTCTTAAATCAGTCATTCCTATTGTTTTTGTTGCTGTTGTTGTTTGGTTCTTGTTTGTTTGTTTTGTTTTATGTCTATGTTCTAGCCACTTATGTATCAGAGTGAACTTTGTCAAAACTGTTTAGAGTACAGTAAAATATTTATACCTGAGTTTTCTGATTTTCTATCTATAAAGAAAGTTGTACTGATTTGATACAGTTTGTAAGTGATTCCATTTTCATGTTTAGGTATTTAGGAGCCATTTCCTCATTCATGCTAAAATCTTGATTTGCCTTAACTCAATATCACTAATATGTTTCTCTAAACATACATTTCCTTCTTTGTACGAAAGGCACCTGTCTGTCTTGTTTCCCCACAACTTGACTTTGTGTTTATTACTTCATTTGTGAAGTAGTTTTATCATAGTGGCTTTGGATTCTTGAGTAATCTGCCCAAATTTTTTGTGCCCCAGTTTCCTCATCAGTAATATGGGGATAATGATACTATCTATGGTATAAAATTGTTGGAGAACTAGATTAATTGAAATGCTTAGGATGTACCTTACACAAAGTAAATGCTCAACAAATATTGCTTTTAATTTTTTTGGTACACTAATCTTGACTAAGAAACATGACCCATTTCCGACCCTAGTGTGAAAATGCTTTGGGGAACTGTAAATGGTTTAATAAATACAAAAGTTCCCTTCAGTTACTAAGTCTGAGGAGTGTCAGGGTTTTTCTGGGAACCTAGTATTTAATTATTTTTACATACACAGCATGTGGGATACATCCATCCAGTTTAAAATATGTAATGATGCATGGTTTTGCTTATCCATCCAACATCTGAAAACACAAACATTCTGAGTTTGAAGTTAAAATGCCAGGTATTATTAGAAAGACAGGATCCGGTATTGGGAAAAATGGATCAATTTATAAAAGTGGTAGACATCAAGACTGTTATTTCTATTGTTAGGGAGAGCAAATTAGGACGGTCTTGCTGGGCAGTGAGTCAGAGAGACAGACGAAATGGGTGCTAAAAAAAGACCAAACCCTGTCACCAGAGAATCTATATCCCCTTCCTCCACCAGACTATATGATGCTCCTTTATGATATGTCTCTTCTATTGTTTGCTTTGATGTTTATTTTAGCCATTTTCCTTTTGACAAAGAAAGGTTTGTTTGGAAGCCAGGATGGACGAAAGATGAGGAATAGTATCGGTGCCCTAGGAGGAGGGAGGAGTCAATTGCCATTGAGGACCCAGAATCACCTGCTCCAAAAGTGCTGAGCGGGGTACTCTTTCTTTGGGGCAGCTCCAGTGCTCTGTAGAAGACCTAATGTGTAACAGTTTTGAAATCTAATTACCGGTGCTTCATGGGGCAACACCATTACTGGCTGAAGGATTTTAATGGGACCATAAAAATTATAATTGCTAAAGAAGGTCAGGTTGGCCCAGGCTCTGTTATTTGATATCATGGCAAATCGATGATTGATTGAAAAAAATGTACCAGTCTCTCCACTTGCCAATCGGTAAACATTTTCACATGACGTACCTTTCTGTGAGTACTAATACTTGCAAAGACAAGTGAAATACAGACTGACAGTTTTGATTTAAAATATTAAATGGCAGTTTTTAAATTTCTTTTTAAGGTATTGCTATTACTGTCTTTTCAACGGATTTTAAAGGTGTGTGCTTGACCTTGATTTTCTTAAGGCTACGTTGCTTTAACCCTGTTCAAGTGTGTGGACATCTTTAGGTGCCTAATCAGAGCTTAGAAATTCTTTGAAGCACGTACAAATAAGTGTACTGAGAATCTTTTTAAGCAAATGAAAACTAATTATGGGTAAGAAATGAAAACCCAGAGTTTCATGTGCTTCTCTCTCTTTATGTGTATCCCAGCACGTACTCTGTGGTATGTAAGATCATCCACTGTTCTGAGACCCCCTGATGATAGGCCCATATGTGCGCACATACCTGATGTAAGCCTAACAGGACCCCGTTAACAGGCACCATGGAGGGCTTACCTCACCATGTCACTGCTCGCATTGCTTTGTTTCAAACTCAGTGTGGGTCACCCTGTTTTATTTTTACTCTTTCCCTTCTTTTGTGGCTATAGTGTGCAATTTAAGTTTTCTTCAGAATGCTGCTTTCCACTTACCCAAATTTCAGATACTCCCTTCTGAAATTCAAGTTTCATGGGTCATTTGGCACAGTTATTGGCTTATTTCCAAGTTGCCATCTCCCTTTTGTTTAGTATTGCTGACATTTTCATGTTTATTCATAAAAAATATCATGTGAATTTACACTGGCACTGGGAGAAGGTGGCGTCTGTGCCAACAATAAGTGTCATTTGGGATGTAGAGGGATTTAGAGCTATAATAAATTGTCTCATTCTACGTACAGTAAAATGTATCACAGTCATAAATCTTACCTTTCAAATGCATTTCTTTAATTGCAGTTGCTGGGTGCTTTTTTTTTTCTCTATCACTACCTAAAAAACTTGAGTATTCTTAATATTTTAAAGGGAGAATTAAAACATGTTTCTACAGGTACTTTTTTTCCCCCTAAGTTATTGGTTGTTTACTTTCTTCACGTTTCAGATTTCCTTTTAATGCAAAATTTCCAAGTTGAAAATCCAGACTTTCTTAGATGTATTTTAAGTAGAAATAGGAAAATTCAAGAAAAATTCAGAGAAATACATGATGATGTTTTTTACTTATATTTTTTTCAGTTATAAATGAAAATTGATGAGATTTTTAAAATATTTTCTATCTATTCCATTCTTAACAATTCTTGAATTTTGTTGAAGCCCTACTTTACCATAGACATTTCATAGAGTCGTAACTGATCTTGATATTACACCCTTCTGACCATTTGTATCACATTCATAAATTTAGCCTATTATCTTAGCCCAGTTTATACTTTACATGGTACTTTATTTCCTATTTAAATGTTATTGATTTGTCCCATGTATTTAATGTTCTACTTATTCAACGAGGAGGAATAATGTCTTTATCAAACAAACAACAATAGTAATAATAATACCTGGTAGTTACCAGGTGTTTACTCTATGCCAGGCTCTGTTTAAGCTTCATAAATAGCTGGAGAGGTAGAGAATTTTATTATACTTTTTTTTTTTTTTTAGCCAGGAAACTGAAGCACAGAAACATTATGTAACTCCTCCAGTGATACACAGCTATGCAGTGGTAGTGGCAGGATTTGACCTCATTTGAAACTATGTGACTCAAAACCTATTCTCTCAACTACTGTACTACCCTGCCAAAGAAAATAAACCATCCAATGAATTATTTGTTGAGTAAATTATTTTTTCATAGATCAGTCTGAATTCTGCCAGTAATGATTAGTATAACCATTGTTAATGATTGCAAATCAAATGACTGCCTTATTCAAGGTGTTAATACTTAGGCATATGGAGCTACACATAATTATATAGGATTTAGGTAGGCAAATACTTCTAATTTCCTAGAGTGACTTGTGAGTCCCAGTGACCTTTATCAGAATGTGGGCATGCTATTCCCTAGGCAACAGTTACTTGAAGAAGCATAAGGTTTTGCTATAGCCAAGTTGGTTTTGCTATGGTTGAAACTTTGAAATAATTAACAGAAAACAAGCTTATTATTTCTTAAACTGAATTTGGTTAATGGAAGCTACTCTTACAGATGTTTAAACATGAGATGGGTATTTCATCTTATCCAAATATCTAAACAATGGCATTAAAAGCAGTTCTGAGGACACCCGGGTGACTCAGTCGGTTAAGTGTCTGACTTCAACTCAGGTCATGATCTCACAGTTCCTGGGTTCGAGCCCCGCCCCACGTCAGGCTCTGTGCTGGCAGCTCAGTGCCTGGAGCCTGCTTCAGATTCTGTGTCTCCTTCTTTCTCTGCCCCTCCCCCATTCACAATCTGTCTATCTTTCAAAAATAAATAAACATTAAAAAAAAAAAGCAGTTCTGAATTCAGTGGCTACGTGGTACATTTGCCCTAGCCTTTGGAGTTAAAGGCTCTGTGAAATTCTATATTTCTGTATTTATAAAAGAAATATTTTTAATAACTTTATTCAGAAACAATAGTGTGATATTGTGTGATATTTACACAAAGAAAAGCCAATGGGCTCAGTGGTGAGGAACAGCCATTGATCCAGTCTTAAACTTTAAAATAGCCTTAAATTTATTGATGGGGAGGCCCTGGCCTTCTATGGCCTGTCTTTGTAATGTCCCTTTACTCTTCTGGAGGCCCTAGCCTGCAGTATTCCAGGTATCTGCCCATAGGAGCCATTGCCTTTATCCTGGATGGCTGATCCATTAATTTGTCTGCCCAGGTAGCAGGCCAACAGGTCTAATTCCAAAAGAATTATATTGAATAAGGGTATTATAGATTATGCTTAGAGTATACCTCAGTGGTTGTGAACTTGTGTATATTTAAAACACATCCAAATACCAGAATCTTGGTGGTTCTCTTGAGTGCATTAAATTTCATTCACAAATATAGCATTGTATATTCATTTAGTGTGCTGGCCTGTCAACATAACTATTTGCTGACCTATTACACTTACATAATTGTGAAGCAAGTTTCATACATTTCAAGTAAATATTACTGATTTGGGTTTTTGTTTATTTTGTTTTATTTTGGTGTTGGCTATACTTTGAATAAGTTGTGCCCCACATGTTACCACATGATTCCACTCAATTTAACACCCCATGCAACAGATATAATACTTCTTATTAATGTATTAATGATATATTCTGCACATTGATCAAAATGTGACAGCACAGTATGTGAAGGAGTTGTGATATATAATGAGTTATATAGACTTCTGTCAACTGTGTAGGAAAGTTACCAAAAGGTTGATATTGTTCCTAGGTAAAGACCAATCCCATTATTTCAATGACCTATTAGACACATAATTTTCTTTTTTTTTAATTTTTTAAATGTTTATTCATTATTTTTGAGAGAGAGAGACAGATTGTGAGCAGGGGAGGGGCAAAGAGAGAGAGAGGAAGACACAGAATTTGAAGCAGTCTCCAGGTTCTGAGCTGTCAGCACAGAGCCCAATGTGGGGCTCAAACTCACGGACTATGAGATCATGACCTGAGCCGAAGTTGGACGCTTAACCGACTGAGCCACCCAAGCCCCCCTAGACATAATTTTCTTAATACAGCTCCTCTTATATCAGAGATTGCTTTTTCATAGCACACCTAGTGTAGCATGATTGTCAGTAATCACAATGTGATCAAATATTATTTGTCTGGCATTTTATTAGAAGAATGTATTTCACGGCACCATTTATAGATGATGTTTCATCTGCAATGTCGAGTTTCTTCTACATAAAGAGTAGACAATATTCGCTGGTGCTTCCTTCAGTTCTTTCTGTGCATTATTAAAGTTAGGATCCATTTGGCAATAGAGTATGCTGCAAACCTAACAGTGCTGTCTCAAAACATATGCCTCAGATATTTTGCTGTAATTATAAAACTAATAGATGTCACTGTTTCAGTAAGTCAATTAGAATACCCCTGGCTTGGAACAGTATCAGGGAAAAATATTTTTGACAGTTTTAGGAATCCTTGCACATAAAATTATATTAAATGTTTACATTTGATTCTATCCTGTGTTATATCCATAAATAGCAGCATATCATTTTAGTTAGAGTATAGGTTTTGAAATCATACAGATCTGGGTTGAAATCCCAAGCCTATCAACTGGGAGCTATGTGTCCTTGGACCATTCTGCTCATGTGCCCTAGATCCCTCAACCCCAACATGAAGTTATAACTACAAAACGAATAAATGAGAAATTATATGTAAAATATTTAACCCAGTGCCAAGTATATAGTAATCAATCACTCAACTCAATGGAATTTAAAAAATTAATGTGTGTAATTTACTATAGTGTATCCTAATTCTTGCAAGTTTTTATTTACAGTTATCTAGGGGGAGGAAAAAAATTATTTTTCCTACTACCCATTTAGTTTCTCTGGGTGGGGACCTATATGGTGGATTGATAAGACAGATTAAAAAGAGAAAAACACACAAATTTAATATAAGTTCTATATGGCAATAGAATCTTTATAAGGAAATGATGACCTTATGAAATGTTAAACCTGAGTTTTTATACTAGGTTTGACAAAGAGCAGAAAGTTGTGGGAAAACAGGATACACTAAAAGGGTATGAGTGAAGGGTGATAAACTGGGGGAAATTTAGGCCTGTTCTTTTGGATTCCTCTTGACCTCCTTCTGTCTTCAGAGATAAGGATGCTCCTTTTTTCTGGTTACAGAGAGGGCACCTCTTATAAGAGGGCCTTATGACCTGCTTCAGGTAATAAGGGGAAGGTTAGAGAGTCCTTCTTGCACCTGTTGTTTCACACAAGCTTTCAGCTTAAAATCTTTAATACGTCAAGGTGCCATATTTAAGGAAGGATATTCTCATCCCATTCATGGTCCTTACTGTTACATGGCTGATGTCATTATATGAGCATACTTGTCACCTATTTAAATTCAAGAGCTGGCTGCCATCTGCATAGAGACAAATGAAGCCTTTTTCTTTTCTGTGATTTTAATTCCTTTTGTCTCTTGATATAGCACTATGTGTACACTTAAGTTCTGCATTTCTGCATTGAAATGTGTTGTTTTAAAATTAGGATTATCCTTTGTGACAGAAACGACTGTCATATGCTTTCAAGATTGTCTATCAGTTAAACTCAGATATCTGAGTTGCATAACACCCAGATACTTGGAAAATTATGGGGACTGATGTTGCAACTATTTCTAAGTGCCTTCCTTATTAAAAAGTACTTATATATACATATAATGATAAGACTTTATTATTATTTAAGTATGCAAATATGAATGCCTATTACCATATCACTAACTTGATTCTGGAGTCTATTTTTACATTCATGCACCTAGCGTTGTTTTATATTAATTATATCAGTAGTTAATCATTGTTTTTGCTTCTTCCCTCCAATGAGAAAACATTTTGGAGCCAATTATGCTTCTGTGATGAGGACTGAGTATGCCCCCCCCCTTTTTTTGGTATGTTCTCCCTTAGTCTAGAAATTAATTTTTATTAACTCATCATTATGTTCATTACATCAATAAATCAGCAAGTATTTATTGTGTACCCAGTGTTCACCAAAGCAGCATTTTGTTGCCTTTAAATTGCTTATAAATATCTCAGTTACTTGCTAATTCACTGTGTAGATTAATTGACCTTGATCTAGTTATAGATTTAAATTATGTTTCCTGGAATCTTAAAAGTTTCAAGGGCTCACTTTTCCAGACATAAGTTAGTAAATGAAAGTATATAAGTTAAAATTGCAAGCATGCCTATCTCTTTCATACTCTCTATTCAAGAATCCTGCTATGTTGCACTGTGTGTTAACTAGCTGGTCTATGTTGTATTTTAAAAGGCCAAAGAAGTAAGGCTCTAGAAAAAGAGCTATGGTTTTTATGTGGGAAGTATTTCAATAATTTCTTATGATGGAGGCCTATCTAAACACATTTTCTCTTACCAGAATAGGAAGGGCAATCTAAGGGCTTCATTTAACTGAACATTATTATAGCATGAAAGTAATAGAAAATAATTATTATTTCTGCTGAAGTTCCACTTGTCAGTTGAGCCTTAGCTGCTTGTGAACTCAAGAGTCATGATCTAAATGATTTATCTTTCTCCATTCCCAACATTGACATAAGAATAGACAGAATCAGCTACAACAAGGTCTATTTTTCCTCTTTCTGTGCCTATAGCAGTAGCTCTGTGGAATGTGTATGATTTTACCCGTTAGCTACAATCTTTTTCTGAACTTGCACTCTTAACTGTATGTAACTGGAAAGGCTGTTACAAAAATGAGCTAGAAATATTGCAGTAGTATTTTTTTTTTTACCTGGAGAAAAAGTAAAGAAAAACTGCTATGTTAAAACAAATTTTTGTGGTATCCAAAATCGAAATGATACTAATTAATGTAAAATGGGCATTATGAAAAAAAGTTCAAGATTAAGGTAGGTACTGTTTTGCTTACATATGTGCATATGTGCGCGCACACACACACACACAGACACACACACACATATTTTGCAAGTCTTTAATGGCCCTGAATTCACATAGACAATATATAGTTGACTAAGCTAAGGGAGAAGATTCATTAGACCTGCTGGCTCCTCCAAATGCATAAATTTAACTTAGACATGATGTGCAGACATCAGTTCTTCAGTAGTCGTAGAAACTACATAGATACTCTTAGCAGATGCCTCTGGCATACATAGTATTCCCTTGGCTCAACTCTGTTTTCACCTAGACCCAGAGTGAACTATTTTGTTGGCACTCAGGCCTATCCCAGTTACCTAATTGTCAACTCAAATGCCTCCTACTTGTCTTTCAGCATTTTGCCATAAGACTTCTTGAGGACCAGTAGTTTGCTCAGCTAGCACCCATCTGCTTATGTGCAGGGAAGTTCATGCCAGTGAAGATTGTTTTCAGTCACTGGCAGAAAAGTCCTGTGCATCATTACGCCAGTTTTATATTTTTCAGAGATCTGGGCAGAATTTGGTCCTCCTTGCCAACAGTGACAACTTCAATAATAACACATATTGTAGCTTTTCTTCTTTTTTCATCTCTCTCTCCCTGTTGCTTAACACTTAGTTCCTGGGATCACCTCCCAAATAAACTACCTACATTAAGGTCCTTACCTTGTCCTCTACTTTCTGGGGATTCCAAATGAGAGTATTATGCCATATAGGAACATTTGAATTGATTATGTTTGAATAACTCCAAACATTTGTAGGCATAATCAATCCATAAGTATTTGCCAACCATTTAGTTATTTAGTGTTATTAGGAAAATATCACACAGCCTTTTGTAAATCTGGTTTGGCAAAACGTTAATCTTCTTACCACCTCTTTTAACATTTAACATACTGTCTACCTTCTTGGAAAGCAACTGTCATCTTGTTGGTGAAGTAACACTTACATGTTTGAAACAGTTGGCCGATACTATGAGAATCTGTGCCTTTCTGCCATTTTACTGATTACTGAATTTCTTGGTAGCACACTAATTGGAGTGATGTCTTACTCCAGAAGTCTCAAGGTGATCAATTGCAGCAGAACTTTCTACCTAAAGCTTATCTTTCAAAAGCAGGCTCTCTTGAAAGGTATGGTTCACATGGGAAGTTGTGAAAAACTTTGTAGAAGAGGAGGGATTTTACCCAATTTTAGGTAACTGTGTTGGAGACTGTGAAAGTCAGTATCAAATTAGCGGTATGTGCAAGGGCACAGATGTAGGAGAATCATTATGTTTCATCCAAAAGAGATGCTTAGGGAGAAAGTAGTCCTATAACCAACTTGCTTTTTCTTGTGTAAAAATGGAAGTTTATGTGCAAAAAAAATAGTATATAAAAATGAAAGCAAGGCATCCATTCACACACAGCTTTTCAGAGGGAAAATAAAATGTGTCATAACAAAAATGCTGGCATATATTTACTTAGATATCTTGGACTTGTAGGTGTGTAAAAGATGTAGTATAGCTATTTTACATTTGCATACATGATCTGGCTTGATGAATATCAATATTTTTCTTCCATTGTATTATCATAACCAAGGATAAAGTAATTATCACAGAACTGGGAGAAAACAGGTTGTATTATCCCATGCACCTATTCTAACTTTTGCATGTTTGACTACCTGGTCAGAATGGCGGTGGAGGATCAATTACATAAACCATGTGTACAACCATCTTCTGTGGGAGGAAAGGGACCGGAAAAAGCAAGAATTTGTTTGTCTTCAGAGTAAACAAAACAAAACAAAACAAACAAAAAGACAAAAAAAACCCTCTCCCTCTACAATACTGTCAAGAGAAGTGCTGACTATTTCAAACATTTTGTTTATCCTTCCATTATGAGTTTAAGACTATGGACTGAATTTGCTTTAATTTTTATTTGTCCAAATGCAAATAAACTAAGTTTGTTAATGACCCGTTTTTTTTCTGGTGGTAGCTTTAAGAAAGGCATCAAACGTCATAAAATTAAACCAATTAACTTCAAGTGTCTCACTTCTTTCTCTAGTGAAGGAGTCATATGGCTCTAGAAACGATAAATAAAATCTTTTAAAGTCTTAATATACCCTTCATTGGCCCTTTCTGAATATTCCCAAGTACGTATCAGAAGTATAGATCTGGTCCTATTAAACTGCCATTTATTAATATTAACAGAGCAGCATTGCTGCCAGAAGCAAAAGCAGAAAAACAATTTATCTCTCTGCCTTCTTGAAGTGTGCAAGATAAATATGTACCAATTTTAAATGAAAGTGAACATCAGTAAACTAGACAGATTTATTGAGTTGGCTTGTAGCAAAATGAGCTTGTTCCGTTTTCACATACTTTTTCTGGTAGTAAATGTTTTAATCTATTGATGCCATGGAGACATGCTACATTAGCTATAAAACAGAGAGAGGGCACCGTTCAGTGACAGGACCAATAATATGTATAGAGCAGTAAACACTTTGCAAGTATTTAATGGCCCTGAATTCAAATAGACAATATATAGTTGACTAAGCTGAGGGAGAAGATTCATTAGACCTGCTGGCTTCTCCAAATGCATAAATTTAACTTAGACATGATGTGCAGACATCAGTTCTTCAGTAGTTGTAGAAACTACATTTGATTTCAAAAAGAAGGAAAACCCATTCTCATAGGCTGCTGCACACCAGAATTTTATATTCTCTTTTTCCTTTGATGGTATAAGCTCTTGATTCTTACTGTTGTTGTGAAGGATTTATTATTTCCCATCTCACATCTCTCCTCTCTAAAACTGGTAGACACAATAGAGCATAGAACCTCACCATGATCTGATGAACCCATGTTACACGTGTAACAAGTGAGCTGATATTCAGGGAAGACTTGTGAGTTAAGACACCATTGTTTGGGATGAAAAAATACCATGTGAGAAATCTAAGAAACGTAAAACTTACCTCCATACTCTATTTCCAAATGTATATGTCATTTACTTAAAAGTAGATACCAGGGGCTCCTGGGTGGCTCAGTCAGTGAAACTTCTGACTCTTGATATTGGCTGAGGTCATGACCTCATGGTCTGTGGTGAGATGGAGCCCCATGTCAGGCTGTTTGTTGAGCATGGAGCCTGCTTAAGGTTCTCCCTCCCTCTCCCTCTGCCCCTCTCTCCCACTGACATGTTCTTTCTCTCTTAAAAGAATGATAATAAAATAAAGTAAAAGCAAAGTAGAATAAAAGTAGATACCAGATTCGGAGGTCACGTAGTTTTTCGATAAGTGGCAAATCAGCCAAAATTCACAACTTGAGATTTCATGCAAAATATCATACTTTGAATCTATTTTTCAAACTTTGTTAAGTTTGAAATAGTGTATCGCACCATTGTGTTACTTCATTTTCTGGGTGAGAAAAATTAGTCAATATAAAATGACCAGTAATCTTCTTGGGAGACTATGCAGACCATCCAATGAGCATAAATCTTACAGCCAAGATTATCTTTTTTCCAATCCTAGTTCTGTTTCTTACTAGATTTGTGACCTTAAGATTTGTTAATTAATTTCTCTATCCCATACTGTCTTCATCTATAAAATGGTGACAATATATACTTACCTTAAAGAGCTGTTTTGATAATTAAATGAGTTAATAGTGTTTTCACACAGTAAACATTCAACAACTGTTAGCTATTGTCATAAATGCTTGTTTCAAATTATGCATTTATTCATTCATATTTAAAAATGCCCAAAATTGAAAGCTATTTTGTTTTCAGTATTCATTATTGTAAAATGTAGCACAATGGAACAGAGTATAGTAGTTTTTTTGTTTTGTTTTGTTTTGGTAATTAGATATTAAGCTAAAAATCACATGGATTTATTAAACCTCATATTTAGAAAATATTCACTTCAGCATAGCAGTTACACAATCCACATCTACATTTTATTTTAAAATTTCGTTTCCCTTTATTTTGCCTTTGGTAATATGAGTAAAGTTATACCACTTATTCAAAAGCATCAAAGGTAAGAGATGTACTGATTCAACGAATTCAAACTATTTACTGAATAGCTTCCACATTCCAGGTACTATTCTGGATGGTGGGACACAGCAGTGAAGAAAATGGAGAGAGTCCTTGAATATATACAACTAACTTTCTAGTAGATTAACAGAGTATGTCACAGTGTGAGGGTTTCTAAGGAGATATATTTTCTATCTGAAATGTGTTTGTACTTAATGTTGTATTTTTTAAAATAATGACCTAATACAGTAGACATAATAATAGTACTTACATAAATACTTCATAATCATTGTATATACTTCATGTTGCGCCTACACATAAGAAATTAAAATTTTAATAAATACCAACTGCAGTTGACTAGATATCAATTGCTTTCTTATTTAATTTTGTCTCCAAGGAAGGTTATTTCACTAAAAAGTAAACAACAACAATAGACACTAATAATATTATACCACTGATAGTGCCTTACGTGGTGCTCTAACCAGCAAATTCATTCTTATGATCCTTTACAGGGAGCTGCTTCTACAAACAGTTGGAGGCTAGTTAGTTTAAACAGACAGTGAAGTATGTTGCCACCAGTCCAATAGGAAAATAAATATGTAATGACTTGTTTCATTCCCTAAAACTCTGTTTTTCCTCTCAACTGACACATTTCAGTAAAATAAACAAAAAGTGCATTCAGTGAATTACTGAACAGATGTTGGTTGAGTGTTATAAAGAATGGGAGGGAAAACACACTTTGTTGTCTGTTTGTTTTAATTTAATTTTAGATTTCATATCTTAGCTTTGGGTATTGTACTGCATTACATACATTTGGGGGGCTGTCTGCTCATTTTGTTACCTCACTTTGACCTAGCTAATGCACAGCTCTCGTTTAAGGAATCTTTATTCCTTCTGTCACTGTCTTTCAAAGGAAGGACGTAAATCCATAAGGAAACCAGATTGTGAAGAATCCGCCCTCTTTCTCAGGAGCACACAGTTCCTGGGTCAAATATTATAACATTGTTGAGCTAGACCCCATTGTGAATGTTTTCCACTGCAAGTCGGAAATAAGTAGAAATTGTTTACTACACAATTAACTATGTTTGGCTGGGCCAGGGGCATCTTGACACAGAATTGTCACAGATACACTATGATGGACCCTGAAGAATTAAAGAAACAGGAAACTCCTATGAGAAAACTGCTACTTCTATAGTTTTCTAAGCTCCAAAATTAATAAAACATGTTTTTTTCCCTTCAATTAGGAAAAAAAGTAGCAAACGATTTTATGTATGCCACTTTCCTTTTTGGCACATTTAATCCTTCTACCCCTGCATTTGTTTCACCTCTGCAGACATTATTGATTTAAGTCAAACACTGGCCCCTCACTTTACAGTGACCAACTGTGCCTTGTGAGTCTGGAATCTGACACTGCCCTAAAAGATATCCAAAGAAAGCCTCTTGTCTGAAAACATATCTTAACTAGATGGTTCTGAGAAGTTCTTTAGCAGAAAATCAGTGTAATATTTTTTTCAATATGCATTATTGCTAGTTATTAATACTAACTTTAAAAAACTTTTTGTTTCTTTGTTGAAATCACAATCAGATATTGTCACTGACAGCAGGACATCAAAAATGGTATTTTCTATACCCATTAAATATAACTTAATGGGTAGAGCAGGGCTGGCACTTAGAAAGTAATAGAGGTAGGTGAGAACTCTATTCCCTCGCTCAGTTTATGAAATTATTCAATGATAACAAATAATGCAAGTACCATGTACTTGTAAGATAGTGGTTTAGCACTTGGTTTCTGATATCAGAGGCCTGGCATTGGATCCTGGTCTGTCATGTTAATTTATCTGTATCATGGTTTCTTTTTTTTCCAATATTGAAGTAGTAATACTGTCTACTTTATGGCAGTAATGTAATTGTTAAGTGGATAATATGTGTAAATTATTTAAAACCATAAGCTAGTAAACAGTAAGCACTCAATTAATGTTAGTTATCCTCATTATTTTTGCCCTAATCCCTTTCTTATTAGCCAAAGAGCAAAGCATAGAGGTTAAGCGTGTAGGCTTAGAAGTTCAAATACCACCTCTACCAATTGCTAGTTAATGGCCTCTGTACTCAGTCTCCCCATCTGTATAATGGTGACTATAATCTCAACAGAGTTGTTGTGAAGATTGCATAAGATGATCTAGATAATATATTTGGCAAATAGGCTGATATAGTATAAATGCTAAGTAAATAGCATTATTTACTATTTTACTAATATTAAAACTTATTGTTTTAATATTAAGGAGAAACTTCACAGAGATTACAAAATCATCCTAGCAATTGATTGTAGAATAAATATTTTGCAATGTGCAGTTATATAGGTAGCTAAAGAGATAATGGACTCCACTGTAGAGGGATAAGATGTTCTACCTATGGAGAATTTTTGTGCCTTCTTAGCAGAAATAAAAGACACGCTTTGCTATCTGTAAGATTTGTCTTCTTCTCTTTTGTTGATATCATTGAAAAAAACCATACGAAGTTTATATTTGGAGCCATTTGCCTGTGGTTTTAAAAGCATGTCAGTGCCAACATTTATTTACCACCACTTATAACAGGACAATGAAACCTAACCCAGTAATGCCTGGGTGTATGATATAGACTATTCTGCCTTCAAGAACCTCCAAATGCTTCCAGGAGAAGGCAAAAATATCGGGTACCAAGAGAATGGTAAATGAGACAGTATAATTGAAATGAACTAGAATAGATATTGGCAAGCAGTGGCCATGGGATAAACATCCATTGGATTGTTTTTCTACTAGCCCATGAGCTAAGTATACCTTTTACATTTTTTAATTAAGAGATGTTAAAAAAAAAGAAGACAACGACGACAACGGTGATGACAGCAGCTATGCAGTGCGGCCTGTGTGTGTCTCTCAAAGTGTCACTTACTATCTGGCCCTTTGCAGAAAAGTTTTGCCAATCCTCAGACTAGAACATTATTGGATACCTCCCTCCCCACAAACTAAGCTGAAATCACACATTTATTCAACATGGGACTGCTAAATAAAGCAGTAATCATGAAGGAAGAACTTTGAACCTACTGTAGAATTTGGCTTAACTAGAAATAGGAGAAGATGTGAGGCATTCTGAACAAGGGCAACAGAGTGAGAGAAAGTTGAAAAATATATGGAAGTGTGGAGTATATGAAATAAGAATGAATAAACCATTATGAAGAATATGATTAGGCTATAGGATTAGTAAGACATAGAAATGGAAAAATCCTGTGTGTACTCTCTCTCTCTCTCAAAAATTTAAAAAATAAAATAAAGTAGAAACAAAAAGTAAAGTAACTTGATTTCTTTCAGCTTCTGATCTTTCTCATCAGTAAAATTAGAGCAGTCGTTCCTGCCCTCACAATACATAAAATTGTGAAACAAATAAAAAAAATATTACATTATTTAACAATTTTTTTTAATACTATTAAGAGTTTAAAAGTAAATTGTGATTTGGGGCTAATATCTAATTCTCTGGCTTCATTTGTTTTTTTATTTGTAACATATTGGCTGAGAATAAATGACATCTAAAAGAATTCAGCCCCCAAACCACAGTAATTACAACATATTTACTAAATATGTAGGATTAGATTAGATGAATTTTAAAGATCTCATTTATTGCATCTCCAGAGCTGGATGCATAGAACCTAGTAGCAGGAATCAGTCAAAAATATATTTCTCAGGAACAAATGGATGACATTTTACACAAGAAGTTAGAACAGTTTGTAGTCAAACTGTTGTTTTATTTTTAACTACAACTTCTCTTAACGATGCCCTCTCTCTGCTACTCACTTCTATTTTTGTATGTTTTTTATCTCTTTACACAAGTTCCTCTGCAAGCATTTAAAAATAGCTTATTGTTGGTAAATAAGTACACTGAAAATGACCAATTGTTAGACTGCAATTTTTCCTGAGGCAGAGATCAGTTCCTTGTCTGTAACATGTTCGTAAAAGAACCACCAAATCCACAAAGTTTCTCTGAGGATTAAATAAAATGATCCTCAGGAAAACTATTCACATAGTTACACATTCAGTAAGTTAGGTGTTATGATTATAATTACATGTCTCTGTATTCACAGCTCTAAGGGTCTTGCAAATAACAAGTACATTCAGTGGACCTAATATAAATATACATTATAGTCTTACACACTCTGAGGGGACTCTGCCTTTGTTTCTTGTTCAGCAACTTTAAATGCCATGCTGTTGTTACACAGTGGTAACAGGTCATTATGATGGGGGTACATCATTGATGAACCAAATGTAATGTTGTCTTTACTACCAATAATATTTTAGAAAAATTATTATTTTTACTAGAAGCTATTACTGATATATTCTCCAAAGAGCCTACTAATAGCACCGTTTTCTTTTAAAAGGCTAAATTAGCAGGAAGATTTTACAGATCCATCAAAAGGATGGCAAGTTAATACAAAATAAAAAGTAGTTTCAGTTTCTGCACCCTCTATTGATATTGTATTTAAGTGTTTGAATTAGAATGTGGCTACTGAAAGCATCTTGTAAATTATTGACATTTTCAATCTACACACTCCAAGATGAAATTCATTAGAAGGTAATAATTTTGGAAACACATTATATAAAGCCATTGTAATACAGAGGTGCTTGGGCAGCACTTTTATTCACCAGTGCACGGCTATTACTTGAAAAACATAATTTAGAAGCTGAGCTGCAGAGATTACCCATGTCTTTTCATTAAATAAAGGATTAGCACCTTATTTACTGAAAGAGACAGATGTCTGTCAGAATTTTTGATATGAAGTATACCAAAATTAATGAACTTCACAGGTCTTTTTTATTTCTATTTACTGAAGTGCTTCTGTATTTTATTGGTGTATGTGAAATAGAAAAAGAGAATTTTCTCTGTTTCAGAATAATGAGAATTAACAGGACATGAGGTATTCAGCACATTTTTGTTTCTAGTGATAAGAAACATCTTGTTTCCTTGGGCAAGAAATGAGGAAACTTTTTTTTTAGAAAATTATTATTATTTTGTCTTCTTTGGAGAGGCTTTGCATCATTAGTCTCAGGGTTAAAAGTCCTGAAAAATATGACATGCAGTCTCATTCCCTGCAAATACTACAGTACAACCCATCATTGCACGGAGGCTTAAGAAACACTAGTTGAGCTTTTCTTAACGTGCTGCATATTGGAGATGCAACAATGGATAAGATCGCTTGTATTTGAATTTCAACTCTACCACTCACTAATCAGAGAGCAGTGCCTCTTTGAGACAGATGGAAGGGACCTGTTTCTTCATTTGAAAAAGTTAAGATAAAGAGAATATCTACTTCATAAGGTTTCTCAGAGATGATTGAATGAGTACTGTATGAAAAACTTCAGGGCAATATATGGCACATGGTACATGCTTAGTGAATGTTCTTGTAACAGAGTGCTTACCCTCAGGAAGATT
The DNA here is from genome assembly GCF_018350175.1 of Felis catus. Taxonomy (NCBI): domain Eukaryota; kingdom Metazoa; phylum Chordata; class Mammalia; order Carnivora; family Felidae; genus Felis; species Felis catus. Next base: position 155,017,932 of record NC_058371.1, on the reverse strand, counting down.
CCATTTGTGTTAAATATGTCCTCCAAAGTGCACTCTCACATGAATTTCTTGACAGAAAGGAAATGGAGAGCAAGAATGCAATGAACACTTTTATTGAGTTTACAGGTAGTGAGAGCCAGTGTTTATTACACAAATGACAGACTCTTCCATCTGTCAAGGGTGTTCTTAGTCAACTCCTTTAACCCTTGAGTTTTTGTTGAATCATCTTTGATGTAGGAATAACAAATACCGCATCACAGTGTTGTTTGAAGAACTAAATCAAGTGATTCCTATGAAAACATTTTGTTAAAGTATAGAGTGGTATAGAAGTGAAAGTATTATTGTAAACTTCTGATTATTCACTTATAGATGGCCTTTTTTATAGATGATACACCAGCAAATTTTCATCCAAGACTGATTTTTTATTACTCACTTAGTTTCCTTTATTGCTGTCTCCTTCACTGCCCAGCTGGCCAGTGATAAGGGTATTTTAATAGTCCAAGCCAAATGTAACCAAGAAAATAATGCTGTTTAAAATAATAATAAATTTAAATGATAAAAAGGTACTTATAATTTTTAATGTTGTAGAACTATCTCTTGTTCCCCATAAACATTTTTATTTGTATGTTACAGAAATATAGAGGCATCATTGGATTATATAACATGGATGGAAAATATCTAGTACGACTTACAGTTTAAAATAAAAGAAAATTTAACCTATATTAGAATTAGATACAATTTCATAGTTCTTAGTTATGACAATTTAGTTCTAACAATTTTTAGCACGCAACAATTTTATTTCTCTGTAATTTGCAATGCAATTTGGAAAAGACTGGCAATGCGTGCATATGCTCTCTCATCCATACCTTTTCTAATTAAAAAATGCAATTCAAAAGTACTGCATATGGTATAGATATGGATAGAACTAATAACATCTTATTTTTTCTAAACAATAACATGGCTATTGGCTATATATTATTTCTCTTTTATGAACTGTTGGGAAATAAAGAGAAAATTTACTAGTCTTTTTTTCTTTCCTGTTTCTGCCTTTTATACAGAATAAAATTACCCTTAGTTTGAATTTGTCATTTACTCTAACCACAGGATATAGCTTACAACATTAAGTTTGACAAAGGACAACAATGAAATCACTTTGAGGAAATATATAAACATATTTGCAGAGGCTGAATGGACAATAAAAATAGTTTGGGGATTAAAAGTGAAGAGAGAAAAAAAGAGAGTAACTAGTTCCACAGAGGATTGGAAATGAACAGTGACACTATAATGCCAGAATTCAGGATATTGGACCAGACCAAAAGACAGGAGGTACTGAAGAAGGCTGAACACAGATCTCTCCGTACGATTCATTTATTTATGATCTCATTACAGAGAGGAGAGAAGGGAGTATTTTTGGTCTGTGTTTTTAGATCATTACAGGCTGTTTTATAGCAACACTTTGTTCTCTCCGATATAATTCTCAAGACTATTCATATAGTTTTTCTTATTTCCCTTTTTTCCCCTCCAGTTTTACACTTAATTAGTTGGAGATACATATTGCACATGAATTGCACCTTCGTCCACATCCATTAAAATACAAAGGCATTGTACACATAATACATTGCACATATGATTATATATAGCAAATCTGGATTCTTTTCACCATTTTTTTCTTTTTACTACATGCTTAAAACATTAAGAAGCAGAATTAATCACCTCTATTTGGATTATATATTAATTCAGCAGCTATTCACTGAGTATGCACCAGGCATTATGAAGGATATAGTGTCAAGGGTGTTAACTTGTGTCCATACAGTTTGTTTGTTTGTTTGTTTGTTTCCCCAGGGGAAAGAAGCTTCTAGAGTCAGAACCACATGATGGACAGTGACTGGCTAATCCTCAATCTTACTAAGCTTTTCAGTGACAAATTATGTTTGCCTTGCCAATTTTTGTTAAAGGGAATATGATTTGTGTATGCTTGTTTCTACTTAAATTATAGGATTGTTTTACTAGAGTCTTGAAAATAGCAAATAAATGATAAATGAGCTACAGCCAGTCATGACATAGGCAAGAACACAATAATTTTCTCCAAAGTGAAACTGCCTAATAAATCTTAATTTTGAGTAACCAGCAAGTAACAGAAGCACGCTTTACTTAAGCTACAGCTTATACCAATTCTTAGACTGAGACCAGAGCATTAAAATTTTACCTAATGACAACTGAGAAGATAGAAGTAAAAGTTCTTTAAAAATAACAATATCCAGGGATGCCTGGGTGACTCAGTTGGCTGAGCATCTGACGTTGGCTCAGGTCATGATCTAACAGCTTGTGGTTTCGAGCCCTGCATCAGGCTCTATGCTGACAGCTCAGAGCCTGGAGCCTGCTTCAGATTCTGTGTCTCCATCTCTCTCTGCCTTCTCCCTCGCTCATACTCTGTCTCTCTCTCAGAAATAAATAACCATTAAATTTTTTTAAAATAATAACAATATCCATTAAATTGTAAGATAGTATTTACAGGATAACAAATATCACTTGATCTTAACCAAAAGGCAGAGAAGCGATGAGAATAACCAATATCAATACTTTTGATCACATATCCCACCTTCCTCATTTAGTAGTTGTTGAAAAGAGAAATACTAGTTGCCAAGAAGTTAGGGTAACTGTGCTTTAGAATAATATGAAGAGTTTTATGTAAAATAAAACTCAAGTTGTATGAGTATACATTTGATGTTTCAGAATATAAACCTTCTATATACAGTTCTCAAAAGGATATATATTTAGATGTATTTCAAGGAACAAAATTAGTTCTAGAAATTCTTTTGTAACCTAGTTGTTGAAAAAAATGTCAACTTTAGTGTGACTTCCCACTTCCAACCTCCATTTTCATTGTAATGTGCCTTGAGTCCAAACTTTTGAGACTATTGATTGAATATTTTCTTAAGGTGCTTAGTTATGCTTCTTCTAGTTGTCAGTCTGAACCCAAATTTGTTAGTATTCTAGTCAGAGCATGAAGTGCATGTCTTAAGAGTTTAACTGATATGTAGTGAGGCATATAGTCCAATGAACACTGTAGTCACTCAATAAAGATTGAACATAATGATAAATTGTAAGAGTATAGAATTGCTAAAAGAGTCCTAGAAATACTATTAAAATGAGATTTGTATATTAATGAGATAAGGAATCTTTTTAAAAAACTACATTTGCAACTTCTTAAGCATAACTTTTGGCATATACTAGCTTTGCGTTCTAACACATGTAACATTGAGCTTTCAAAAAAGTGAATGGTGAGAAATGAATGTGATTTTGACAACAGAAGACAACAGCTTAGGTCAAAGCACAAAATCTCACCTAAATGCAATTACCCAAACAGTATTTCTCCTGTGTTTTGAAACTTCCTTAGAGTTTTATTTATTGTGCAATACTATTTTGGTTTATCCATTCTGTTGAAAGTTTTTTAGACTTCTATCATTTGCAATCTGTGATTTTTAAGTTTGTGTAATGAACCCATTCCCCCTCCAACTCTTCCTCTTGTTTTTTTTTTTTTTTGGTCCTTTTTTCTTCTTTTTGTGATTTGGGCAAATTGTCTCTAATGAGAGAAATGTTCATAAGATAAACAAGATGCTGCTTGATCAGTTACATGAATGCTACAATTTCCCAGAATTTTCCCTGACCTGAATTGGTCAGTACCTTAAAAATAATAATGGGATCTAATTTGAAAGATGCATAGCCATAACACGGTTGAGGATCTGAATTTATTCTTACAAGAGTATGTTGATTCAGTTAAGAATTTCAGAAAAGGCCAGAACAGGTGGCTCATGATTTATGTCAACCCTCTGATAACAGATTTTTCTGAAAGATATTTTTCCATAATATCAAATATTGATGAGTGGGAGGGAGAGAAGTTTCTTCAATAAAGATTCTGAATCCATTATTTAGTGTGAGGGAATTCCGTGTTAATGTGTACCACATGAGGTTTATTTCTCAGAAAACTGACATGGAAAATCTTAGGCCTTATGAAACAAGTTACAGAGTAGTTTCTTCTGAAGAGATCAATCCTTGAGATGGGTAAAAAGCAAGACTATTATGTTAAATGGTGATATAAACTATAATATTTTATAAATGAGGCAAGTCAAACTATTTGAAAGCTTTATATGTATAATTACCTTCCTAACTTTAAAAGGGAAATATTGGTGTTCTTATTATGAATCTTAATTTCCTATGTCTATAGTTTGGAATTGTATGTTGTGTTTTTTTTGTTTTTTGTTTTTTGTTTTTTTCAATCTTAGCTTGATTAACTTTTGCCTTACATTTTCCAAGTCTGTACTATATTTTTTTAAGTTTATAATATGGTTGCTTTTTTAACAAATAATTTTACTAGGGAAATGTTTTTTTTTAAAAAAACATTATGTTCAAAAAGCAAGTGTGAATGAAATAAATTATTAACTTTCAGTTTGGAAGAGGTGAATAAAAAGTGCTTGGCCAATACCGTACCATTAATCTATTCTCTTTTCTCCTTTCTCTCTGTACTTCTCTCTCTCCAATAGAAGTGGAACAAAAAGGTAATTAAATACCTTTCATAAATTATATACTATTTATAGGCTAAGTTATTTAACAGTTTAACATTTAGTTAAAATAATTTTGTATTAATTCTTATCGATTTTATGAAAATTTATTTACTACTTCTGCTGCTCAACTTCACTTTAATCTGTTGTGATGACCAGTGCTGGTTTGATCCTTTTATCCTAAAACAGTTTAATCATGTAAAAATTTCAACCGTGCATTTTCTTCCTCTTTACTTTTAAATAAGTAGTTAGAAATCTGGTAGACGGTGATGGATAGTGAATACTTTAGATCTGTTTTTATTTCTCTACTAGATAATTTTCCATAGCTCTGGTGTGATTTTCCCCATTCCTTTAATTTTTAACTACTTGGGGAAAAGGGGAGATAGTTTCCTGAAATGCCTTATAATAAATTAATTTAGTTACCATGGGCTGATTATTAACAAACCTAAAGTTTATATTGCAATGGTGACACAATGCCTATCCAATTCTTTATAATTATAGCCATCATATTAGAATCCTGTGAAATTCTTCTAATCATCAACTTTATTTTTGAGTATAAATTGATGATGGCCCTCTATCTTTGCTATGGAAGATTTTGGTAGCCAACTTTGCCCTGAAACTTTTCATTTCTACAAAAGTAAAACTTTGGGCACTTTAATAATATACTTTCCTTTTTAATAACCTGCACATCCTAGCTGAGTTTTATCTTAGATTGTTCTCCATTGGATCCAGGCTTATAGTTGCTGTTGAACACCTAATCACTAATAACAAGAGAATAATACTTTAATCATTAAAATATGGGTCAACATCCAAATTCCTTATGCTTTCTTAATTGCTCTATCCAATACAGTTCTAATCACTTCAAACATAACAGTGGACTGCATGATTATTTTTCAGTGTGTTTTCTTTGCAAAAAATACTAGAGCAGTGTTTCCCATAGCAGGTTCAACAGAACACTACACTTTAAACAGGTTCTGTGGAAGGGGGCTCCACGATCAAATTAGTTTGTTGAAATTTGCTCACCCCCCCTCACTTCTGCCTTGGAGATTCGCTAATGCACTAAAGTTATTCAAGTCTCTGCCACAATTCTATTTAATATGATATTTCTTAAACATATGGCTAAGGATCCCTGTTTTCTTTCTGTGTAATATCCACTTGAAACAGGTGCTTCAAGGACCACTCTCTGGGAAACATTGCTTTATGGTCCCTTCATTACAAGCCAGCCAAAACTTCTTACCACTATTCACAGAATGCGCTACTGAATCATACTAAAAATCAAATGAATCAGATAATTCCTGCCCATTTTCGATCTGAAGTATGAGCAGCAAAATATTGTAGCAAGTAATCTTGTTTTTTAATGTTCTTCTCATGTAACAGTAAAAGGTACATGTTTTTAAGTTCCAATACTACTGTATTTAACAGGACATTTTTAACTGATTAAAATCTAGATCTTGGGTTCTTCTCTGTAACCTTTCATCTTTTCTTCTTATTCCTTCTTTCCTTTCTTTTTCTTCCTTTCTCTTTTTCCTCCCAGTATCCATCCATCACTCATTTTTAATTGTATGGGTTGCATGCTCTGTGTGTGCTATAGAAGCTTTAAGAGTTTTTTTGCTAGAAGGTTCAGTGGCCTGTACTACAGGGCTTTGCTTTTCCTTTATTATTATACTTATTTACTATTGGATTTATATTTATTTCTTAATGATAAATTATTGAATGGCTAATATCAGAGTGAAATCAATATACATATATTTAATTTCCAAATAAGATAAGTAAAAATATTCTATATACATCTTTGTATTTGTAAAATACATAGACGTACATCACATCTATATATGTATATCCAAAAATATTGTATAACATGTTTACAAAGGTAAAAATCAAAGGAAAACACAACTACTCATGGAGAGGCCACATTTTTCAGCAGAGGAAATCAAAATGATTTTGAACAAAAGTCAAAATCAATATGTAAGACGGTTTGCATACTCAGAAGAATGCAGCAAAATAATTAAGTGGTGGTGGGTATCTCTTGTTAGAAGTACAGTCCATTTGGTAAAAACTAAGAATATGTGACAATATTAAAATTAATATATTTATTATTTTAACTCTTTCCCTTCCAACAGTTTTTCTTTGCCCTGGACTACTAAAAGGAGTATACCAGAGTGAACATTTGTTTGAATCTGACCACCAGTCTGGGGCATGGTGCAAAGACCCTCTGCAGGCTTCTGACAAGATTTATTATATGCCCTGGACTCCCTACAGAACTGATACCCTGACTGAGTACTCGTCCAAGGATGACTTCATTGCTGGAAGGCCAACTACAACCTACAAGCTCCCTCACAGGGTGGATGGCACAGGATTTGTAGTGTATGATGGAGCTTTGTTTTTCAACAAAGAACGCACCAGGAACATAGTAAAGTTTGATTTGCGGACTAGGATAAAGAGTGGAGAGGCTATCATAGCAAATGCCAATTACCATGATACCTCTCCTTACCGATGGGGAGGCAAATCTGACATAGACCTGGCAGTGGATGAAAATGGGCTCTGGGTGATCTATGCAACAGAACAAAACAATGGTAAAATTGTCATTAGTCAATTGAACCCTTATACTCTACGGATTGAAGGGACATGGGATACTGCATATGATAAAAGATCAGCTTCCAACGCATTTATGATTTGCGGGATTCTGTATGTGGTCAAATCTGTATATGAGGATGATGACAATGAGGCCACAGGGAATAAGATTGACTACATTTATAACACTGACCAAAGTAAGGATAGTTTGGTGGATGTACCATTTCCCAATTCATACCAGTACATAGCGGCTGTGGATTACAACCCCAGGGACAACCTTCTTTATGTTTGGAACAACTATCATGTCGTGAAATACTCTTTGGATTTTGGACCTCTGGATAGTCGATCAGGTAAGTTTGACTTTTGATGATACTCAAGGGGGAAATATTTATAGTTTGTTTTCAATAAGTTTCTTGTACATATGATTAGACTACCTTTATTGTCTTCCTTCTGGCCTATGTACCTGCAAATTGTTCATTGTCTTTTCGTCTAAAAATGTTGTCATTAATCACTTTCAGCTGTTAAAAAAAAAGGTATAAGAAACTTTCTTTTCTTTGTGTAGCTTAGTCTCCAATCTTAAGCCCTTCTTTGAAGGACATTTTTATTATCAGCTAGTTAGCTCTTTGTGTAGGGAAGTGCACAAAAGCTTTGCTAAAATAGAATGCCATCCTGTCTAATTAATTGTGACATGCCCTCTCCACTTGGAAAAATGTCAAGGGCTGCCTTGATATGATGCTTCGGGAGCCCTACGCCAATATATTCACTTTGCAGACAGCTTTGTATATGACCACTCCTATTGGGAACATTGTCAGTTCGAGTGTAGATATGTCTGAGTGTACCTAATTGGACGTATACAGAAAAATGTTTATAACTGGTAAATAGAGGAAAAAACAGACCTCAATTTTGTAAGAAACAGCAAAGCAAAACACTATTTTGAACACACCACAAATAGTTTTTAATTTCAATTATTTGAAATTGTCTTTTTCCTCTCTAGGACATACTGTTTCCTTTTAATATCGTCTAAAGATTGTGACAAATTGCTCTATTATCTTAAACTTTTATTTATATAGCTGAAAAGAATTATCTTAGTTTAGAGATTCAATTATTTTAACTACCAATAATGCTCTTCTTCATGATAAAGTGTAATGGAAAACTAAGGTACAGGTATCTGAATTTTGATAGTAATATAGCAGTTCATAGATTATATTCTTTCAGTGCTTACGTGTTAATATTACTTATTTTCTGCATTGATTTTACCATGCTTTTACTAGCATGCCATTCTGCTTCCTAACTATTTCATTATATACATATCTTCTTACACAAATAGATTCTAAGTTCCATATGGCCAGTGACCTTACCCACCCTTTAAATATATATATATATATATATATATATATATATATGTGTGTGTGTGTGTGTGTGTATATACATATATATGTGTGTGTGTGTATATACATATATATGTGTGTGTGTGTATGTATATACATATATATATATGTATATACATATATAATGTGGCCATTATTTCTGCTTTATAAGACACTAGTATATATGTGGCATATATAAAATAAAGGGTTAGTAACTCTTTGTTGAATAAGTGGATGAATGAATGAATGAATGAATAGCTTTCCACTTCTTATTCTGATAGAATGAGAAATTAGTTGGCCTTTTCTCTAATCTGAAAGGCCTCGGTCAGAGTGACAGCAGTTCTTTCCATAGCCAGCAATGCTGGCATTATATTGAACTACCTCTTATGGAAGGAGAAGCCTAAATATGCAATAGCAACAAAAGCAACTTCTCCTTACTAAATCCTCAAAAAATCTCCTAGATCTAGTACAGTACCTGGCTCACCCCTGTATAGGTAAGTTTTTTCTTCAATTCAAGACACCCTTCAGTTGAAAACCTAAGCAAGAATCAACCATCTGCAGTACTCTGAGAAAATATTTTTTTTCATAGCTGTGATATTCTTAAATTAAAATTTATATCTTGTTAGTGAAAACTCTCTGTGTGGTTCTTAGCCTTTTCTGACGTTTAAATTACATTAAGACGTAATTTCTAATTGCCTCCAAAGAAATAATAATTCATATTTTGTGGTTAATCAGTGAAGAAGGGATGGTAACATACTTCAAATTTTATTTATAGAAAAGATTATACATTATTTTTATATAGAATAATGAATAGGTTATATTTAATTAGCATTCTAGATTTAGATTTGATGAATTGAATCAATTTCTTAGCTTTTTAACTTATCCTTAAAGAGCAAGGTGATACCATAGTCTCATTTTAGATGCATGACACAAAGATTTTTCTAATGTACAGTAATAAATTCATATGTGTGTATACATATATAGGATAAGTCTTTGTAATTGTGGACATAAGGAAAAGTACACTATTTCATTTGATGTTATGTGTCTGTCTCTTTATGGGAGTTAAAATATGAACTCTTTTGCCCAAACGTACTAGTATTCAGGTTTGTTAAAAGGATGATATTAAAGTGGTAAACATTGAGAAATGATAAAGTTCAGCTTTTGAAACAAATTCCTAACTTATTCCAGGAGATTCAGTTTTCTCTCTTTTTATAAGACAATAAAGGCCTGTCTGATTTGCAGTGAGTAAGATTCCATCTATGAAGACCTTGTCTGTTTTGCAACGAGTACGATTTCATCTGTATTAAATTTGTAAATATAATCGCAAGAAATATTATCAATTTCCATGCATGAATTCTGAGATTGAAAAGCTAGTATTTTGGTGTGGACTTACTGCAGTTTAAAGGTGAAAGAATAACTGTTAGAAGTAAACTTTATGCATCGTCGGTGTGGATGTGAGAATTTCAATTAGCATTGATAGAGGCTGTTTGTCTTACTCCTCACAGACAGTTTCAGGTGGGTGGTTTTTTTTAGTAAATTAGGCTGACATTTTTCAAAGAAATTGCCTGTAGTAAATTCTTACTGTGGATCTTCTTACATGTTTATGTACAGAAGCCAACTTCCCATGAATATGTTAGGGTCAAGAAGTCTAATTCTGAGTTTGTAATCTGAAGCGTGTTTGCTGTTGCCATCTGTTGGAAGCAGGCTATTTTTACTCTAAATCAGTGAAAATTCACACTTCTGAAGCTTTTATGCAAAGGGGTATCTGTGCTCTACTTCTACTAAATATCACTTTTCTATACATTGAAAGATCTGGGTATTAGAAGTTAAGGGGCAAACATGTTCCTCTTGTATATATAGCAATCCTTGGGTGAAATGTCCACACAAGTAGCATGCAGCTCTGTAAAAGCCTGGGAGTCTGAAGGACTTGGGCTTGAATTCTGCCTGTGGTGTTGACTGTGGACACATTGCTCAGCCTCTTGGTCTGGGTTTTCTCACCTATAACATGGAAAAAATAACACCTACCTCTGGAAATTATTGTTAGATTTTAATGAGACGATCTATGCAATAACAATCAAACAGCTGCACACCAACCCTACAAAAATCATTTCCAGCCACATTTTCTAAATGAGGAAACTAAGTCACTATAACTCATATTACTCAAAACCTGTCCAGTGATTGAAGGGCAGCTCAACTCCAGATTCCTGTTCCCTCCTGTGACACTTGTCATGGAAAGTGTGTTTCCTGAGGCTGTGTCGCCAGATTTGTTCCTGTGGTGGAAGGGACCTCAGTATCCCCACAGGCCAGGCACTCTCTAGATGCAAATCGAATCTGTCCTTCTCACTGTAAGATTGCTGTAGATGTGTGCTCTAAAAAGTTGTATCTGTTCTTCAACCATGAAATCAGATGCATTTTCTTTTTTAACAAGAATCCTTTTTAAAATTTTGAAATGGTAAACTTTAAGGAAAAATATCAAGGAAAATGGTATCTCAGAAATATCCTAAAAAGTAGCTTCAGAAGTCATTTCACTTTGCTCCCTTACTTTTCCCAGCACCCATTCTCAAAGGGCTAATCCCGCTGCCTTTTGTTAGGGACATTTGTTTGTATTCTTTTTCAAATGAAACCATCCTGGGAATGGTGGTAGGTGAAACAGGTTGTTTTCAACCATAGCCATTTAAATTAATTAATTTTATTTTTTAAACTTGTCTTTCAAATGCTCAGTTGTTAATTTTAAGCGAAGTTTCTCCTTGAAAAGTGCTTTAATGGGCCTATTCTTCTGGACAAAGTTTTAAAATGCTTCAAACTTGTTCTCCTTTCTGCCTAAAAACATTTTCAAAACTGTCATCATTTATTCTGCATTATATTAATGCAAGTTTGCCAGCATTTTCTGTAGTTTTCCAGCATGAATGTAGTGGAAAATGAGTCCGTATTTATTCATATTGCTATTCACATAATTTATACCTGCACATTTTGTAAAAACAATTTTTAATAATAGAGTTCTGCCTCAAATGGTAAAGAACATACAAATGCAAAGAATTTCCAGCTTATAAAAAGCTTTTGTTCCAGAACTAATGAGATTTTGATTCACATTGAAATAATCTTGCTGATATAGCTTCAGTCACTTTGGTTTACAGGTCTTTATAGAGTGCCTGGTAAATAAATAGTGGGTGCTCTGCCAAGATTTGTTGAATGATTTAGGAAATACAAGAATGCATTAAAATACATATTAATATTCAGAATATTATGAAAATAAGAATATTAGTCTTAATATTTGTTTAATTAGATTACATGTATGCATGGGGTGTCTGGGTGGCTCAGTCAGTTAAGCCTCCGACTTTGGCTCAGGTCATGATCTCATGGTCTGCAAGTTCGAGCCCCGCATCTGGCTCTGTGCTGACAGCTCAGAGCCTGGAGCCTGCTTCAGATTCTGTGTCTCCCTCTCTCTCTCTGCCCTCTCTCATTCATGCACTCTCTGTCCCTCAAATATAAACATTAAAAAATTTAAAAAAAAGATTACATGTATGCAGGGGCGCCTGGCTGGCTCAATGAAGTGTCTGGCTCTTGATTTCAGCTCAGGTCATGATCACCGGTTGGTAGGTTCGAGCCCTGGTTGGGGCTCTGCACTGACCACTCAGAGCACACTTGGGATTCTCTCTCTCCCTTTTTCTGTGCCCTTCGCATAGATTCTCTCTCTCTCTCTCTCTCTCTCTCTCTCTCTCTCTCTCTCTCTCTAAATAGACTTAAAAAGGAAAAAATGCACATATGCCTCTCAGGTTGTCATCTTCACTCTTTGCCGCACTCTCCTATAATCTAGAAGTTTTATGAGTCATCCCAGTTATTCCCCACCCCCACCACCTGCACCCAGCTTCTTCCCTTCTTCCCGAAGATTATATTGAGCTTTGGTAACCTAAAGGAAGTTGAGCAGGTGTTAAGGAGAAGTGCCAAAGCACATTAACACCTAATGCGCTTTCTTTCAGAAGTAATTAGAAGAAATTAAAGTCACTAGTCTTAGAAGAGGGAAGAAAGTGAGCAACTGTTCAATGACTTTCACATTCAGAACGTATTTTCAATTTTTTCAGTTGACGAGTTCCAGGATTTTCTTCAACTCAGAGAAAATGGAACGTGTGGCATATTCAGAAATGAGTAATAATCATGCTCTGTTCAAAATACATTTTGTCTGAACAGCTGAATCAGTTCGGGGCACCTGTATCAGAAATGCTTGTAAGCATTAGCACCTGAGTATAAAGTAAATGCACAAGTGAATGCAAAAGTGCTTTCTCTGTTCTTTTCTGAGCAGAAAACCAAACCTAGAGCTATCAGATCTAGAAATTTCTTCAGATGCACTTTTAACTAAGCCTTTATCCTTCCTATCTTATAAAATTCAATATGAACTATACATTCTTCACTGCTTTCAGTTAGCTCTTTTGTAAGATAGACATTAAAACCCTCCAAACAATACTAAGCTGTTTCACAGGTTATATGAATGATTCTCAGGTTGGCATTATAAATAATTCTAGAACTACCTGAATCCTGATACATGCAGTGTGGGGGAATCAGTGGCATCACTTCCCTTTAGCTGTTATAAGTGACATATAGACTGACTTTAACTCTTTAGTTCTTTGTCACAAACCGCCTTGTGCTGAGTCCATTATTCATTAATGACTGGCAGTGGAACGTGGGACCTTTTTGTTGGCTTTTCCAGTTTGCTTCTAAACTGTCCACAGAACATCTGTACTTCCCTTGTCAAATATACAGATGTTTTCCAGTATTTTCTACTAAAGAAGGAGGGAGTAGATTTAGGTTGATAGTAAGAATAGGCAGAGAAGCTCACTTCCAAAAATTTCCTAAAATCAGCATGCCTAACACATCTCAAAGTCTACTGGTTGAGATTTAGTGAAACACATCAAACAATCAGTATGAACGACAGAACAATAAAGACATGTAGTTACTGTCTTATGCCTGTTCTTCTGCTTCCCTAACACAATCCATATTTTCTTGAAAGCCATTTCAGATTATGTAAATGTATCCATTCTTATATATGCTGAGGATAATAGAATCTAAAACAGCAACAAAAAGCCTACACATAACAGTTTAACAATGCAGATAAGGTGAACCTTCTGTCCTTATAATATGCTAATTAGGTGCATTTGTGTCTCCAGTAAAAGCTGTGACTATGTAGTGATGAATAAGAACTTTAAACACACATGACACCTCGTTAAAATGTAATTTTCACATCATATATCTGAGCCCTTTACTTTGACAGCTGAGTAATGTGAGTGCTGGGCAGAGAATCTTGAGCATTTTGAAACTGTCACGTGTTTAATAGGTAGCTGAATTCGCTTCCTGAACGGTTTAGTTAAATATGATGCACCCTAATCACAAAACAGAGCCTGAAAGTAGTGTGATCTTAAATCAAACTTGTCCTGAGCCTCTGGGTTATGATTACTTCACAGTTCCACTTGAGATGCCACATTGTCTCTAAAGTTTAATTTACATCTATCTTAGTAACTGAGTGAACTTTACAAAAAGAAAAAATAGTCAGCTACTTGTTGCTAATTTCATCCCAGTCTGTATTTTTATGCATCAGCTGTTTCCCTGTCTGCAGAGGAGCCCCCCTTCTTCCTCTCAATGCTGCTTCATTGCCTGTAGTGACAGCTGCTGCCTGAAGGGCGTTGCTGCTGGTGATTTTTCAGGGAGCACAGCCAAAACTTGCAAAATTTGCAAGAGCTATTCTGCTGCCGTTTCACACCAGCCGAATTCTCTTGTGTTTGTTTTTACTTTTCTTGTATTTTTCTGTCTTCATAATTGAAGGTTAAACCCTTTCAGAATGACACCTTTTGCTTCTCAGGCTCTGAATATCAAATCACAGTCCTGTAGAAAGCAAAACTTGACCTGCCTTTCTATAGCCGATGAGTCCAGTGTTAGCCATTAATCTGATGTGTAGAAGATAAGATGCCGAGGATAAAAAGGTTCACAGATGATACTAACTTATTATATTTTTTTCCCTACAGAGTGATGTCCCTGATAAATGTAGCATTATTAGAAGTGTAATCAAAATCATTTCTCCATGTAACACACAGTCATAAAAAGATGACTTGTGAATAAGCTTCCCACTCACACCAGCTGTCCCTTCTGTAGCCATTTCACTGCTCGTTAGCACGTCCAGCAGAGGGCAGACAGGTGGAAGTGAAATAGTTCCGTTATTAGCACATCTCCTCAGGGTTGGTGATAGTGACTAAAATGAGATTTCTGATTATCCAAAGGTTCCGCTTCAGGATGCTCTGCTTCCGTCCACAGTGCCACGGATAAATGAGAATTGATTTTGTTATAAAGCAAAGTCTGACATTTGCTTTATTTCTTTGTGTTTTGTTTTGTTTTGTTTTCAAATTTTAGATAATGTTCAAGTACTTGAGAATAGAGTGACAATCAAAAGTACAAATATAGGGACCAAGGTATTTCCTTCTTAATGGCTTTTCCATCAGGAAGCCTAATTCTCAAATTATAGTGATTAATGACCAAATAATTTAAGATACATAAATGATAGGTAAAATATATGCTATATAATTTTTGGAAAGAAACATGTCAGATTTTCCTGAAAACAAGTGGAGAACATTTCCCTTTTATTTGCTTAATAAGAACTCTGCCTGTTTCTCGTTATTCTCTTCAGTAGTACAAATTCATGGGCAAACTTTTTGCATCCACATATCTCAGGTAAGATACAAATTAAAATTATCCAGTCCTTTCTCCCCAAAGTGTCTTGTGATGGAAATATTTTAGCCTTAAAATTTAGATTTTTAGAAATAATGTTAGAAAAAACAATTCTACCAAAAAATACACAAGCATGAATGAAGTGTTAGGTATTGGTTGATTTCATGACTTAAATTGATCTTTTTTGCTATTTTTTTGAAAAGATAAGAAATGTCTTTGAAGAAACTTTTTCCTTTGAGAAAAAAAGAAAATGGCACTTTTATTTGGAAACCTGTATTTAATAAAAATATAAAACAGACTGATTTTTAAAACAGTAAACTTTTCAAAATCTATAATAAGATTGCCATATAGCAGACATATTTACATATTAAACAAAATATTTAGAGTTTTATATCTTATAGAGAAGCCCACCAAGAGACATAAGTGGTAATCATTTGTGGAAAGGAAGCTTGAAAGTGGAATTGGAAATACTAAGAAAAAGCCAGAGATGAAATTCATCCACAAAATCTGACCTGCTGTAGAAAGCAGAAGCAGGAGGTCAAAACTGGGTTTAAGTCAGAAGACCAATAATTGATTGGCCCTTCCTTCCTTCCTTCCTTCCTTCCTTCCTTCCTTCCTTCCTTCCTTCCTTCCTTCCTTCCTTCCTTCCTTCTTTCCTTCCCTCCCAGCCTCTCCCTCAGGAAACAGGTCTTTAAGTATAGTTGAGGCCAGGCATTGTGCTATGCTCTGTGGCTAGAACTATGAACTATGACCCTATCCTCACAGAGATTACAGAATATTAAAAACAAATTAAAAAAAATAGAAAAGGGGGTGTCAAAAAATGGTAGCATCACCTACTATCTACTGAATGTTCACCTTTCTTGCCATTTACTTAAATTATCAAATGTAACCCAAACAAAAATCATGCAAAGAAAGCACCATCTTCATTTCCAGATGAAGAGATTGAGGGTCAGAGAAGGGCAATAACACGAACATCACATACATGGTCCAGGGTTGCGGTTAGAATCCTAGTCTGTCTGACTTTCTGCTATGTCCTTTAGCATCTGGCAGTGATTGAAAGGAATACAGGTACCACAGCTAAGGAGCAAGGCAGAAGGCAGGGAGGCAATATACATGTACTAGAAGGTAAGTAAAGCAGCTAAGCTGAAGTAGAAATGCAAGGCAGCAAGGACGCACTGACCTTCAGTTAGAGTAAGGACAAGAGACAGCAACTGGTACCGTAAGGGACTGTCATCCCCACCAAATTGCACTAGGTTTCACACACACACTTTCGCCCTTAAAAAAAATGGTCTGAGGTACAGGTGAGGAAACTAAGTCTCAGAAACATAGTCACCTGGCCAGGGAATCCTGTAATGTAGATTTCAAAGAAGCTCAGGTTTATTTGACTGAATCATGGAGCCACAACATCTTATATTTACAATGGAAAAAATTATAATGCACACAAGTATCCAATAAAATGTGATATAATGGTGCATGGATATGGTGTGGGAGATATGTATGTGTGTTCTTGGAAATGCTTGAGGAAACAGATGTAATTATTGGAATATTGGAAGAATTAGAAATTTTTGCAGAAATTCTGAGCAATTAGAAGGTCCACATGGAGATTTGGGCTTTTATTAGATTTAATTAGATTTTTTATTAGATTTTTATTAGATTTATTTTTATTTTATTAGATTTATTTTTTATTAGATTTAATTCTAGTTAACAAAAATTATTATTTCAATTTTTATCATTTAGATGTATGGCTAGCACAACTTTTATGTTTTCTATAAGTAAGATTGGCAAAATGGTGAAAAGCAAAATGAAGGAAGAAAGAAGTTAGGGAAGAGAGAAAAAAAAGGGAAATAAATATTTTTTGTTTCCTAAAAATGAATGGACAAGAGGGGCTTCTGGGTGGCACGGTTGGTTAAAAGTCCGACTTCAGGTCAGGTTATGATCTCACGGTTCATGAGTTCTAGTCCCGCATAGGGCTCTGTGCTGACATCTCAGAGCCGGGAGCCTGCTTCAGATTCTCCCTCTGTCTCTCTGCCCCTCCCTTGTTCATGCTCTCTCTGTCTCTCTCTCTTTCTCTCAAAAATAAAATAAACATGAAAATTTTTCTAAATGGGCAGGAAATGAATGAGTTCCCTTTTCTCAAAGGGAAGGTGATGAACATGCCTTTAAAAATGTTAAAAAGCTATTTCCAAGATTGATTTAATTACCTTAAGTGGTTAAAGATAAAATAAAGGACCAAGTATGGAATGCTTATACCTCTAAGGTTGGAATGTAAATTGTCATAACCATTTTGGAGAGCATCTTGGCAATATCTGGTAAAACCCTTATTTAAATGGTAGGCTTATTTTGTATGTTAGCATATCTATTTCTAGGTTTCCTCCCTAGAGAAACTTTCATACTTATATGAAGACAGGCTTGTACAAAGGTGCTCGTTATAGCGCCGTATAAAGTAACATAAAAGTGGATTATACCAGACCGTCCCTCATTCCATGTAAGGGTACAGGGCATGGTAGGAAAGGATGACAGAGAGGCTTGCGTGCAGTTGCACAGGTGTATAATAAGCACTGGAATAGAAGGCATGAATGTGACAGCTATCTGGCTGGCACCAGAGACTTTAAAAGCCCTGGTCAGTGTGGATGGCAGAGTCCCACTACCATCCACACTGACCAGGTAATGTGATCACTCCTCCCTTAGAACCTGATACATCAAATGAACTGTTGGTACCTATGAAATGGTAAGTCAGAAAAAATCTTCAAGTGGCATTTCCCCTTTCTAGTCATATGGCCCCATGTCGCTTTAATAACTCAAAGAAGCCAGGATTATAATTTCCCCAGAGTACCAACATCCTTTACCTCCTTCTTTGAAATCATTACACTTTTAGTAAAAGAAGCCCTCTCTTGTCAGAAAAGTAAATTTTTATTCTGGAATTTTAATCAAGCATGACCCATAGTAGCTATCATGTGTTGCAACTATTCAATGTATTGAGCAATTCTTGAGAATTTAATTTCTTCAAAATTATTTTTATATCACCTTCACTGATTTTTTTTTCCTAAATATGAATGTGTTAACTTGCCATGCATTCTGGATTCCCATGATAGCTTTTAGTATGACCATACTTTTTAAGTTTTTAGGAACATGGCGGAGTATATCAGTGGATGAACAGGACTCCTGAACATGTTCCAGAGTTAGGAATTTAAAATACCACAACGCAGGTTCAAGTACCCATTTTTGTAAGCATGAAAAGCTAAAATTGTCTAACCTAAACAGTGAACAGGAAGATTTATATATGAATGAAGATGAGGGTTTTAGTTCTCTGGTTTAATGAAAAAGATAAACCAATCAAAAGAGATGTGCCATAAAATGTTGAACTTTAAGACAAAATTCACATAAAGAATATAAAAATATTAATCTAGTGAAGTTGCATTATACATTAAAGTATGAAAGTAAAAATTAAAGAGAAGCAATTGATTTTTGAAACTCCTTTATAGTTTATAAAATACAGTGAATCTTTAACATACATATCCCTATAGAGTACAGATATAATATGACATATTATTATGCAGTGTATATTCTACATACTAAAAAGTACATTTACAAAGTATATTTTATAGTATTTTAATTGCCTAACATAACTTCTTGAATTAATGTCAGTTAAATGTATCTGTGATGCAACTCTTCTATATTAACAGAGTCCCATAGTTATTTTCTGTGTATTTTTTTTCTCTGAGAACTTTCCCCCTAAACAATACATCTATTCTTCTTGAATATATTGACTTTTACTTTCTAATTAAGCTTCCATATAATTATCGTATCATTTATTAAAATATCTTAACAAGGCAACTAAGGAGGTTATATGGTATAAGGATATTTAATATGAGAAATGTTCATTATGTACTTCTAAAGTTGTTGATGTTGTTGTTTTAAGCAGGTTTAAATGATTTGGAATTTAGATCAGTATACTTTTTTCTACTTCTGTTTATATTTGAAAATTTCTATAAAAAGCTTTAAAAATGATTTATGAGGACAAGCCTTTTAGCAGTCCTAGTAGTAGTATGTATTTTAATAAGAATATAATTCAGAATTTTAGTGGTGGTTAAGCTCTAAATTATTCAGGTTTGAGCTTTTTTGGGTTTTACCAAGTTTCTTTAGTGAATATGTTCAGTCTTTCAAGTAGTGAAATACATTTCTGAAAACTGATCCACATGAATAGAATATGGATAATCTATTTAGAATTCTATGAGGGAATGTAAGAAGGCCTTCTAATTGTGTCAGGATAGTTCTCAACTAATTAGCACCCCCTGGTGACTAGGACACAAATAAGAAAATGCCAAAGTCGTACTGACAGAGCAAAACTAAGAGAGAAGACCTAATCTCTTGTTAGTTTTTTTTGGTATTTTCTTTTTTTTTCTTTGCTAAAGAAGAAAAACATGTAGTTCTTCTTGGACATTCCTAGAAACTTTGCCTCTACCCCTTGGTTACAGAGCCCTACAAAACTACGTAACCCAGATTGAATCTACTCTCGTACAGAAATATGGAATAACAGAGTAGGTTGATCTCTCCAGAGACCTTAGAAATAGTTCCAATGTTTCATCACATTATTTGGTCTAGTGATTTTGACTTTTAAACAGTTAAAACCAGCAGCTTTCACCAGTTGCTTATAAGAATAAACACTGAAAAAGGAAAAACAAAACAGAAAAAGAAAACTAAGCTTTGTTAAACAACAAAAATTCATTCAAGTGATATTTTAAGATCTACTTGGTTTTATTGAACAATTTATGAATTGGGCAGCAAGCCATCTAGGAAGTAGAAAGGAGTACTAGGAGCTGTACAAAATGGAAGGCTTTATAGGCTAGAAGGGGATGGATTAAGGAAAGAACAGTTTACCTCATCTTCCTTTGGGGGATAGAGAGGGTCCATGTGGCAGATTATTTTATTGGTGCTAATTAGAAACTTCTAGACTAACTGGTTAAGACTACATGCCCACAGAAAGTTGAAATTGGAATTGGGTTAAGTATTAAACCCTGGTTTAGTGATGTGGGTTTAGCACAAGTGACTCCATTTTGAGTCTGTCATTTCTTTTTAATAGCTTAACTATGCCAACACTGAATATGAATGAAAGGAGAGTCAGCTATTCTAATCAGAATTGACAAGTCTTTTTTCTTTTAGCTTTGACAGTGAAACAGGTAAATTCACCCACCAGGAAGAGTCAATATTATTTGTTTTATGTATACAACTATGCCCTTTTTATGCCCATCCTTATATTTCCTAGGAAAGGGTACTTAAGTATGTTCTTTGAACATTGACTTTTAGCTTTCAAAACAAGATTATTCAATGAATATTTTTGATGAGAGAAAAGCACTAATAGTTATTTTCATGGTATAATGATATTAAAAATTATTGTAGAGAAAGTGTTAGAATGTTATATCACAATTCTGTGTAATTATTTTGGGAGGCAAGTAATTTTGTTCTAGTAATCAGTGGGTTTAAATATTTTGGTTTACTGGAAGCTTCTTTTTATATTTCTTTGTATGATAAAACTTCACTCTGCAAATCAGTTATAAGTAACTGAACCTAAGTTATATGGGGTAATAGATCTCAAAGTGTGGTCTAAGGAACTTTTTACAGATGCAAATTGTCAGATTGCATCCCAGGTTAACTCTGGAGATGAATCCCAGTAATCTATTTTTAACAACCTGCTAAATTTGAGAATTACTGTGTGTGCCATAACCCCTACAAGGTTAGTATATACTATAGAGTGTAATAAACATATTAAACAGGTGCTTTGTTTTGTTTTTTAGAATTTATGTGACTGTTTTGTTGATTACCTTTAAATAAGTGTTTCCCCATCTCTTATCTAATGACTACTGGAAAGAGGCCGTATAACTCACTGCTGAGGGAAACATGTTAAAATGCAGGTTTCCTGTCTGTTTCCCACCCCATCATTGATTCAGTATATGAAATGAGGCCCAGGGATAGGGTTTTTTAGAGGTGGTTCTAGGTTTGGAAAAGAATCACTCCTCTAGATTCCCTAATGGTTAAACAGAATTTATATTTTAGCACAAATATTGTCTTAATGCATTAAGAACCTGTAGAGCAAATACATACTAACTACCCCCTCTCTGGGCTAAGGCTACTCTGGAAGTAAAATGTATCACTTTGCGTTATTAAATGATCCTCTTTTGTGTCCTCATAGAATTACTACCTGTGTGGTTGACAGAAAAGAACAGCAGCCTGACACAGGCTGGACATGTCCCCTCTCAAGCTTGTCCTGGCAAAAGCAAGGTGCCATTCATCTTCACCTTGAATAGATGGAATAAATTAACACAGTGAGAACAGCAGTAAGACTCTAGGCAATCAGGCAGTGCTTTGCAACCACTCATGGTCTGTTTGTGGGTTGGGAAAGCAAAACAAAACAAAACAAGTGAAAAATGAGCAGCAAAATAAATTAGTCCTGTCACTATAGTTGAAGGAATGTAGTAAGCAGTAGAATCGTATCCTCACCATGAACAGAACCTCACACTTCTATATTTTAATTTAAGGCAAAGGTTTCTTTCATATTCAAAAGTAGGAGTTGGTAGAATTCCGAACCTTTCACTTATGTTTGTAATTTTCCACATGTACTAACACATAGTCTGTGGCACATGATGGTTTCTTCTTCTGTCCATTTCCGCTGACTTTCCTAAACATGGACAGAGGAAGAGGTGTGAGGGGTTTGGAAATGCTGTGCTGCTGCCTGACTCTAATCACTCTTTCTGACTGTGGTCATTTATTCTGGCTGTTCAGGGCTGCCGTGAGTGGCCCTCAGCTTTGCCAGCTGAGATCTGGGTAAGTGCAGAGAATGTGCCCATCCTGAATCAGGCTGATGTGTAACCTTTGGGCCAGCCCGTGCTGCTCTTTTTTCCTTTAAGACAGAAATATCTGGTGGCTTTGACCCAGTAAGATTCTAAACTTTAAAAGCCATTTTCAGACGTGAATCTGTTGAATTAAATATTCTGATATGCTAAAGGATACTCAAAATTTTGTATCTCTTTTTCATTTTTCAATTAAAATTGTGCATGGGGGTGCTATCTCACTGAATGAAGCGACTATTTTTAAGAGAAGCTTTTCTTTATGTTAGATTTTCCTGTCACCTATTTTTATACGTATCATCAGAATTATCCCTGGAAATATTTGGTTTAGTGGCTAGGGTGAGTAGGAGTTCTTTGTTCTAAAGATCTTTTGTTTA
Organism: Felis catus; assembly: GCF_018350175.1. Taxonomy (NCBI): domain Eukaryota; kingdom Metazoa; phylum Chordata; class Mammalia; order Carnivora; family Felidae; genus Felis; species Felis catus. Next base: position 154,995,529 of record NC_058371.1, on the reverse strand, counting down.
GTTTCCTTTAATTCTATTAATTTTATGCCAACTCTCCCCCCAATTTAAAGCTAAAAATGCAGTAATTCGTTCTCATTGTGTGAAGTTTGATTTATTTGTTTAGGCTGTATTCTGATTAGGATGTAAGGTAATTGTGCTATTATCCCTAATTAAAGGAATGTGAAATAGGGGTGCTTGGGTGGCACAGTCTATTAAGCATCTGACGTCAGCTTAGGTCATGAACTCACGGTTCACGACTTCAAGTCCCATGTCGGGCTCTGTCCTGACAACTCAGAGCCTGGAGCCTGCTTCGGATTCTGGGTCTCCCTCTCTCTCTGCCCCTCCCCTGCTCGTGCTCTGTCTCTCTTTCTCTCAAAAGTAAATAAACATTAAAAAAATTAAAAGAATGTGAAATAGTAAAAGCAATAAAATGATGTTAAAGCCTCACATAAATGTAGGTTTTTTTCTAAACTGTAGGAGAAAGGAAAATCTAAAAGGTGGATCAGTTTCTTGTTTCACTATTAGTCATCGTGATTACTTATTTTAGATGCTAAATATATTTGCTCTGAGATAATTTGGAGGGCTTTTAGATTTCCTTAATTTACATAATAAAGCTAAAATTTTTTAATATAATGTGCTATTCACAAATACTTGCTGAATTCTTAATTTTGTGTCTAGCTCTGTACTCAAGATCTTAAATGAATAAGAATGAATATGCGATGGAATTGATTCTTTTAAATTCTGAAGCTATTCTTTTGAGCCTCCAAGTGGACTGATTATATTTTCTTTGAAATGGGATGAGCAGGGCATAGTTATCATGTGGCAGAGTATCGATGAGTGCCGGAGGCAGAGATGCGATGCTGATGCATCCTGAATTTGTGAGCACTCTCTTATTTTGACATGCTTGTACTAAATTCCTTTCTTCTTTCCATTAATGAGAAGGAATAATATTCCCTGATTCAGTCTGCAGCACTTGGCTATTATTTGCTGAGCTGTATAAACAATGAGCAGCTGTATCATTGTTTATATTCCATGATTTTGTTTATTCATTTAAAACATTTTATGACAGTAGTGTGGCGGGGCAGCCTGCTTATGGTAATGAAGAAGTTAATTAGCAATATTGAGCAAGACTTCAAGAGATGAGTTTTAATAAGTAGTGCTAAAAATATTACAGTAGTCATCCACAGATACACATAATAAGCCTCAGACAAATGAGGAAAACAGTCAGATTACAAGAAAAATTAGGTTTGAATCCTTTGCTTTCAGTTTCAAAAGAATAGTACAGATAAACACATACTCATTCATGTCTGAAGACAGTGACTGCCATTCCCCTGTTCTGTTTGTTTTTCCGTAACATAAAGCTACTACATGGGTAGAAAAGGGAAGATTACTTTAGCAAAAAATAAGCAGTTATCTTTTAATAACGAATTCACTCCGATAGAAGAAGACTCTGCCAGTAAAGAAGTCAGACAGCTTACCAAGAATCCTGGAATTCTGTGAGCTCTCCAGCCCAGAAATATTGATAGACATAGTCTGAGTGTGTTAGTCTGCTTCATGTTAGAGCCAAAGAAATCTTAATTCAAGCACCAGGAAATCCATAACTGGAAAGAATCCCATAGTTACTGCTGATATTTTCCTCTAATTATAAGTGACTTTGATGCATCATAAGCCCACTTAAGAACTCTGGATTTTGATAAGAGAACTATTCCCAGGCTCCATTGACTAGACCTGGTGTTATCAGAAATTCATTTTTTGTTGGCGATGCATTAGAGTGTCATGTAGTATTTGATATAATGATATGAAAATGCTCATACTGGAGTATGTTAATACAGCATCAATTTTGCCTAAGGGCCAAACAGAGGTTAAACTTATATTTCTTGGCATTAATACCTAAGCAGATACTATGACTGGTTTTGTGAATGCATTATGATTACGGCAGGTGATGTTGCTTTACTTTATTCTTTTGTCATGCCACCATCAGCAGTGTCTCCTCTCCAGGCCACGCTGAATGGGTGATTAAGTATTCCCATAGACTGGAGAGGTTACTTTTAATCAGAAAAAGGGATTTCTTTTCTTATTTATAAATGTCCTATATATGGACTTCATATGAATAAGAAGTGCCAAAAGTTATTAAATCGAAGGGAAGTTAGATTGGTGATAGGAGATATTTTAAAAATAGATAGTTCCAGGAAATTGTATATAAAGCCTGCCAATGAAGAATCTTTGTTAGATGAGTCATGACCATACTCAAAAATATTTGATTTCATTTGTTCATCATTTAGTGAATATCTGTTGTGTGCGAAATGCATCCCTGAATGTCGTGGGAGGTGACGTAAGAGCGTGGGCCCCATAGATGAGAAACTTATAATTTAGTTAGGGAGATAGCACACTTGAATAAAGTCTAGGCATGGCAAGTAACCAAATTTTGTATTATTTTTTTAATAAAGCCTACCAAATTAATACGATAAATCTTGATAAAATAATACATCTTGCAAGATTGATCAGAGTCTGCCTAGACGGTGGTCTTCCGGGCATGTTGACAAGCTTTGTCATTGGTCAATATTTTAAATCAATAGCTTTGATGAAGATATAGAAGATGTGACAATTTGCAATGCTGGATGGCAGATTATAGGGAAAGAATATTCTAACAGACCAGATAATAAAATCAGGAACCAAATGGGTATGGACAGACTTTATCAAGGACCTAGAACGAAAAAGTTGAAATCTAACACAGATAAATGTAAAGTCCTCTGTTTAGGTTTGTTTGCTATATAATTCCAAAATGAGAAGATTTTGCTAGACAGTTGTTCAATAGGGGAAGGGGAGTGAGGAGGGGAACTTCAGTCATTTTCAGCCAACAAATAGTTGACTTAACTCTTTGCCAGTCATTGCATAATATACTGGGGATGCAAGGCCTCGAACAGTCCTTGCAACAGTCAGTCAGTAACCAGCTTACAGGATTTGAAGAACCACAGATTAAATTTGTATCAGTATTTTGTGGTATGATGTGGTAAAGATGAAATCAGTCTTCAACAGTGTTGATGTGGATGACGACGATGGCAACGAAGATAAAGCACTTAGAATAATGGATAAAATTTTATGTTTTCCCCATTTGGTCAGACCATTTCCTAAGATATGGTTCCTAAGAACTTGGTTCAGAACTTTTGGGCACCAGATTTTAAGCTCAATGCCATCTAATGGAGGACATCTCCATTATTTTATATTCTGGGAACTATGATACATTTGATGAAAGTTGGAATGATTGGAATATTTAGCTAAAGTCTATGAAATCTGATTGCCTGGGTTTGAAATGGCTCCTTCACTTACTAGTTGTGTGACTTTGGACAATTTACTTGGTCTTTCTTGCCTCAGTACCCTCTTATATAAAATGGGAATTGTAATAGTACTTACCTCTCAGCTTTGTTGAGGAGAAGTGAGTTAATATATATAAGTATGTGAGTTATAATGAATATAACATGGTGACATACGAGGGTTAACTGCATAAATGGCTAGATAGATACGTGGATGGAGAGTGAGATTATTGATAAATAAATAAGGGGGCTTAGGAGGGAAAGGAAAAGGTGTCTTCAAATATCTGAAGAGAACTCTGTGGATGTGAAAGTATTTATACTCCATTCTTTTTACAGGCAGCATTAGCAAGTGGTTCAAAACCATAGGGTGAGGATAAATATTCTTCTCTAAAACATAATTTAATTAAAAAGATAATTCAGCCAATTTTAACTCTACAATGCTCTCCTCCTTCCTAAATGTTGGTCACTTCCAAAATGATGCAGAATCTGCAAAATTAGCTTCAACAAGTCTGCAACATGAGACCTTCACACGAAGTAGGTGACAGTGTTTTTAGAGTCTGAACAAACTTCAGAAATATTATATTTTTTAGTTTTTTTTAAATGTTTTTATTTATTTTTGAGACAGAGAGAGACAGAGCATGAGCAGGGGAGGGGCAGAGAGAGAGGGAGACACAGAATCTGAAGCAGGCTCCAGGCTCTGAGCTGTCAGCACAGAGCCTGACGTGGGGCTCAAACTCACGGACTGTGAGATCATGACCTGAGCCGAAGTCAGATGCTTAACCAGCTGAGCCACCCAGGTGCCCCAACTTCAGAAATATTATTAACTCCTAACATGGAAACAAAAAATATTCTTAATAATGTTTTGGAATCTAACTGAGTATATGCCATGTTGAGTCATGACTTCCCATTAACTGATAATAGAACTGACTTAGAGAGGTTACCAGAAGCCATAGAATCTGTTCCAGGAGCTTTTCTGCCAGAGATTCTCAGAATAAATTCAAATAATATTCTTGGTCTCTCTTTTTCTCTCTTTTTCTTCAACCAAATAAAATCTCATCAATGCAGTGCTCCTACTAACATTATCAGAGATTTCTTATGGTAACTGGTCATACTGCAGTGACTTCATCCTTCTCATACTGCTTGATTATTCTTAATGGTTTAAGTGTAACCTCTCTTGCTAACATTAATTTAATGAAAATGCTAACATTTTCAAAGTAAAACCCTGGTCATGAAGAAACAGTGGAGCTTTTAAAATGATATTAAAAAAAAATTACTTCCTTAAAAGGGAATTGCTTTTTTTTTAATATATGAAATTTATTGTCAAATTGGTTTCCATACAACACCCAGTGTTCATCCCAAAAGGTGCCTTCCTCAGTACCCATCACCCACCCTCCCCTCCCTCTCACCCCCCCATCAGCCCTCAGTTTGTTCTCAGTTTTTAAGAGTCTCTTATGCTTTGGCTCTCTCCCACTCTAACCTCTTTTTTTTTCTTCCCCTCCCCCATGGGTTTCTGTTAAGTTTCTCAGGATCCACATAAGAGTGAAACCATATGGTATCTGTCTTTCTCTGTATGGCTTATTTCACTTAGCATCACACTCTCCAGTTCCATCCACGTTGCTACAAAGGGCCATATTTCATTCTTTCTCATTGCCACGTAGTACTCCATTGTGTATATAAACCACAATTTCTTTATCCATTCATCAGTTGATGGACATTTAGGCTCTTTCCACAATTTGGCTATTGTTGAGAGTGCTGCTATAAACATTGGGGTACAAGTGTCCCTATGCATCAGCAGTCCTGTATCCCTTGGGTAAATTCCTAGCAGTGCTATTGCTGGGTCATAGGGTAGGTCTATTTTTAATTTTTTGAGGAACCTCCATACTGTTTTCCAGAGTGGCTGTACCAATTTGCATTCCCACCAACAGTGCAAGAGGGTTCCCGTTTCTCCACATCCTCGCCAGCATCTATAGTCTCCTGATTTGTTCATTTTGGCCACTCTGACTGGCGTGAGGTGATATCTGAGTGTGGTTTTGATTTGTATTTAAAAGGGAATTGCTTTTTTCTCCTGGTATGCTAAGTCTACGATATTTTTAGGCAATCCATAAGTAATCCAGAAAAATAAGAGTGTTGCCACATCTAGTGACACTGGCTCGGTGATATTAGATGTGTAGTGTTATATAATTGGACAATGGAAGATTTCCCTTAGAAACTTGAAGGCTACATATCTAAGATAGTGATATATTCTTATATTTACTTGCTGAACAATTTTTACAGCTTCATCTGTACAATTGTTAATTTTGTGTCTCCACTGATACGTATCTACATTAATGCTAGTAGAAATTCATTCATTGTTGTTTTCAAAAGCACCCATTTCTTCTTATTAGAAATGTGTAAGGTTTGGAATGTGATTGGTAAGCAGTTTTTAGCATTCAGTATATAGTTCTTTTATTCTTCTTCCTAAAGTTCAAGCATCCATTCATGGATTCATTCATTCTGTTTTGAGTGAGGTTATTTGGTGGGCATCGTGTCTGGATTTAACATATATAAAAGTATGATTCTTGCCAAAAATGAATGCAGTCCAGTTCAGGACACAGACTTTAAATGAATAACCAAATGGAGAAAGGATAGGAAAAGTATTTATAAAATGATGAAATAGGGGCGCCTGGGTGGCGCAGTCGGTTAAGTGTCCGACTTCAGCCAGGTCACAATCTCGCGGTCGGGGAGTTCGAGCCCCGCGTCGGGCTCTGGGCTGATGGCTCAGAGCCTGGAGCCTGTTTCCGATTCTGTGTCTCCCTCTCTCTCTGCCCCTCCCCCGTTCATGCTCTGTCTCTCTCTGTCCCAAAAATAAATAAATGTTGAAAAAAAAAATTAAAAAAAAATGATGAAATAGTACTCAAAAAAGTAAAAGATGTGAGAGAGCAAGGAGAGGGGAAAAAAAAAGATATCTGATAAGGCACCCTTACTTTGGTTACTATTGCCTTTAGCCAACCAAGTATTATATTCCATATATATATATATATATATATATATATATATATATATATATTTGTTTGTTTTTACCTTTTAACATATCACCTACCTGAAAAGGACATCATCATGTTGGAGAGTGGGAACATTGAAGTTTTAAAAAAATGATTTTTTTTTGTTTTCCCACAGATGACCTTATAAATTAATAGGATAATTTTTGATCATTATTGATAAAAGCAAATATTTTACTAAATATCAATATTTAGTAAATATTGATGTATACTCATGTTAAAAAAGAGAATCTGACAGTGAATTTGAATTAAATAATATTTTGTCAGATCATATCTAACACTGTGTTCTTTGAAATTCTTACTGTTATGTTCTTTATAATATTATGAAGTAACACCTTAAATAGTGTTTTGAGGGATTTCAGTATTAGTTTATGCCTGTGAAGAGAAATAACAATCCAATGGAATTTAATATCTAAAGCAAACCCATTACAAATAATTCTAGGGGTGCCTGGGTGGCTCAGTCAGTTAAGCATATGATTCTTGATTTTGGCTCAGGTCATGATCTTACAGTTGTGAGATCAAGATCTGCACTGGGCTCCGTGCTGAGTGTGGAGCCTGCTTGGGATTCTTTCTCCCTCTCTTTCTGCCCCTCCCCCACTTACCCTCTCTCCTCTCTCCCTCTCAAAATAAACAGATGCACATTTTATTAAAAAAATCTGTTTTTCTTACAGTCTACAAGAATTGTGAAATTGTAAATTGCCAGAATTTCTTATGAGATATGTTATTTATTTTATTTAGACTCTACCTTCTTTTAAAAATGTCTTTTCCTTTTTTTTTAATGACAGAATAAATTATACATAGTAAACAAGAGTCACCCATTTTGGTGTAGGTTTCTGACAATTTTGGAAAATACAGTCATGAATTCACTACCAGAATGAAGATATAGAATAGTTCCCCCCAAATCCAGAAAAAGTTAAGATGGCTTACATTGGTACTTAAAACAGAATGAGAGCACATAAATTAAAACTGAAAAAGACTAAGAAAAATAAAGAAAATAATGTAAAGAAGTAATGATGCTAAAAATGCATACTACATAACCTGATATCTGGCCACAATTGTGACAATAAGGATCCATTTCTATAAATGAGAATATGAGCTTTTAAATATATATACATTTAAGTATATATATAGTATAATATAAATATTTTAATAAATATATAATATATAACATATTTATAATATATAAATATATAACATATTTATAAAATAGTATAAATGTATATATTTAAATATATATATAAATTTAAAATTTATAAATAAGTTTATAAATAAAATATATATATAATTATATATGTAACTACATGTATGTGTGTTTATACATAATTATGAAATACTAGAGTTGACAAAACAATGAGCTATTATTATATCCATCGTCTTTCCCTATACTGAAATACCTGCTGTAAATGTCCATGGTTATCCTTTTTCTGCCTTGTGTGATGTGGGTTCCACTTTTTTTTTTTTTTTTTTTCTAGAATGGTAGACAGTAGTCAGAGAAGGTTTCTAGAGGTGGACCATTTTTTTTTTTAATTTTTTTTTTCAACATTTATTTATTTTGGGGACAGAGAGAGACAGAGCATGAACGGGGGAGGGGCAGAGAGAGAGGGAGACACAGAATCGGAAAGAAGCTCCAGGCTCTGAGCCATCAGCCCAGAGCCTGACGCGGGGCTCGAACTCACGGACCGCGAGATCGTGACCTGGCTGAAGTTGGACGCTTAACCGCGCCACCCAGGCGCCCCGGGTTCCACTTTTAAGATTGGATTCCACTGTAGAGAACTGACTTCATTGTTCCAGCATAGTAAGTTCTTCCCACTTCCCTTTGGAGCTGGATGCAATAAATCAGCATTTTAAAAATATAGAATGGCCCATCATAAATTTAATAATTGCCCCTGTCTCCTCTTTTCTTCTCCAGTCTGAACGTCCGTAGTATTCAACCATGTATCTTTATGACATAGTTCCCAAGACTTCTTATCTCTCTCTCTTTTTTTTAATCTCCATTCTCAAACTAGGCCCAACATAGACCTATAATGTGATCATTGTAGAGGTTGTTTGACAATCAACAGTAACCACTAAAATTTCTTGAGCTTTTCAATTAACTGTGAGGTTTTATTTTTCCCATTTTACAAATAAAGAAACTGGGAATTATAAGATTTAACTCTATCTCCATGATCACATAGCTAGTAAGTCTAGTAGCCAAGATTTTAATCTACATCTGACTTTGTTCAGAATACTAAACCATTTTAACATAGAAAAAAAGGTATATTAAAGTTAAACATTTGCATCCTTTTGTTGATTCATGATGAGTTTATGGTTAAGAAAACCAACTACAACTTTCCAAAATATGATTTCTTTCTATGAAATATCAAACTATGTTTCCTCCAGATATGTATATATATATATATATGTATATGTGTATATATGTATATTACATATTTTAAAACTTCAGTCAAATTATGGGATCTTATATGAAGTCAGTTCTTCACTTTTAAAGTTTAAGCAGAGAATAGGAATCATTTAATGAATTTTAATATAGAAGCTTAGAAATGTATCCATTTATGGCATAAACACATGCATTAAAATGGTGCTATTTATACTGTCCACTTTTTATTTTCAGGATATTTTTCTTAAAATAAATATACCTTAGATTTTAGAACAGACCTATTATTGTAATAAAAAGTATATATCTTCTTAATTTATATTTTCTGGGCATAGTTTTCACAAAATGATTTAAGTAAAAAATATGGATATAAGGTCTTTATCAAGTCTTTATTAATAAAAGAAGAAACTCTCAGAAAGCAGAAATGTCCTGTGTGCGTTTTATATGACACCCTTAAAAACAGACCAATTAATTATCGAATTTGCTGAGGAAAACAATTGCTTTATGGTTTGATAAAGGAAGTTCTCAGATTCTTTTCTGATTTTATCAAAAATGTTGGCAATTATATAACATTTAAAAGTTTATTTCTTCATGGTTTAAAATGTATTACTGTTTGTTTAGTTTTTCTAATTATGCATGGGATATTATTGCTACATAATAGCAATACTAAGCTTCTTTTTAATTGACAAGTTTGAATTTTAAGTATTTAATTGGTACTTCATAATAAAAATGACTGATAGTCCACTTTCAAAGAATTCTCTAAGGGGTGAAATAAGTCTTCATTACCAGCAAGATGTAATTAATTTTTAATTATTTTCATTTTTTCCAAAGTATGTTCATACACTAGAACATACATTATGTAACTCAACTGCTGAAGGTTTTGAAGATACTGAAAAAGTGTTGCATAATTAAAACTGGAATATACAATGTAAATTGCAAATGCATAAATGAGCCATGCCCTTTTCTCAGCACCTATCATTAAAAATAGAGTGAAAGTTTTCCTATTTGAATCCCTCAGAAAATGAGTCATTCTGAATAGATAAATTTTCCATCTAAATGAGAATTTTAAGCACTACAACATTTAAGATACATTTTAATCATTTTGGAATGATCCTTTCTAAAATCTTTACATGACACTTTTTTTTTCCTTAGCAAAGTTAACTCAGTTTAACTTTTAACTTTTTCTTGGTCACTCTAGATCATTGTGCTTGTAGGTTTTGACCTGTCCTGTATATTTCATATTTAAATTTCTCATTTAAAAATAAATAGGTTATTTTCTTTACTGTGACATTGTTTACTCATAACTTAAAACGAATATTCATTATAAACATTTATAATTCTAAATTAAACTCTGGGAATATCACACAGCTCTTCTGACAATAGCTGGGCTCTACATCTATTTATGTAATCATATTGTTTGGATTACACTGAAATGCATTTGCCATATTATTTAAAATCATCAAAAACAGAAGGTAGAATAGTGTTGACACAGGAAAAACACTTCACTTGCATCCATTCTCTTCAAATTTTAGAAAACTAGATTTATTTATTTATTTACTTTTAATCATATATTCTTGGAATCCCCCTTTCTACTCCCATTGTATTAGTTCAACGACTGGTTTTCTATTCAGGTGGGAGGTGGGAGGGATTAGTGTATTAAAATCACCTCAATACACATCAAGAGTCTGAAACCCCTTCATCCTTCAGAGTTTTACCTGTTGAGAATGGCTGCTATTATGTGTCACTGTTTCTGATGGAAGTGTGTCTCCTTTAAGTATTTGAAGGGTGAAAAGTGAAACTAGGCTCCCAGCCTCACTTGCCTATCCTCTTGACAACAACTAATTAAAGTCCCAGTTTCTAGTCTCCAACACTCCTCTCCACCTTACTTTCCACTCTCAGATTGTCCTGTGTTACCACTACCAAATATTTCCTAAACTCAAAACAATAATTTAAATCCTGTAGTTTATTTTCTTGACTCCCTATTGTTCTATGAAAAACCCTATGAAGTCTATCATAAGAAATATGACCTCAACTCATAGTCTATACCAAAAACAATGTGCAGTCATAATGTCATCTAATTTCATATTATAAATGAGAATGCATTCTGTATACTTGATGTTTAAAAAAGAAAACTAATAATTTAAGTTTAAACTTAAAAAACAGATTTTGAATACATTAAAGAGCTTGAGAAGGTAGAATAAATTCCTAATAGTATATATAACGATCAGCATATTCAATCATAGGTAATCTGTTTTACACAAAAGGATGCTAGGTGCCATCTTCATGATGCCATAACTTACTTTACAGACACAGTCATAGTTGATAACATTATATTGCCTTAAGAGAACCACCCAGATCATATTTCTTTTATGTGGTTAAAAGAGTCTTAAACTTGGGACCTAGTTTCATTGACAATACTCACACAAAATGTCATTTTGCTATTTCCTCTACTTATAAACTTGTTTGTGGGAAAGGGGATCACTTGTTACCCAAACATTAGTCAGGGGATAATTTTGTCCTCACAAAGTAAGCACGTAAGTGGATGAATTATTGCACCATGGTGTCCTTAGTATTTTTTCCACTGTAGGAGCTTGTACAGTGGAACTGTACTTTACTAACATATTCAAAACAGGAAGGAAATTCTGCTTATAATACTTTCTGAAAAGACCAAATCGGTGGGTTTAAACCAATTATTCTAAAAAAGAACACCTGTCTCTTCTTAAATAATGAGTGTGATGTTTTCCTGTGAATTAGGTTTAAAAGATGATGATAATCTGAATAGCCGTGATTCATTTCTGGTTATCTGTTTCTCACAATTTGAAACAAATAAAAACTTCCTGTTATTGAGTTTCCTGGAAAGGAAAGACGAGTGATTGTTCACTATTGCCCGTGGAGATATTCTTAGTGAAGAGGAACTCAAATATACTTGGCAATGATTGACTGCCTCGAAGAATAGAGTAGCAGAGTTATAAGAAGCACTTGCTCATTTGTAAGTCACAGAGCTCAAATGAAGTAAACTGTTAGGTGATGGCTCCTTCAGTTTTCTGTCATGTTTGCTTGTGAACTAATGACCATTTTCGGCATAGATCTTAACTGCAAATTATTCTAAGAAAGTCACTTATTGTTGTTGCTTTCACAGTTACTTCCACATAAATAACTTCATATCTCTTAACCTCTTTTCATGCCTAAGCAGCTCAGAAAAATTCCTGAGCAATAAATGCATCTTACGTGAATAATTTTGTCAGGCCACTGTTGAGAAATTGAAGAGCTTATTCATCGGATTTTTCTGTATATCAAATAGGGACAGTAATAACTAGTTTCTAAAAAATGAAAAGAATCAGTTTGAGCTCACCCTAGATTGAAAAAAGAACAGATCAAGAATGATTAGTGAGTGACTACTGACTAGAATTCTTGAGGTGCATTCCTTCAGTTCATATGTGACCCTGAAGAAATCATTTGAACTCCTAGAGAGGAGTTCAAATGATTTCTTCAGGGTCACATATGAACTGAAGGAATGAACTATGAACTATGGCTAAAAGGTATATATATTATGCAAACTTTGAAAATAAAATATATAATGAAAATTAGTTACTTGCCAGTGTACCAACTACTCTCTTCAAAGGAATACTTTTCAGCTATTCCTGGGGGTTCCATTGTTTCTTAAAGGTGTGCTGAATTCAGAGAGAAACCCAAAGAAACTTACTTTTTGAAAAAGGATTATTATTATTTTTTAATTTCACTCCCCCAAACAGTTATTCTGCAACCATTTTGGAAAAGACTGCCATCATCTGATCCTGCTTATGGCTCTTATCTCATAACTCCTAGTAGTTTGCACCCCAACACAATGGACTGTTGTGTTCCCTGTGCTATTGCGTGCAAATGAATCTTTCCACAGGGTGTTACCTTGATGCTGCTTTCCTCATTCAAGAGGCAAGCTCCTCAGGACTTTTTAAGATTGTGATGATCTTACCATTTATCACCCACATTGGAACATTTGAGAAAAAAAAGGGGAGCCAACCAAACAGGAAGTCTGAATGTGGGTGTCAGTAGGATCTTATGGTCACGTTACTTGAAAGCCATCTGGAGCCTTATCTCTTCTGTGATGGTTTCACCCAAAACAGGGATGCTTGTTTCCTATTTTTGTTGCTGTTGTACCTCTTATGGCAATTAACACATTGTAAATTTACTGTCTGGATACATGCCTGTCTCTCCCACTAGAAGGGATCTTTTAGGAAAGGTTCTTATGCCATAATCATTCTGGATCTTCGTCATACTTTCTTCACAGTTTTTTTCCACCCCAAAATATTTAAGGGACTTCTTCCTGTCATCAGTGTCTGTGCCTCATTACCAGAATAATTCTTGGTGGAGATGGGGAGGTGTCTCTCCCTGAATTAAAGATGAAGGGATCACATCAGAAACTGAAGTCTCAGGGTGCCTGGGTGGCTCAGTCACTTAAGCGTCCGACTCTTAATTTCTACTCAGGTCATGATCTCATGGTTTGTGAATTCAAGCCCCCCCATCAGGCTCTGAGCTGACAGCACAGAGCCTGTTTGGGATTCTCTCTCTTTCTCCCTCTGTCTCTGCCTCCTACTCCACTCACTCATGTGTGCACCCTCTCTCTCTCTCTTTCTCTCTCTCTCAAAATAAGTAAACTTTAAAATAAAGAAAAGAAACTGAAGTCAGAGGTCTTATGAAATTTGAAAATGCCTTGAAGTTGATTCTGAAGGAGATGTGGCTAGATAATCATTGGCTTAACAAATTATATGGAATTCATAAATGTTTGTTGATGAATTAATAAAAGAGGTACCTATTCCAAAAATTAAATTAAATTTATTATGACAGAAAAAGGTTTACTACTTTCACTTTTACCTCAGTTTTTTTTTTCATGCTAAATCTAAACGCTACCCCCCATTTTTGTGTTTGTAGTTGTATTTAGTTTTGTTGTTTTTAGTTAGCTGTGTTAGTTTCATTTTGTTGTGGTTTAGGTTTATTGTGTAGTTATGTGCCACATACAATTTTAAATTTTTCCTTAGAATAGTTTAAAAATTGATGGGTCTCATTCTAACAAATAGAAACAGATTTCTAAAACAAAAACAGGAAAAAAAGAGCAGTTTTTGACCCTTCTATATTTCAGGTTTTATAATTAAACAATGTGATTTCATGGTCGAGCTGTTTTCCCCTTTTTTGAAGGTCAGCATTTATAGCCTTTGCTTTTGTTTTTTCTTCTCTTAAACTGGCTTTCCCTTTGCTTCTTCAAAGAATTAAAGAGATTTCTCAAAAGGTTTTGCCTTTTTTTCTTTACGTGACTAATTCAAATAAAATTTGGTGATACTTTCCTTCTTTCAGCTCTCTGGTGGCTTTGCATCCACAGAGAAGTTAAGGAAGGTAAATTTATAATGTAAGAAAATCAGAGATTTGGTTAAACTCTCATATCCAAATTGGATATTCAGACTTTATGACACATGATTACTAATGTTTCAAAATAATTACTTAATTTTAGATGAATATGGACATTAAGTAACCTTCAAAAGGGTATTCTAAATCAAAGTCCTTAGTATTTATTTGGGAGGTTCTGTTTTCTCTGAAATTGCCACAGATTTGAGGTAGAATATGTGGGGGAAAAGAACAAACAAATATAATTTAAACTGAGACTTAGTGTCCTCATTGGTTAAGCATGGATAACAATAGCAACCAACTCAAATTTATCATTAGGATAAACATGAGATTATAAAATACTTAACAGAATTTAGCAGAGTTATATATTCAACAAATATCATCAATGTTATCATTATCCTCATTGTTTTTTCATTATCCTCATTTTCATATTACCTTTATAACAGTTTGTCTTTATTTTTATTTATTTATTTTGTGCGAGAGAGAGTACGTGAGCAGGGGAGGGGCAGAGAGAGAGGGAGAGAGACAGAGGAAAATCCCAAGTAAGCTTCCTGCTGTCAGCACAGAGCCCCATATGGGCTCAAACTCACAAACCATGTAATCATGACAGGAGCCAATATCAAGAGTCAGATGCCCAACCAACTGAGCCACTTAGGCACCCCTATAACAGTTTGTCTTTATACAAACCAATTGATAAACCAAGAAAAAGTCTCCATGTTTAACCAAATGTTCATGCTGTTGGGGGGGAAAAACCATAATACATATTCCTTTTTAGTTTAAATTTGACTATCATGTACATGAATTCTCAATTCTTAATAGATGGATTAATTTTCTCTTTCATGTTCAACTTGCATATCAGGGGCCGTATCATTATTAATGTTAAATAATTAATGTATTGTCATTCTTGTTAGCTATTTTATTTTTATACCTACCTCTTGTGGCCCTCTTTGTGACTTTAGAGTAGTCACTAGATCACTACTATGTATTAACATAGGAAAGCATAGTCTTCTATTACATTTGGCAAGTAGAAGGGTTAGGAAGATCAAAGAATGCCTAGAAAATGTATCTCAGTCTTTATTATTCACACTGTTTCATTTTCACCTTTGTACCTTTTGGACAAAATTTGGAGCATACATTTTATGAAGCAACTAACCCCCACTCTCTTGTCTTCTGTTGTACTGATTAGCAATAAAATAGCAAGAGAGACAGTCAACAGTTACTAGTTTTAAAATTTTCTCAGAGCTAAAATCATACCAAATAACATTGGAAATTTTTTATCATTTCTGACTCCCATAGTATGTGATAGTCCATTATGACAAAATTGAACAAACTGTAGGTACACACAATGCAGCACCCACAATACTTTATATGTGTGTGTGAGTTTATGTGTATATGTGTCTGAATGGAGATCTTTTTTTTCAATATATGAAATTTATTGTTAAATTGGTTTCCATACAACACCCAGTGCTCATCCCAAAAGGTGCCCTCCTCAATACCCATCACCCACCCTCCCCTCCCTCCCACCCACCCCCATCAATCCTCAGTTTGTTCTCAGTTTTTAAGAGTCTCTTATGCTTTGATGGAGATCTTTGATGTAGGACTCCATTAAGTGAAGCTGCATGAAACAAAATGATCCAAACTGTTTTTGCCAAATGATTCCTGGCAAAAATGATATTGTATATTTGCCTCTGCCTTATTTAGCATATTTCTTTAACCAGAGAAGGAACACTGTTGAAAGTTTCTAACGAGTTTAGAATATCAGAGATTTCCGCATTAGCAGTTACAGGTGGCCCAAGAAGAATTACTGCTTCCTTTACTGTTAATGTGAATGCTTAGAATGTCAGTAGCAAGAACATAGCTACAATTATATCAAGTCCTCTGCTTAGCATATTTCCTATATTGGCTTCTTGAGTATTCACAGTAATTCAAAGACAGGGATTAGCAAACTTTTTCTATAAAGGCCCAGATAGTTAATATTTTAGATTTTGCAGATTATACCTGGTCTCTAGTGCTGCTGGTACTGTTGGTGGCCCTCTTCCTCCATCATCCCCTTCTCCTTCTACTTATTTTTCTTCTTCTAACCCTTTAAAAATTGAGAAACAATTTTAGAACACAGATCATGCGAAATCTGGCATGGGCCAAATTTGGCCCGTGGACTATAGTTGGCTGTCCCCTCGTCTATGAAATATCCATCACTATTCTACCGTGTTACAGATGGAGACGTGGAACCTCTCAGAGGCTAACCAATCTGCTCGGTGTTCCTCACTTAAAGACAGTGCTTTGATCCTCAGCTAAGAATATCAACTCCAAATACCATCTCCTAATCACCAACTTAAGAAAACAAAACAAAACAACAACAAAAAAAAAACAACCTGTGCTCAAAGGGATTTGATTAGCTGTGTTGGTATTGTTTGTCTCAGAGGAAACATGTGTGAGATAATGATGATATAAACAAGGATAATGACAGTCGTTCAACATTTAGGTGCTTCTGTAGAAGGCACACTGCTTCGTATATATGTCTTAAAAAAAAATCTTACCACAATACTGTGAAACAGGATTATTATTGTTTGATTTTTACAGATGAAGAAACTGACACTAAAAGATGAGTATGACTAAGGCCACTGAGTCTGTAAGTGATGTAACTACATGAAAACATGCAGGCCGTGTGTCTCTAAAGTCCTGTGTTCTTAACCATGACATGACACTGCTTCACCACGGAAGCTTATGTGTTCTAGAATATGTGACTTTGATTCGGGTTCGTGAAACCTATCTCAGCTCAGCCTTGTAAGGTCCAGCCAAGAGTAAGCTTCTTAACAATTTAGTAACAATGAGCAAAGGAATAAAACAGAAACAGGCTCTGTGTGTGTGTGTGTGTGTGTGTGTGTGTGTGTGTGTGTGTGTGAGAATGTGTGTGTGTAATCTTGAACTTGGTATTGTTACTTTTTAAATATTTTCATTTCTATGATAATTACAGTTTTTATAGATAACTGTAAATGCCCTACTGCCTCTAAATTATGCTAATAGTGCTTCCAAGACTTTGAGTGTAAAGCTAAATTCTAACTTTTTCAAATTCCTTTGATTAAGACTGCAAACATAAAAGTAGGATAAATCTGTCAAAAATGAACAATTTTCACAAAGAGTTCAAAATTTTCAGCTGACAGCATTTTAGCACACAGAGGGGAGTTGTCAAAATTTCACTACAGGCAGTTTCATTCTATAGAATGATATATTTTAGAGTTTATTGAAAAGAATTAGGTGGTAAATTTTGCTCTCATCATCCTAAGAGAATACCCATATCCTTTTATTTCTCGATGTGCCAATCTGGTCTTATTATGCTTGGGTCATTCTTATCTCCCTTTTGTAAGGCTATGCATATAATACTTTTGTGTGGAATTTTCTGGAACCGGGTAACTTGGGGCATATGTTGATCTCATTCAACTAACTGACCATGCTGGCAGCTCCTGCTGGGCTATCTTCTTGAGAGATTTTCCCCCAGGCCACATGGATTGATAAAAAGAAACGAGAGATTTTGACTTAATTGTGGCGGAAATGAGCGTCTCCCTGTCTCTTTTCTTAAAAACACCAGTTAATTTCACAAATCTTATATATATTCTTGTGAAAGCCTCCTCTGGTTCTTCATTATCTTGCCTCATTCTATCATGATACATATAAAGAAATTTGAACACTGTTCCTGTAATAAATATATTTGAATTTTTTTTTTTTTACTCTTCTCTGAAGTAAGTTGAGGTACATTTAATTTACCTTGACTGGTATCCAAAGGTCTCATTCTAATCTTCCCATAAATTTCCCTTCTCTAAGTTTTACTTACTTGGAAGCTGACAGGAAAAATGCCTGATGGGCATCATTTGAGAGTAACACATGATGAGTAGCTTTTACTTTGAGATCTGTTTCATCATACTCCTGCACTGGTAGCATTTATTCACTCCAATCCAGGCTGCTACTTTTCATATTTTGGACCCTTCCTTGGGAGGGGAGGTGGTTATAGAGGAGGTGTTACCGTTTTGTTGCTCTCCATTTATGAACCTTGTTTCAGGTACCTTTAACATGCTTTACCATTCTTCTTTTTGAGTTAGTGTTACTTGATGTTTTCTGATCTATCAGCAGGGAGGACAGGAAAATTTAACATTTTATGTTTTACTTAGCATGCTGGGTTAGTCTTTGAAGCAGAACTTTAAAAACATAAGCACAGCAGGCCAGCTTCCTGGCTCTGTACTCTGGAGAACAAACCTCTTTGTTGTAAATACCCTGGTCTATACTTTTCCTCTTGCCACTTGCTTCTGTGGCTCTAGAAGCAAATTTTCACCTGCTAGTTCTCCTTTGAAGTAATTTTAATATCACTTTTCAGGCACCGTAGCCCTTTCTCCTGAAAAGAGAAATTCAGTCTTTCCTTTAATGGCATCAACTATTTTCAGTTCCATTACATACAGATAAATAATAGAAATATGGTGTCACTTTATCCAGGCTTTTCACAGTTTTTCATAATGATGTAATTGCCATTTACATAATAATTATTTTACTGGGGAAAATAAGATCAATAAAAATACATCAGTAGATGTTTGGTAGAATAGATATTAACTCTTCTTTAGATGTTTGGTAAAAGACTATTTTTTAAAGGATCTACTTTACATAAATACACTAAATTAAAGTCTATATTTGGGGAATTAGTATGTGCGTCCTTTGGTAAAGATCTTTTCAGAAACCCCATGAATGTTTTCTGTGAGAAGTGAGCAGGCTGAGAAAGTTAATGGAGTTATCAAATTTGTAACATTTCTCAAGTAAGCAAAGTTAGTTGCACTGCGAATTTGTCTCCAGTTTTGAAAGAAATTTTCCTGGAGCTTTACCCTTTGCCTTATTTATGATTAGAAGTATAACAAAGTTAATAGTTGTCTTAATTTCTTTTAGGTCATTAATATGAGGTTTCTCCAGAAATGAACTGAGTTCTTATAGTGTCTGAAACATTCAAGTGGGTCCTAGGATGACAGAGAAGGCATGGAAACTGCAGTTCCTATGCTTCCAACCCTCATAGAGTTTTATATCTGAATTGTCCTCTGTAAAGTCTTTACTAAATGTGTACATTTAGGAGCTCCTAAGTGGCTCAGTCAGTTAAGCATCAACTCTTGATCTTACAGTTCATGGGCTTAAGCCCCATGTCAGTCCCTGTGCTGGCAGTGTGGAGCCTGCGTGGGATTCTCTCTCTCTCTCTCTCTCTCTCTCTCTCTCTCTCTCTCTCTCTCCTTTCTGCCCCCCCACTCACTCTCTCTCTCAAAATAAGATTAAAATAATAAAAGTTTTAAAAGATGTGTACATTTAGATTGCTGTTCCAATTAAGACTGATTAGAAAAGTGAAAGGCTGTTTCCTTTTTGTTGCTTATAAAATTATAGCAAATGTTAAAATAGGTTTAAGAAATCCTAGAATAATTTGAAAGTAGCCTAGATGTTTGTGCACATATATGTGAACATAAATATAATTATAAATGTAGACACATACATTCCATTTACAGTTGTTCATGTGGTACACAATTTCTGGAAGGCACACATTTTTAACCATCATAATAGATAAAATAATTATAAAGCTTATTTCACTCTTTTTGGTTTTTTGGAATTTGATACCTAGGCTGCATATTAAACAAAGTTAAATAATTGGTATCTTCTTTTGACATTGTTTTGATAGGTGAATTGAATTATAAGTAAAAATATAGATTCAAGAAATTCATGGACTATGCCCTTTATGTAGTATTTAACCATAGGTAAAATATCAAAAAACCACCTCATCTTTTTTTTTTCTCTCTCTCTTCAAAAGCACTTTGTAATATGGTCAATCATATTCCCAAATATTAGAAGAGAATTAGGAGAGTTAACATAACAAATAATTTTAGTCTTATACAGAGTTCTAGCATCCTTCTTGTGATCATTCCTCTGCCAGCCATTTATTTGCAATCATTAAGTTATTACATTGACTTCTGAAATGTTCTACTTCTGATTAAAAGAATATCATGAAATCTGTGCCATTGTGACATTTTAGATCATGGTGCATTCTTAAAATGCAATGTAGGGATCGATATACATTAAAAAAATTATGGTTAAACAATTGAAGCTCTAAACCACCTTTTAGAACAGGCTTAACAAAATGCAGAATATCAGTGTGCTTTAATAGGCAACAATTCAAATATATATATATATATATATATATATATATATATATATATATATGATCATGTGAGCATATGTGTGTATGTGCAGGTATGTGTTATAAAGATATTGAATAACTCCACAAAGATATACAAAATACTGGAAAGAGATATTGCCTGTGGGAAGTCAGCAGGTGGGTTAGATGCTATCATTTTGTCCCAGTTGAATATGTATCATGTACATATAATATCTATTCAAATAACTAGTACATTGAATAACAGGGGTTTTTAGAATTAAAATAAATGCCAGTTCTTAAGTTGTATATTGGAACAAATCACCACATACTTTGAAGCTTTAACAATGCAAATTTATCATCTTATATTTTTCTAGAACAAAAGTTCAATACGAGTCTCACCAGACTAAAATCAGTTCTCTCTGTAGACTCTGGGAAGGATCCTTGTCTGTTTAAGGTTCTAGAAATAACCATCATTCTTTGGTTCTGGTCCACATCCTCTGTCTTCTAAGCCATCAATGACTTGCCTTGTCTCTCTTGCAATATATCCCTCTTATTCCTCTGCCTCCCTTTTCCACTTTCAAGCACTCACATCGTTAGATAGGATAATCTCCCATTTCAACCTTAATCATGTCTGCAAAATCATTATGGCACTTAAGATAACACAGACACAGATTCTGAGGATTAAGAAGTGGGCATCTTTAGGGGGACCATTATTCTACCCAACATAAGCTATAAGCAAAGTATCTGAAGTGACTGTAATTCAGACACTCAGAATTAAATCAGAGTTGCTCTGGCAGTGAAGGAGGCTTAGGAACAGCCTTTTTTATGTCCTTTGTTAATTAACCAACTGGAATTATTGATCCCTCAGTTCTTGCTAACATCACAGTTCTCCTGATTAGGTTTGCCTACGTTACTCAAAATCTTTTCTAATCTAGTTTATCATAGCTGCCCACCCTGAACACACATACCCTCAATTCTATAGACCTGAATATTAACCTCTTGGATAGTAAAACATTTTCTTCTTACTTTACCATATGCAAACATGAACTCAGTACAATGATGATAAAAAAAAAACAGCAAAGATGTGAGTGTGGGTATAATTTGGAGAGGAGGGGATTGAAGTCCACTTGAAGTCTTTTTTTTCCAGTTTTTGGAAATCAGAATGATTCAAAGAGATCTGTATTACTGAACCCTAGCCCTGTTGAAGGCATCCATTTAAAAGAAAAAAAAAGAGCCAGGAGAGGGCTAATATACCTACATTCCTGTTGAGAATTTAATGTTTTGCTCATCGTCTAAGAAAAGTAATTTTATAATCCTGATTATTCTGTGATTTAGTCTTTTAGTAATATCAACACTTAAATTTAGGTAGTCTAGAAATAGAGAACTAAAAATTTCTAATGTTTCATAAATTATAGTATATTTGTCTTCTCTCTCCACCCCCGTTGGTATATTTATAGGATGTGAAGGCAGTGAGTTATAGAGTAAGAACATGGTCTCTGGATTTGAAACCTGATTCCCACACACACTATTGTGTAACCTTTGAAAATACACTTAACCTTACTGAGCTTTAGATTTCACGTTTTTAAAATAGGAAACAACATTTGGCTCGCCGGGTGCTTCTTAGTATTAGGCTCTTAGAAAATAACCATTTTTATTAACACGATCTTCAGTTTTAATGTATTCATTCCCATTTATTTTTGGAGGATTATAAAAAACTAGAAATTCAGGGAAGATAAATGCCCCGATTTTTTTGGTTTATTGTTATAATGCTTGCAGCAATAGGTTTTTGAGGTTTCATGGAATAATTTTTGAAGTGGTGCTTCCAGAATTCGATGTTTGTCATTTAACTACCAAATCTATTTTTCATGCTTGTGAAAGAGACAAATATATGTGTGATATGTGTGTGGTTTTGTCAAATACATTTCCCTTTATATTTGTGAGCTCCTGAAATTCATCATTATTATAAGGCATTCCTCAGGCCAACACAATTTCAACACTAGGACCAATGAGATATTTTGCAGGCCAGCAGAATTCGTTTCTTTCAGATTGTTGATTTCTTCCAGACAGTTGCTTTCCTGAATTTGACATTAAATTGATTTTTCATAATATAACTTCTTAATTTAGGTATCATAATGATCTTATGGTTGTTTCTAAAAAGGCCTCATGTTTATAGATACATACTCAAATAATGTACAAGTGAAATTATATGATGTTTGGGATTTGCTTCAAAACATTCTGGAATGAGGAAGGGGGCATTGAGGGACAGAGAGGAAATCATATAGGCCCTGAATTGACCATTGTTAAACTGGGTAATAGGGATATATTATTTATTCTTTTTTTGGGGGGAGAACATTTCTGAAAATGTTTATTATTTTAAAATCATCTTTTTTTTTTTGCCTGCTTCCACCTGTTTTTCCCTGTCCCCTATCCCTCTAAGTCACATGATCTGTAAGCATCCATGCATAATGTTCCTTCTCCTTCTTCAACACCTGACATTGTGTGCTCCAGGTACTGTTTTTTCTTACTTCAGTTACCTCAGTTAGATGCTGTTGTCCTGCCCTTCTCTCGGATCTCTATCAAAGTATGTATCATGCTTCATTATTGTTGTTTAATCCACATCTAAACCTAAATTTCTTTCGTGGAGGGGTATTATCTTGCTTATTTGGTATGGTTAAGATTGGCCACTACAGGAAGTGAGTCCTGAAAAATCATTTGCTGAATGAAATGCACACATGTACACACAAACAAGAAAGTTACTTTTGCTTCAGATTACTCCATCTGTTTTCTATGTGCAAGTAATATCCACTGGGGAGAAGGCCATCAGTGACCTTTGTGCCTCCATCAATGACTTTATATCTTCAATAAGTCAAACATGTTGTGATTTCTTTGCTACCTCATATTTTACTAAATTCACTGAGAATAAGTATGAATAATAAGATAAAGGGGGAAAAGGAAGTCAGTATAAAAAGATAAGTATCAAATTGGCGACTTTACAGCTCTTTTCTTTGATGATTACTTTTGATTGGTGTTTACATCTTTACCTTAAAGCTGACTTTATAAATGCCAGATGGTTACAGTCAGACTGGGATTTGAAGACAAAAAAAAGCAAGCTGTTATAATGCTAGGCACACCCAATTTTCCATCAGCACAAACAACATATTGACCTCTGATATTTTTTATCAGTAGCTGAGATTATTTTCAACAAGAAACTAAATTTTTTTTTTTTTTTTACCATTGAGAAGGAGACTTAGCTACTTTCAGAGTATTTGAAAAACTTAGAAAAAGTCCATATGCCATTCTTAACTGGAGTTTAGTAAGTAGATTCCCACATTCCGCATGAAATCATTATTATCGTAGGACAGAGAGATTCAGAGATGTAACCTGCTATCATCTTAAAGGTCGTAAAAGGAAAATGATAATATTATTTCAAACTTCAAGAGCAAAAAATGTGAGATCTATTTTATTGTTTTTTAAGGAGGGGGAATGTCATGCCTCTAGAGGAAATAATCAAGTTTAGCAGTTGAAAATTTAAAGCAAACAAACAAAAGGCATGAAATCTGCCTAGAGGGCCATATACTACTAAACTTGTTTACACTACTATATAGAAAATGAGAAAAATTTGAATTGAAAGATGATGTAACTAGAGAAACCAATGGGGACTTTATGGTGGTTAAGTGTGTTTTTGCTTTAGGAAGAAAGTTTTGTTCATTTCCAAATTATACCCATATTTTATTTATGTCTTCTTTGCTTCTTCCGTCATTGGTGATAGTATTGATATGTTTATCAATATGTGTACAATTTGAAATACAAAAGCATAGGGAAAAAGCATCTGATACAGTATATTGTGTTATTTTATTTTTCAGTATTAATATTAGATTTGGGCCCTTATCTGTACTTTTATCTTTTAACAGTTTCCTATCAGAGTCAGATATTGTCACTTTTCTCTTGAACTCTTCAAATGCTATTCGTGGAAATCACATCAGGCCTTCCTTGATCATCTGTTTAAAATTGCAGCTTGCCTCTGCTGCTCTAGATCCCCTTTAGTGTGTTCTGTTTCCATTGCCCCATCTTGTACATAAAGTATCATTGATGTATTACTGATTGTATTAATTGCTTACTGTCTGTCTCCCCTTACATAAGAATGTGCATTAGCCCTTAATTTGTTGTATAATGTATGCCAAGTATCTAGAAAGGCATTTGTCATGTATCAGGTACTCAACTAATATTGGCTGATAAATTAATTATATAATGAATTTGTAATAATAATAATAATAGCTAAAAATTTTAAGTACTATGTACCAAGTACTGTTCTAATTACTACATATGCATAAGTTCATTTAACCTTCAAAACACCCCTATAAGTAAGTGCTATTATAATCCCCATTATACACATGAGGAAACTGAAGCACATAGAAGTTAAACAACTTGATAGTTCCTGGCCGATTAGTTATATGGCTAATGGTTAAATGGTTAAAAAGTGGCAGAGTCCAGATACCAACATAGGTAGTTCTGTTCCCAGGACATGATCTTATTTTTATACTAAACAGCCTTTGGTTTTTAGATATAGCCTTACAGGGGAAAAATGTATGTAGTTTCATAATAAATAAATAATTAATGTCTTAACACATCTGAAAGATCATGCCCCACATGCCTTGAAAATAATGGCTTACTAAATAAAGCTTCAGAGTTAAAAGACAGTGAGGGTATGTTTACTTTTTTCTGCAGGCTAGCTGTAAAGCATCCCTTTCTTACCATCCTCTTGACAACTACCACCTTGATTTGACTTTTGAAAGTCCCCAGCTTCTCAAGGTGTCAGTTTCCTCATTCTAAAATGTGGGTTGGGACTATAAGGTATCAAATATCTTTCTCCCTCCAAATTCTGTGGTTCTAAAAATGTATTTCTGTGCTCTGATGTACAAGTAAAGTATTGACAGTAGAAAAAAAAAAGCTTTTCTCTTCTACCTAATGCTAGTCAAGCCTTTCCTATATTTGAAATTGGTGGAAATTGAAAAGGATTCCTCAATAAAATAGAAATTGGATGAAAGCTGAAAAAGAGATGGAAAATAAAACATTAATGGCTTTTCCAGAATCCATAAGCTACCCAACAATTTCCCTATTGCCATTGTTTTCCTTGACTCCTTAGCAATAAATCATGAAGCTTTTTTTCTCTCTCCCTTTTAATTCTTTTATGAAACCTATCATTCAGTATTGTTTATTCCCTTGGTAAATACTTTGTAGGAACTTACGGTAAAATGACAGGTGAATAGCAGCACCAGGAAACTCCTCTAAATTGCATTAATCCTATAATATAAATGTGTGAAATTTAAATCCCATGGCACAAAATAAGTAAAAGGGTATATAGATAAATCTTAACCTGGGAATATATTTCATATAAGAAACAAAGATCACAGAAAATAACTAAGCTTGGTTATCAGTGTATCTACCTTGAAGGAACTAGAAGGTCAAAGTCAATAACTAATAATTCCAACAATAGCCATCAAAAAAGTTCAATGAAAGTTATTAAGAAAATTTCAAAATTTCACTTAAGTGGGGAAAATAGAATGATTAAATAATGAAATATTATTATAACCAAAATACAAACATTTTCAAAAATTATCTTATTCCAACTTACTTAAAGACAATTCAAACAAATGGAGATCCATTTAAAAGAAAGTGAAGACAAAATATTTTAAAAGTTTATCCTCCAAATTAGAGAATTAGTGCAATTCTGATCAAAATCTCAATATGATTCTTTGAGTTTAAAATCCAAAAAAATAAAATAAAATAAAATTCAGGAGAAAAAAAGTAAACAAATCTATATCTTTTTAATTTGGAAAAGTAAGGGAAAAATTGGAGCAGTGGTTTCACACTTGGATATATAAAGCTTCTGTTACAAGAACAAGACAAGTCTAGTGTAAGACAGTAGAGCAGGTAAAGAAAGTGATAAATGAGAAGGCAGGTATGTTCCCTGTCTAAAATATTTTAGTCAAATCTTTAAAACCAGTATGCATTTGCCTTGCTTTTTATCTTCCTATGCTCTTTTGAATTGATCACATTTTTATTTTATTTTATTATTACTATTTTTTAAATTTATATCCAAGTTAGCATATAGTGCAATAATGATTTCAGGAGTAGATTCCAGTGATTCATCCCCCATATACAACACCCAGTGCTCATCCCAACAAGTGTCTTCCTTAATGCCCCATTGCCCATTTAGCCCATCCCCCATCCACAACCCCTCCAACAACCCTCAATTTGTTCTCTATACTGAAGAGTCTCTTATGTTTTGTCCTCTCCCTGTTTTTATATTATTTTGCTTCCCTTCCATTATGTTCATCTGTTTTGTATCCTAAATTCCACATATTAGTGAAGTCATATGATATTTGTCTTTCTCTGACTGACTAATTTTGCTTAGCATAATACCTTCTAGTTCCATCCATGTAGTTGCAAATGGCAAGATTTCATTCCTTTTTGATCGCCGAGTAATACTCCATTGTTTGTGTGTGTGTGTGTGTGTGTGTGTGTGTGTGTGTGTGTGTCTTTATCCATTCATCTGTCAATGGATGTTTAGGCTCTTTGCATACTTTGGCTATTGTTGATAGTGCTGCTATAAACATTGGGGTACATGTGCCCCTTCAAAACAGCACACCTGTATCCCTTGGATAAATACCTAGTAGTTCAATTTCTGGGTCGTAGGGTAGTTCTATTTTTAATTTTTTGAGGAACCTCCACACTTTTTAGCAGAGTGGCTGCACCAGTTTGCATTCCCACCAGCAGTGCAAAAGTGATCCTCTTTCTCTGCATCCTTACCAACATCTGTTGTTGCCTGAGTTGGTAATGTTAGCCATTCTGACAGGGGGGAGGTGGTATCTCATTGTGGTTTAGATTTGTATTTCCCTGATGATGAGTGATGTTGAGCATTTTTTCATGTGCAGTTGGCCATCTGGATGTCTTCTTTGGCAAAGTGTCTATTCATGTCTTTTGCCCATTTCTTCGCTGGATTATTTGTTTTTTGGGGTTGAGTTTGAGAAGTTCTTTATAGATTTTGGATACTAACCCTTTATCTGATATGTCATTTGCAAATATCTTCTCCCATTCATTTAGTTGCCTTTTAGTTTTGCTGATTGTTTCCTTCACCTTGCAGAAGCTTTTTATTTGATGAGGTCCCAATAGTTCATTTTTTCCTTTTGTTTCCCTTGCCTCTGGAGACATGTTGAGTAAGAAGTTGCTGCGACTGAGGTCAAAGAGGTTTTTGCCTGCTTTCTCCTCTAGGATTTTGATGACTCCCTGTCTTATGTTTAGGCTCTTCATCCGTTTTCAGTTTATTTTTGTGAATAGTGTAAGTAAGTGGTCCAGGTTCAATCTTTTTTATATCACTGTCCAGTTTTCCCAACACCATTTGCTGAAGAGACTGTCTTTGTTCCATTGGATATTCTTTCCTGCTTTGTCAAAGATTAGTTGGCCATACATTTTGGGTCCATTTCTGAGTTCTCTATTCTGTTCCATTGATCTAAGTATCTGTTTTTGTGCCAGTATCATATTGTCTTAATGATTACAGCTTTGTAATACATCCTGAAGTCTGGAATTGCGATGCCTCCAGCTTTGGTTTTCTTTTTCAGGATTGCTTTGACTATTTGGGGTTTTTTCTGGTTCCATAAAAATTTTATCATTGTTTGTTCTAGCTCTTTGAAGAATGCTGGTGATGGGGGCGCCTGGGTGGCGCAGTCGGTTAAGCGTCCGACTTCAGCCAGGTCACGATCTCACGGCCCGTGAGTTCGAGCCCCACGTCAGGCTCCGGGCTGATGGCTCGGAGCCTGGAGCCTGTTTCCGATTCTGCGTCTCCCTCTCTCTCTGCCCCTCCCCCGTTCATGCTCTGTCTCTCTCTGTCCCAAAAATAAAATAAAAAAAAAAAACGTGGAAGAATGCTGGTGTTATTTTGATATGTAGATTGCTTTGAGTAGTATTGACATTTTAACAAAATTTCTTCTTCCAATCCATGAACATGGAGTATTTTTTTCACTTTTTATATCTTTTTAAGTTTCTTTCATAAGCTTTCTATAGTTTTCAGTGTATAGATTTTTCACCTCTTTGGTTAGATTTATTCCTAGGTATTTTATGCTTTTTGGTATAATTGTAAATGGGATCGATTCCTTGATTTCTCTTTCTGCTGCTTCATTATTGGTGTATAGAAATGCAACCGATTTCTGTGCTTTGATTTTATGTCCTACAACTTAGTTGAATTCATGGAACAGTTCTAGCAGTTTTTTGGGGTTTTTTTGCTTTTTTTTTGGTGGAATCTTTTGGGCTTTCCATGTAGAGTATCATGTTGTCTGCAAGGAGTGAAGGTTTGACTTCCTCCTTGCTGATTTGGATGCCTTTTATTTCATTTTGTTGTCTAATTGCTGAGGCTAGGACTTCCAATACCATGTTGGATAACCGTAGTGAAAGTGGACATCCCTGTTGTGTTCCTGACCTTAGGGGAAAATCTCTCAGTTTTTCCCCATTGAGGATGATATTAGCGGTAGGTCTTTCATATAAGGCTTTTATGATCCTTTTATCTCTACTTTCTTGAGTTTGTTTTTGTTTTTGTTTTTGTTTTTTTATCAATAAAGGATGCTGTATTTTTCAAATGCTTTCTCTGCATCTATTGAGAGGATCATGTGGTTCTTGTCCTTTATTTTATTAATGTGATGTATCATGTTGATTGATTTGCAGATATTTAACCAGTCCTGCATTCCAGGTATAAATCCCACTTGATTGTAGTGAATAATTATTTTGTGTATTGTTGGATCCAGTTGGCTAGTTGAGAATTTTTGCATCTGTGTTCACCAGGGAAATTGGTCTGCAGTTTTCCTTTTTAGTAGGGTCTTTGTCTGGTTTTGGAATCAAGGTAATGCTGGCCTCATAAAATGAGCTTGGAAGTTTTCCTTCTATTTCTATTTTTTTGGAACAGCTTCAAAAGAATAGGTGTTAACTCTTCTTTAAATGTTTGATAGCATTCCTCTGGAAAGCTGTCCAGCTCTGGACTCTTGTTTTTTATGAGATTTTTGGTTTTCACATTTTTGGTTAAATATTCTTTGCCATAATATCTAGGAGGAAGATACATGGAAGTTACTTATTGTTTTAACCACAGTTTATTATTATTATTATTATTATTATTATTATTATTATTATTTTACAGTAATTCTTAATGAGGGGATAGATCTTTGATAGTCATTGGGTTGTTTGTTTTTTACAAACTGTAACTTCTCATGTTGTGCAATGCTGTCCCTGATGAGAAGTAATTACCTCCCTGAGAGTCATTGCCTTAGTTAAGCACAGATTAGAATAGGTTTTATAACTTTTTATGTATATTTGTGGAGACAAATGCATGAGTATCATTGATCTAAAGTGAAGCAGAAATCTTTCTTTCAGTATTTGGTTTATGTAGTTAATCAACAGCAACCTCCAAAATTTCTGGATTTTGTTCTATGGATCAGAAATCTCAAACACCAAATTGAAGTCTATTGCTGCCTTTCTGCCATTCCTCTAAGGCTGAGAGCCCCTGTCAATTCCTGCCACTGTGGCTCTTCCCGCCACAACTCAGCCACAGTTTGCTAGAGTTCTCATTGGAGAGAGAATGGAAATTACGGCAAACCAAGTTCAGGACTTGACTGTCAGTATCCTCATTCCACTCTGCTGCCTCTTTGATATTCCAACCCCCTTAGGGATATACACAGTGAGATCTCGTGCTACCTGAAGTATCCCTGTTGAGCACTCTTGAAGTTACATGCTTATCCCAAGAACAGAGGCAAATGTGACATTTAAAGGGACTTTTTACTTCAAACTGAATGTAGGGGTGACAGTTGCACAAGCAGTTACTTGTCAGAGTTTAATCACTAAAATCTATAGACTTTCTCCCCAGGTTTAGTATACTGAGACCTTCTTTGAGAAAAATATTCTGATTTACTTCAAAACACTTCAGATTTAGAGTCAAAATACTACTGGCCTTGCAATTTACTGGCTGTGTGTGCTTGAGCAAGTTACTCCATTTCCTCTGCTTGTTCCTTTGATTTTGAAATATGAATATATTGACATAATACCTACCTTTAATTCCCATAGTGACATGGTTGCATAAATGGAGATGATGTCTGTGTGAATGCATGATACTTATTATACGTGGTGAAAGTCATGTTCCTTGCTTAGACATGAAATCAATATTATTTTATATGCTGAGATTATCTTGAATCAACATAATGTAAAAGATGCTTATTTTTATTTACATGATCAATAAAGTTTCAAACCAGTTCATTTGTAATGACACAGGACCTTAAAAATAAAAAGTGATTTTGCAATCAAGTGTGCAAATAAGGTAAACATTAGGCATTTTTATAATTACGATAATGTGAAGTTTTTAATAAGCTGTATTACACATGGACTGCTACCAGTGCACAGTCACTGTCTTACTTCTTTTATAACAGTGTCTTTAGTATTCCACTGAAATGTGGCCAGTGAATGTACAATATTCTTAGTTACTATTATGAGGGGCTCTGTATATTACGTCTCCACTGTGTCTGCCGTTAGCTAGAAAAATGCTGGGAGGAACAGCAGCTTCTATCAACAGGGAGCCATATTAATTATTTGAAATGTGCCTCATAAGAGGAATCAGCAGAGTTTATTACAAGTCGAATATTACTTGAAACGGGAAGGTTACTCTAACTGTTATCATAATCTATGTATCATTAACTTTCCTTGTTTAGGAAAAGAGATTAACAACCCTGTAAATGGCTATAGTAAATGTGTAAAATATAACTGCATATTCCCATTGTAGAAGGAAAGTGGTGGGTCTTCCACTCATACCCAAACCTTTTTCAGAAATAGCTTTAAAAAGTAGCTTTAGCAATTGGACTGACTCTGTGATCGTGCTTTCTTACCTCACGATTCTAATTGCTTACAGAATCATCAGTATGCAACGAGTTGCTACTTTGAACATTAGAAAAATTTTTAGTTTTTAAGCTAGCAATTTTTTCAATCAGCATCTTGGCCTTCAAATCAACACCTTAACTCGTAAGACAGAAAGTATATTACAAATATGTTTGTGAGCTGGCAGAATGTTTTACAAGGAATAGAAAATGAATTCATCTGCCTACTTTTTTTTTTAAACATTTATTTATTACACTTGAGAGACAGAAAGAGACAGAGCACAAGGAGAGGTGGGGCAGAGAGAGAAGAAGATATAGCAGTAGGCTCCAGGGTCTGAGCTGTCAACAACAGAGCTGGACATGGGGCTCGAACCCACAAAATGTGAGATCATGACCTGAGCTGAAGTTGGACGCTCAACCGACTGAATAACCCAGGTGCCACAATCTGCCTACTTTTTATATCATGGCTAATTACTGTTTTTTCCAAAAAATACACATAGCACGAAGGGGTACTTTTCTTCAAATAACAGAAGTAAATTATAAAAAAATAAAATACAAATTAACTAGTTATAAAGTTATCTAAGTAAGTGCTATCAGAGTGTTATTTGACATTGATGCCAGTCTGAAGACTGTATATTACTGGTCTGCAATGAAATAAGTGCGTAAATTGAGAATAAGTCTTTAGAAACAGGGCAAATTGACAGATTACGTATTGTCTGTTTACTAACAATAAAAAATGTGGACTTGTTTTTTCATGTCTTTTTTCCTTCCATTTTATTATTTTTTTGTAAATCATTTATGTTGTATTTTTAAAAGTGTCATTCCACAATGGGTCTGTAATCCAATAATAGGAAACAAATGGTAGTTTAAGAAGGACTGATATGGGGCGCCTGGGTGGCTCAGTCGGTTGGGCGGCCGACTTCGGCTCAGGTCATGATCTCCCGGTCCGTGAGTTCGAGCCCCGTGTCGGGCTCTGTGCTGACTGCTCAGAGCCTGGAGCCTGTTTCGGATTCTGTGTCTCCCTCTCTCTGTGACCCTACCCTGTTCATGCTTTGTCTCTCTCTGTCTCAAAAATAAATAAATGTTTAAAAAAAAAAAAAAAAAGAAGGACTGATGTGATTGGTTGGTGTTTGGATGATGCATAATGCTCCTGTGTTGGAATAGATCTGTCGACACAGTTTGATGACAGTTAATTCAGTGTGAAGAAAGATAATGTGATATCACACAAATCAAATATATATATGTATAAAGGCGTAACTTCAATGTCTTCTTAATATTTATTTTTGGGTCAACAGGGCAGGCACATCATGGGCAGGTGTCATACATCTCTCCTCCAATTCACCTGGACTCTGAGCTAGAAAGACCCCCTGTGAGAGGTGAGTTGTTTATTATTATTATTATTACTATTACTATGGTTATTATTATTTAAAGAAAAAGGAACTATTTGTTATTTTGACGGAGACAATTAATTAAATTATAGGTAGTTATAAATATGTATTTTGCAATATAGTACCTGTTTAAAAAGTGGGGGGGTGGGGATTGTGTATAAAGAATTTGAGAACAGAAAGAGCAGATCTTATTCATAAACTAAAATATGCAATACCGTTCTGAGAAATATTCATAAAACAAAATAAGAAATAGAGCTATATTGTGATTCAACTAGTGGAGGACTAGTTGAAAACTAACCTAGATTTAGAGATCACCAGATAACCATTACTTTTTTTTTTTTTTTTACTAAAACTTTCTTCTACTTGTTTTAAAAGAAATTAAGATGCCTTAAACTAAGTCATATTGACATTTATTTCCTTGCAACATGATATTTTATATTTTATTATGTTTTAAAAAATCATTATGGCATTAATATGATCATTTAGTTTTTAAAATATATGTTAAAATTATGTTTTTTAAATTGATACCATCAGTTTAAAGATTTTTAAAAATGACCAGCCATACAAAATAAAAATTAAAAGTAACATTTGTTTTCCCATATCTAAATACAGAATTTTTATACTTTTAAATAAATATTATTATTTTCAAAATGTATTATAATGTTCAAAGTTGATGAAATTGATATAGACTTTTTTTTTTATAAATACCAAATATTCTAAGGTTAATTTGTTTTTTCAGATTTAAGTGATTCAGGATATTTTCTTATACCTTCAACAGTATCAATCACTTGATACAATAAAAGTCATTAGGTCTGCCTTTTATGAGCAAGTTTTCTATACATGTTTTTTCCTCTGCCAGGAATCTCTTACCTTTTCTTTTCTGCCCAGTTAGTTTCTGCCAGTGTTTGAAGGCTCTGCTTTATCTTCAGTTCCTCTGTAAAGGCTTCCTTGGCTATGCACTAGGGAGAAGGGAGTATATCTGTTCTCTGAATATCCCCTGTGCTTGCCTCAGTTATTACATTTAAGACATCCGTGTCTTATTTTTCAGCATGCATATTTCCCTTTCTCTTCTGTAAGGTCCTCAAGGACAGAACGTGTCATAATTATTATTTCTCCTCCAGCCACTGCTCTATGCTTTGGACATAGGAGGAACTTATACACTGATTTTTAAGTAACTGAAAGTGAAGGTGACAACCTAGGTTCTGAAGGATGCATCCTCCTTTTTCAAGAAGAAAAGGAAGAAGGGATGATAATGGAATTCCATGAAATGGAAGCAGAATGAACCAAAACACAAAATTGTGAAAGTTGTGACATTTTAAAGAAATGTGCTTGGTGCACAGTAAAATGAGAGCAGTTCTCAAGGAAGAGACTGAAAAGATGTTGGGAAGGCAGATTGGGAAGGATTCTGTATCACATGGCAAGGTTATATTGTATCCTGGAAAAAAAAGGTTACGAAATACTTTTTTTTTAAGTTTATTTATTTATTTTGGGGGAGACAGAGAGAGTGAGCAGGGGAGGGGCAGAGAGAGAGAGGGAGAGAGAGAATCCAAGCAGGCTCCATGCTCTCAGTGCAGAGCCCAAAGGGGGGCTCAAATCGACGGACCATGAGATCATGACCATAGCCAAAACCGAGAGTCAAATGCTTAACTTAATGAGCCACCCAGGCACCCCTGCAATACTTTTAAATTTTAAATTTTTTTTTCTAAAATAAAATGAAAATAAAAATTGTTTTTCTAAATTGTGAGGTTTTGCGTTATAACACTATGTTCTTGGTATAAGAAAAAGATCTCTGAAGCCAGTGTAGATAAGAAGAGATTAACAGAGCGGAGGGAGTTTCACTCATCCGGGTAAAAGATTACTGGGAAATTAGAAATGTGTCTGCTACTATGGCAAGGTCTTCAGTTCCTCTGTCAGGGCTTCCTTGGCTATGCACTAGGGAGAAGGGAATGTATCTGTTCTCTGAATGTCCCCTGTGCTTGCCTCAGTTATTACATTTAAGACATCCGTGTCTTATTTTTCAGCATGCATATTTTATACTGAAGAGACATAGCATTTGAGTGAACAGACTTAGGGAAAAGGAGCAGAAATGCCTCTAAATTAATATGGATTAACTGCTTGGATGCTTAAGACATAATCCTTCATCATGAGGAATAGATGAATTTTAAATTGGTGCATTGTTTTAGACATGTTAATCCTTAGTAGAATATTGTCCCTACCAAAGATGGAGGTCCATTTATGCAAGTTGGTGACTTTAATATAATTCATTTCTTTGACATCCCAGTCTGATTTGGGAAGAGTATGGTAAAATCAGGCATAGGGTAATATAACAGTACACTCCAAAATGTAGTAGTTTAAAACAGGAAACATTTATTACAGTTCTCACACTTACTTGAGTTGTGTGTGTGCTAACTTGGCTGAAGTTAGATGTTTAGGAGCTAGCAAGTTGGTTGGTTTTATAGGGGAAGGAACTCAGTCACATGCTTGATAGTCACCTTAATGTCATCTGGGATGATGGCCGTATGGCTGTCATCACCAAGCAGTCTAGCACAGGCTCATTCTCATTATGACAGGATTCCCAACAATAGGCAGAGAAATCCCAAAGATCAACTATTTTGCAAGACTCTGCTTGTATCATGTTGGTTATGTCGCATTGGCCAAAGTAAGTCACATAGCCAATCCCAGACATAAAAAGGGAGAAAAAGACTCTCTAGTTTGATTGGGAAGCCACAATCCAAAGGACCATGGATATAGACAAGAGGGGAACTGGGATCATTTCAGACTACCATAGCAAAGCTGAAAAGGGTAAAATGAGTTTAGAATGAAGTAAGACAAACATTGGTAAAATGAAGGGATTTAGAGGCAATTAACTTAAACATGGGAGTTCCAGACATTTTATCATTAGTTTCCTCAACTACTAGGCAGAAGATCAGAAATAACAACTTTACAGTGTCTTTGTGAGGATTAGGGATAATATACAATAGAATTTGTCATGTGGTAGGCCCTAGATAAAAAATGTGGCTATTACTATGTACTTTTGTGGTCACTTCTATAGCATATGGGAGGAAATTGGAGTTTGAAGCCAGGCAAACCGGTAAGACCTCAGGCAGCTTCTGTCTGTCATCTGTAAAACAGGGATAATAATGTCACCTGAGCCAAGTTCATTAGGGCAATTACATAAAATAATAAGTATCAAGTTCCTGGCAAATACTTGACATAAACTAGACCCTGAAGAGTTAGAAGGTAGGTAGGCATTATTAAAAGTTACCCCTTAAAATGGCATGGTCTTGGGGTGCCTGTGTCTGACTCTTGATTTCAGCTCAGGTCTTATCTCACGGTCTGTGCGTTCAAACCCTACATTGGGCTCTGCGCTGACAGCTTGGGATTCCCTTTCTCCCTCTCTCTCTGCCTTTCTCTCTCAACATAAACTAAATAAACTTTTTTAAAAAATAAATAAAATAAAATGACATCATCTTGGTCAAAATAGTGATGGTATTGACCTGGTAAAGAATGAATTACTAGAATCCAACACTCATCTCTGCTGCTCTCTCCCTCAAATCGCACTCTTAGAATGATTGTCTTTGTAACTTCTAGTTCTCTTAGCATTCCTTTCCATGCATTGACCCAGAGCCATTCCTAGACTGTTCTGTGATTAATACAATTACAGTTAAGAGTTATTAGCTCATGTGCCACAATACTGCAGTATTCAAAAGAGGACACTTAAATAGGTAAATAAAGAGGTTTGTATAAATCACCATAACACTGAAAAAAATCTTGGCCTTTTAAAAAAAACTATCTAGTAATTCATTTAAAAACAAATATTAATAATGGGATCGAGTTGCCATAGTAACGCCATTACTTTGGAGCCACAATGTATTTCCCTTCAACTTTCAGCCATCACCCCCCTTCATTTGTTATTTTTAATTAACTATATACTGTTATTGATACTTTGTATGCAGTCAAATTATATAAATGAACTCTAGATATGTCTATTACTGTCTATATCTAATACAGAGAGAATTTCTCAGGTATATTCTAGGTTTTTATAAGAATTTATACAATAAGATATCAGGTTCTTTAAATAATATGGAATTCTAGCTCCAATACTTGGATTTTTTTATGTGAGATATATAAAAATATCCTTTGAAGTATCTAAAAACTGACATTACCTAACCTGCTTTCCTTTTTCTATTTTTCTACTATAATTATATATGTATTGAGAATATAAGACATTTGTGTTGATATTTCTAAGTCTCTCCATATTCTGTGTCTCTATATTATCTTATTTCCCCTT
This sequence comes from Felis catus, assembly GCF_018350175.1. Classification (NCBI taxonomy): domain Eukaryota; kingdom Metazoa; phylum Chordata; class Mammalia; order Carnivora; family Felidae; genus Felis; species Felis catus. Next base: position 154,958,687 of record NC_058371.1, on the reverse strand, counting down.
CCTATACCAATTTCCACTAGTCTACCTGCATGTTGATGTCTTAGGAATTGTTGCTTTATATATTAATTCTTTATGTATTTTGTAGGCTTATATTTTTATAAGGAACTCATATTTAATTTTCTGACATCCATTAAAGTAGCCATATAAAACAGCAATGTCTCGGGGCGCCTGGGTGGCTCAGTCGGTTAAGCATCTGACTTCGGCTCAGATCATGATCTCGCGGTCTGTGGGTTCAAGCCCCGCGTTGGGCTCTGTGCTGACCACTCAGAGCCCGGAGCCTGTTTCAGATTCTGTGTCTCTGACCCTCCCCTGTTCATGCTCTGTCTCTCTCTCTGTCTCAAAAATAAATAAACTTTAACAAAAATTAAAAAAAAAATAAAATAAAACAGCAATGTTTAAAATGTTATTAATATGGTTACCAATATTAACACAAGGGACTCTTCAATAGAAAATGTTAACTACCTAACACTCAGAAACACATCAGATTGCTTCAGATATCTTGTCATTTTATTCTGTTCTCATCTGAAATATTTTGAATCAGTTGGTACTTTTTTATGTGTATATAGTGATTGTGCTCTGAGTATTTGAGATAGTGAGGTAATAATTGGTAACTTTGGAATTGTGTTGTAAAATAATATTCTGAAAAATAATTAAATAATTATATCTCAGGGGTGCCTGGGTGGCTCAGTCGGCTACGCATCCAACTCTTGATTTCAGCTCAGATCATGATCTCACAGTTAGTGAGATCGACCCTCACATCAGAACTTGGGATTCTCTCTCTCTCTCTCTCTCTCTCTCTCTCTCTCTCTCTCTCTCTCTGCTCCTCCTCCCCTCTCTCTGAAAATAGATGAACATTTTAAAAAGTAATAATGGGATACCTAGGGGTCTCAGTCAGTTGAGCATCCGACTCTTGATTTTGGCCCATGTCATGATCTCACAGTTTTGTGAGTTTGAATCCCATGTCACTGACAGTGCAGAGCCTGCTTGAGATTCTCTCTCTCTGCCCATCCCCAGCTCACACTCTTTCTGCCTCTCTCAAAATAAATAAATAAACTTAAAAAATAAAAATAAACCAATAATAATAATTCTTATATGTCAAAAATCACAGTTTTATCATATTTTCTTTTTTTGTCCCCTCAAGTTCTTTATCACCTGTGAATCATTTTGATTTTAATCCACATGTCACTATTTTCCCTCCTTTCGGTTGTCTTGATTTCTTTCAGCTTTCTATCATTTTTTAGGAAAAAAATATGACATTCATGCATTTGTTTGTCATAATATGTTTCTTTTTTTAGTATTGTGCATTTTAATTCTGACCAACATGCTCTTAGTAACCATAGGAAAATGTACTAACAAGTTACTAAATAGCCTTGAATAAAATGTAATCTACGTTTCAAAATAGCAGGAGTTTATAAATTCTGTGGAACTTACCCACAGATAAGTAAATTTGAGAGATTCTGTCCTTTAAGTCTAATGTGATCATACGTGGCATTTGGTTACATAATTTATGCCTGTGATGGCTTTATCTGCATTCTTCAATTTACAGATTTTATTACTGAATAGGGGTGTAAATTCCAATAGTTTACTAGTGCATTAATGTCACAATACATTACAAGGTAATTAACCAGAGCTGCCACTATAAATAGAAAAATTGTCACAGCCCTCACTATAAACTACTTAATAAAAATAAGATCCTGAATCAGCATTCACCACTATAGTAATTTTTCTTGCCATATGTCTCATTAATCAGGACTTAAAAAATAGGCTCATCTAGAAGCACTATTATTTTTAAACCTTTCATTATTAAAACAAGTTTGTTATAATTTCTAGTAAATTTAATGGGATTGATTATATGTTTCTGAATGCAAATATGTTCTACATGCTTTTGAGACATGTTTCCCCATTTTTTATACTATAATTGGGAATGAAAAACTACTTCAGTGGTTTTATAGCAGATTTGTGAATAAACGCATTGGAGTTCTTAGCAAGATTCATTAAGAGTTGCAGTTCTGGAAAAACAAAAACAAAAACAAACCAAGTCGCAGTTCTGAAGGTCATATGTCCTCTCCAACTGTGCTTTGTCCCTGACCTTTCGTTTGCCTCCCTAGTACTCATAATGCAAAACCTCTTACCCCAGAGTGTGTCTGTATTATGGGCAGAATGACTCAATGAAGTGCTTGGGTGGGAGTTTGTTTGGAAGCTGAATCAGAATCCTATCAGCAGAGGTGTCTATTATTTGAGATTCAGATACACCAGCTGAGGCATGCCCTGGAGTTGAGACTTTATTGTTTTGTTTTTGATGTTGTTTTGCTTCATTGTTTTCCTGTATAATTGTGTGAGAGCCTTAGCAATTATAGAACCCAACCTAGGAATTCTTCATAACATCACTAGCAGTTCAAGTTAGATAAATTCCTGGCAAGAACTAAGAAAAGACATTCTTTTCTGAAAAAGTCTGAGTGATACTTTTAATGTTCTACTGTATAAAAAGTTTGACAGTTACTGGTACTCTCCACCTTCCAATACAGTGAACAACTAGTAATAAAGCTGGTGAAACCAGTATGTTTAGTTTGTATAATCTTTCTTTAGGTAAGATCTTATATTTAATTAGAAGCCTAATGTCAAATAAGCTAAAATATTTGGGTAATTGGGAGATTACATCTATTTTTTTTAATTTGCTATAATAGAGTAATATAAATATGGTTCAATTGGCACATAATCAATGAACTAGAATAATGCCAGGCATTAAGTTTCATGTGCAAATGGAATTACATTCAGCAAATCCACGTTGAAAATATTTTTTAAAGTTCAAAATAAACAGATGGTCCTGCCTGGTACATCTATATTAAAAATAGGCTATAGCCAAAGATTTAGCATCACACATTAGAGACATTAGCGCACGATATTGTCTAGTGGAATGTAAAAACATTTGAGATTGATTAAAATAAAATAAGAACAAGACATCTGGCGTTCTTATTGAGGACTCCAGGCCTATTTTTTAGTGTTCTTCGTGTGTTTTTTTTTTTTCTAACTTATCTTGTTAGCAGACATTATATGGTAGAACATAATTTTCTAGTTTTATCCACCCTTAACCCAAGGGAATAAACATGAAACTTGCATATAACAGATTGCTTTGACCACGTTAAATAACGTGCTTTTCCCTCACTTGTAAATGCCAAACATTTTTTTGTACTGTGTGTTAAAGTACACTGCGAATACCTACAATATAGAGCTTGTGAATGGTAAACATCATTCCCATTTATGAAGTATGCGTCTTGTGTCAGACACAGGAAAAGGTATTTTACCTGCATTGTCTCATTTAAGTCTTACAAGGACACTATCACTTTTTCATTCAGACTTACTCGTCATCATCATCGTATTTCTAGAGTCATGTATACTCCCGTAACACTTTATGGTAATAATTGAATTGGGTTAGATTTAATTGAAATTAAATTCTAAATGGTAAAATATACTTTTTATTCAATATTGTTAGGGATAAGTGAGTGTTTTTTAAATTATAACATACTCTGCAGATATAAGTTATTATTTAAAAGCCAACATTTATCATTTGAAACAACTTAGCACAATCCTGCAGGCCCTTGTGGTACATAATTCATATATTGAGAATAATTATTCCAGGGAGTAGTGTGACCTGGTAGATTTTTGCAGTAGGTTCTTGGTCATCTTGTTCTGGTAGTTTCTCAATAAGCCTGCATGAGAAGGGAGATAGAGATTGTTTGGATTCTACTTCCACACTGGCTCATGGAATGATATTCTTAGTACTCAAAAGGTATTAAATAGAGGCTTGATATCATTGTGATCTGAACATCCTCCTTCAGGTTCAGTGTGGCTGGTAGCAGATCCAGTGGTAATGATCCTTGACTCGAATGTGATGTTTCCTCCATGGAGCCTGTTGCTCAGGGAATGGAAAGTCTCTGGAACTAGGATGTGTGTCTAAGCAGCTATGACCAGGGTTCAGTTCCTTGAATTTCATACTTCCCTACCTGACGCCTCTCCCCAGCTCCCTGTTTTCTCTCCTAAGATTGCTCACTAGCCCAGCCCTCCTATGATCGCTCCTATGGATTCCAGGACTGACCTATCTTTGTTTTATTTGGCTTTTATTCTCATTCAAAAAGATGAGAGTGTAGCTGCTTTATCTTGTTCAGAGAGAAAATATTTAGCGTTTTCTTTTTTTTTTTTTTTTTAATTTTTTTCTTCAACGTTCATTTATTTTTGGGACAGAGAGAGACAGAGCATGAACGGGGGAGGGGCAGAGAGAGAGGGAGACACAGAATCGGAAACAGGCTCCAGGCTCTGAGCCATCAGCCCAGAGCCTGACGCGGGGCTCGAACTCACGGACCGCGAGATCGTGACCTGGCTGAAGTCGGACGCCCAACCGACTGCGCCACCCAGGCGCCCCCTAGCGTTTTCTGAATGTCACAACTTCTTATCGCTAGTCAGTAATGATGGTAATAATAATAATAAACATTTATTATTCAAATTAACTTTTAAAAATCGTACAAACTGAAAATTATCCATATGTCCTCCTCTCTCCCAATTCCCATAGAAAACCAATCATAATATTTTTCTGAATATTCCAGTAGATACCATCTTTTTTGAGTGGACATGGTTAGAACATTTAATATTTACACATAACATTTGTGCCTGGCTGTATTTGAAGCATATGATATGGATCATTATTTCATTAATTTCCTGAATCTCATGAAACAGGTAGTATTCTTGTTGTAATTTTGTGAATGAAAAAACTGAGCCGTAGAGAGATTTTTTTTTAACTTCATAAAGGTCAGATTAAGTATTACACATTGGAACCAGGTTCAAGCCCAGGCATCTATAAAAATTCTGCTCTGTCAGTTTTTCATTTATACAAAAGGAACTATGACTTAATTTCCAAAACAACATATTTTAGCCAGTAATTAGTAATGAAACATATTACCACAAAGGATGGGGTGGGGGGGTCTAACTATCCACAGTATGGTATTTTAAAGAAAAATCCTCACCCATCTCTATTAGTCATCTTAAGAACAGAATATGGCACAAAAGTTGTTTGTGTGTCTGTTGTCTTCTTCAATAAAGTAGAATATCTTTGTTCTAATGTTACACTGTTCCTTTTTGCTCTTTTCATGAAATATCTTTCTGTTTCTCTCAAAAGAAATATTTGAAATCATACCATAAAACAAGAAATCAGACATTGTGATAAAATGTTATTTTTGTAGTTTTAAATATTCTCTCCCACAAATGCTTCTTATTATTTATGAAAATAATTTTATACCAGTATACTAAAAATAATTGTCTTATTGCCTGGAGGAGACAGCTAGCTGACAGTTGTGTTGACTACTACCAAAGCCTGGCGTGGGACAAGGAGGAGGTTTTGACTTCCAGATGGAAGAGTCACCCTTATTGCCACCTACTGAATGTTCACAGCTGCAGGGTTTCCAATTTTTTGGTGTACTCATGCACATGATCCTGCCCTTCCGGAGTATCTTCTTTAATATAACAATTCTTACTTTACAATAGATGTAAAAGACAACATGATAAAATTTATATATGATAAGTCCTTAAATTTTAAAATACCTTTTACTCTGAGTCAGTTGCCTAAGATTAGGTAAGATCTCTTTTCTCTAGATACAGCTGGATCCCTAGACAGTAAGGACAGTAAGCGTTGGGACTGTTAAGGACGCAACATCCACTTACATATCACTAGTCAGCAAATGAGGATCTTGTTTCTTCCGCTGCTAAAAGGCACATTCTTCTCTATTGAAAGTGTTGACTTTGGCTATTATTCATCCTGTAACACCCCAAAGAGTATTACCTTCACACGAAGAGGCACTTATCTCCCCCAGTGTGTACTAAGAAGTACTTTTCTCTGTTAGTTGTATCTCTGCGTCCAGCAATTATTTTCAGTCCTTGAGTTCAGGGGAAAAAAAAAAGACAGTTTCCCTCACTGGAGCAGATGCTCCTGTTAAGTTTGGCATCACATTCTCCTAGATGGAATTACATGGAAGTATACAGCTTAAATATTAATGCTTGTTAATCTGATAAATCCACCCCGGTTGCTAACTATATGATCACAGAAAAACTTGCATAGCCACAGCAACAACCTGTTTCCCAAGACTGTTTAAGTATCAAATAACAAATATGATATTATATGTGAAACTGATCCATACCCTATAAAATGCTATGTAAATATTGCTTAATATAATTTAGAAGCAATCTTTATCGTTCCAGTCTAAGACTCAGTATAGCTCAGACATGGTGAGATCAAGAAAATAAGTCCTCAAGATGGTTTGCAATGTTCTTATCCTCCTCAAATCCTACTGGCTTAATTATGATGTAGTTTTACATTAAAAATAACCATAATTTTTTTTCTGTAAATGTCTATGCCTTTAATTTCAAACACGTATCAGACAAGAAAACTATATGTTAGCTTTTCTCTGTGCCCCTCTGAAAGACTAACTTTCCTTCAGTACTGACCAAATATTTTCTATGTGGTTGCATCTTATGCATGGGTTAGATTCTGAAGTTACTGAGCAAGGTCAAAACAAAAACAAAAATATAACCCACCTTCAAACATCCTCTAAATTATCCATAAAATACAATATATCCAACAGTGCGTTATTCCTCGATATCAGGAAATGTGAAAATAGAAATACCTAAAACCTCCTTTGGCTGTGGCGATGCGTGGTGAACAGTGCGGGGAGACAGAGAACTGAGGGAACACTGTCCCTATCCTCCTGTCACTCTGGACCATGCTGTCATTGATTAAAAGGCTAAGTGGATTTTCCCCCAAATTCTTTCTGAATGCATATCGTTGAATTTAAGTCAGATGAATTTTGATGTGACAGTACTATACTGACTGCCAACTATTTGCCATGCATTTTACAGGGGACTGGCAATACAGCCCCCATGGGCTTTACCGTGTATCAGAGAAAGTCAACAATAGATCAATTATGTAATGACATAATCAAGGGGTGCATGGGTGGCTCAGTCGGTTAAGCATCCGACTTCATCTCAGGTAATGATCTCATGGTTCCTGGGTTCGAGCCCCATGTCAGGCTCTGTGCTGACAGCTCAGACCCGGGAGCCTGCTTCAGATTGTGTGTCTCCCTCTCTCTCTGCCCTCCCCCACTCGTGCTCGGTCTCTCTCTCAAAAGTAAAATAAACATTAAAAAAATCAGAAGAAGAAAAAAAAAAAGAAAAACCACTCTAGGGAGGTGACTACTCAGCTGAACTGTGAAGAATGAAAGTGAATGTGTATTGAGTTGTGTCAGTTCTTTATATATTTTGGATACTAACTCTTTATCAGAGATGTCATTTGAAAATACCTTCTCCCATTCAGTAGGTTGCCATTTAATTTTGGTGATTGTTTTCTTCGTGTGCTGCTTTTTATTTTGATGTAGTTCCAATGATTTATTTTTGCTTTTGTTTCCCTTGCCTCAGGAGACATAATCTAGAAAAATGTTGCTGCAGGCTATGTCGGATTGCTTTCTATGCTCTCTTCAGGGATTTTTATGGTTTTAGGTCTCACATTTAGGTCTTTTATCCATTTTGACTTTATATTTGTATAAGTGTAAAAAGTGAAAGAAGTGGTCCAGTTTCATTCTTTCCTATGTTGCTGTCCAGTTTTCCCAACACCATTTGTTGAAGAGACGATCTTTTCCCCATTATGCATTTATTCCTCCTTTGTTGAAGATTGAGTGACCATATAATCGGTGGTGTATTTCTGGGTTTTCTGGTCTATTCCATTGATCTATGTTATCTGGTTTTTGCCAATACCATGCTGTTTTAATTACTACCACTTTGTAGTAAAACTTAATATCTGGAATGGTGATACCTCCAGTTTTTTTTTTCTTTTTCAAGATTACTTTGGCTGTTTGAGATCTTTTGTGGTTCCATACAAATTTTAGGATTGTTTGATCTAGTTCTGTGAAAAATGTTGTTGGTATTTTCATGGGGGTTGCATTAAATCCATAGATCACTTTGAGTGTATAGACATTTTAACAGTATTTGTTCTTCTAACCCATGATCATGGAATGACTTTCCATTTCTTTGCATTGTCTTGAATTTTTTCATCAATGTTATATAGTTTTCAGAGTACAGGTGTTTCACTTTTTTGGTTAAGTTCATTCCTAGATTTTGTTTGGTTGTTTGTTTTTGGTGCAAGTATAAATTGGATTGTTTTCTTAATTTCAATTTCTGCTGCTTCAGTGTATAGGAATGTAGCAGATTTCTGTACATTGATTTTGTATCCTGCAACTTTACCGAATTTATTTATCAGTTCTAGGTTTTTGATAAAATCTTTAGGATTTTCATATATATAGCATCATGTCATCTGCAAATAGACTTTTATTCCTTCTTTGTTAATTTGGGTGCCTTTTATATTTCTTTATGTTGTCTAATTGCTGTGGCTAGGACTTCCAGTGCTATGTTGAGTAAATGTGATGAGAGAGGGCATCCTTGTCTTGCTCCTGACATTAAGGGAAAAGCTTTCATTTTTTCACCATTGACTATGATGTTGGCTGTGGGTTTTTCATATGAGACCTTTATTATGTTGAGGTATGTACCCTTTAGACCTTCTTTGCAGAGGGTTTTTATCATGAAGGATGTTGTACTTTGTCAAGTGCTTTTTCTGCATCTATTGAAAGGATTTAATGGTTTTTATCTTTTTTTCTTATTGATGTGACATATCATGTTGATTGTTTTGTGAATTTTAAACCACGCTTGCATCCTGGGAAAAAATTCCACTTGATGGTGGTGTATGATTTTTTTAAATATATTATTGGATTCAGTTTGCTAATATTTTGTTGAGGACTTTTGCATCTATATTCATAAAATATGTTTGCCCATAGTTCTCTTTTTTTGTGGTGTCTTTATTAGGCTTTGGTATCATGTGTCTTTATCTGACTTTGGTATCAGTGTGATACTGGTTTCATAGAATGAATTTAGAAGATATATATATATATATATATATATATATATATATATATATATAGGAATAGTATGAGAAGAATAGGTATTAACTCTTCTTCAGATGTTTGGTAGAGGGGCACCTGGGTGGCTTAGTCAGTCGAGTATCCAACTCTTAATTTCAGCTTAGGTCATGATCCCAGAGTCGTGGGATACAGCCCTGCATCAGGTTCTGTGCTGAGCATGGGGCCTGCTTAACATTCTCTCTCTCTCCCTCTGTCCCTATCCCCCACTCATGTGTGTTCTTTCTCTCTCTAAATTTTTTTTTAAAAAGTTAAATGTTTGGTAGAATTTGTCTGTGAAGCGATCTGACTTTTGTTTTTGGAGAGTTTCTTGATTACTTATTCAATTTCATTAATAGTAATCAGTCTGTTCAAATTTACTGTTTCTTCCTGCTTTAGTTTTGGTGTTATATGTCTCTAGGAATTTAATCATTTCTACTAAGTTGTCCAGTTTGTTGGCATGGAGGTTTTCATAGTATTCTGTTACAATTGTTTCTATTTCTGTGGTGTTGGTTGTTATTTCTCCTCTTTCATTAGTGATTTTGTTTATTTGGGTCCTCTCTCTTTCCAAATAATTCAATTAAAAATAGGCAGAAGACATGGACAGACATTTCTCCAAAGAAGACATACAGATGTCCAACAGACATATGAAAAGATGCTCAGTGTCCCTCAACATTAGGGACATGCAAATAAAAACTGCAATGAGATAGTAACTCACACTTGTCAGATTGGCTAAAATCAAAAACACAAGAAACAAGTGTTGTCAAAAACGTGGAGAAAAAACCCTCTTATAATGTTGGTGGGAATGCAAACTGGTGCAACCAATGTAAAAAACAGTATGGAGGTTCTTCAAAAAATTAAAAATGGAATTCTCTATGATCCAGTAATTGCATGGTTGAATATCCAAAAAATACAAAAACACGAATTCAAAGACATACACACATTCCTGTTTATTGCAGCACTGTTTACAATAGCCAAGCTATGAAAGTATCCCAAATGTCTATCAATACATGGATAAAGATGCGGTGGTGGTGTGTGTGTCTGTGTGTTTGTGTGTGTATAATGGAATATTATTCAGCCATTGAAAAAAATAAAATATTGCCATTTGCAATATGGATAGAGCTGGAGAGTATAATGCTAAGTGAAATAAGTCAGAGAGAGAAATACCTTATGATCTCATTCATTTGTGGAATTTAAGAAACGAAACAAGCAAGCAAAGGACAAAAGAGAGAGAAAGAGAGAGAGGCAAACCAAGAAACAGATTCTTCAATATAGAGAACAAAATGATAGTTACCAGAAGGAAGGTGGCTGGAGGGATGGGGAAATACGGGATGGAGATGAAAGAGTACACTTACCATGATGAAAGAAAGAAAATAAAAAGATAACATGATTTAAAACAAACAAACAAACAAAAGAACATGAGTCGGCCACACTTGAAGTCGAAGGATGGTATGATCAGGGCCCTGAGTTGGAATAGTCATGGTATGTTAATTCATTTGTTTGCTAAGCAAATACTGATTAGGGCCTCATATATGCCAGGCTTTGATGGAATTGTGCAGTTTACAAATCTGTCAAGACTTGGCTTTTCATTAAGCATTCACTCTAGACAGGGGAGAGAAGTTAAAATGAACAAAAATTAAACAGATAAATGCACATGATACTTCTGGAACATAGCGAGAGGAGCAACTGGAGATATAGACAGAGTACTTACATAGGGTTCAGATCAGGCACTTTTTTTTTGTTTCCAAAGATAAAAACAAAGATGGACAGTAGTTAACACAGTATAAAAACACATTTTTGTCCCCAGAACTATTGCAATGGGAGAAAAGAAACCTAGGTAGATAGTGGGCATCAACTTCAAATACAGCATGGACAAGTGGGCATGCATAGCCAAGGAACAGGGTAGAAAATCCCTGTATAGAAAATTGTTAAGAGGAAATGTCAGGGGCCAGAGGGACTCTAGAAGCAACTTGATAGGATTCGTGCTAAAGACAGGCCAGAGTGATCAGACATCACCAAGGGGTTGGTAGAGGATGAGGAACATGATCAGATACAGAGGGTGGTCAGATATGGAGAGAATGGGGGTTTGTGGCTGACATGACTTAGTAGGGTTCTTGCTGTAACTGGATTTTACAAGGAAGTGCACAGAGGGTCATAAGAGAAGGTTCAGGTGTCTAATTAAAGTTTGGTCAAGCAGAGAATTTTTGTCAGCCTAGTAGGTCTTGAAAGGAGCTGAGTTGTTGTTGTTTTCTGTTTTTTTTTTTTTCCATGGGGGGTGGAGGGGCAGAGAGAGAAGGAGAGAGAGAACCCCAAGCAGGCTACACCTGCACCTTCATCAGGAACCATGAGATCATGACCTGAGCCAAAATCAAGAATTGGATGCTTAACTGACTGAGTCACCCGGTTGCCCCAAGAGCTAGGGTTTTAAGATTGCTGAGGGGTTTAAAAACCTCTGAAGGGTTTTTACACAGAGTACTACATAATCTGATTTCAATTTTTAAAAGATGATTCTAGGTGAAAAGTAGCTTAAAGAGAGATAAATCCAATCATATTGGTATGGCTTTTCCTTAAAATTTCATTTACAGAATTCCCTCTTGCCACTTAAATTCTCTGAAGATTCTCTTCCCTTCTGTCCCTTCCATTTTCCACATTACTAGCCTAAGATAATGTGTGACTTCTCTTCTGTGATTAAGAAATAGCAGAAGGATTTGGAAACAGGCAAATTCACATTGCTGTGGGACCATGTGCTGAGCCCTTTGGAAGCAGGACCTGATAGAACACTTGCCTGGATTCCAATAAATGCCCAAGCGAGGGATTATAGTCCCTGCAGGGAAGAAGAGCACTTACTAATACATAAGCAATGAAAAGACTACATTTGCTAGACCCATAAGGATCATATTCTCATGCTACACACAGAATACTGATTCTGTTAAAACAAGCATCATTTGAGACTCTTGGCTGGTGATTGGGAGGCTGTTAATCTGTTGGTCAGGTTAGTCTGAATTGCCTCTGGAACTAGACACAATTGTGTCCACAATTGATGTGGTATGAACTGCGAAGAACGAAACTGGCAAAAGGGCTTATAGCTCAGATTGTAGTAGATTTTTATGTGTACTAAGCCTAGCATTTCTAAGTGTCCTATAGACATTGGGAAACTACAAAGGACATAAGCATAGAAGGCATAATTTGCATAGAAATGTTGATTAAAATGCATAGGATGGATTGGGAACAGAGAGATTAGTAAGTTATTTCAAGAAAGGTTTCTTGAAAGTGCGAAATAAAAAACAGTAGCAATAGGAAGTATACACGATAGATTCCTAGACATTGTAGTTAAAGCATAATAAGACTTGGTGATTGGATACGAGAGAGAAATAAGAGATAATTATCTGATTTCCAGTTTGGATAATTTGGGTGGATATTGATGGTGTTCTGGAAGACAGAGGTAATTCATATCCACACTAAAGATCACCCATTATCAATTTTTGGAAATACATGTAACATAAAACATGATTGGAAGTTGTTTCCTTTCAGTGTATGGGAGATGTAAAAAACATAATTTCAAGGGTATCTGAGACCTTTAGCCTTTTACAAGTAATTGAATTGGCCCTTTGGTCACCAGGTGGTTAGTTATCACAAGATGTAATTTATTTAGAAAAGTATGACTAGTGGATTTATGTGATACTGAGTCTGATAAAGTTCTTTCCTGGAACCTGAAAGGCATGCCTGCCAGACTTTATTTAGGTTTTAATGAATGAATAAATGAAGCCAAGGCTATAGAGCGAAAACCACCTCTGGTTACCAAATGGTCCATGCCTTTCCTTTGTTTCACTATTTTGAAGGATTTTACTTCTTCATTTCAAATGTGTGTGTTCATTTGAGAGGGGTGCCTCAGGGCACACTTGTTTGTTGGTTAGATAAAACCATTCTTGAAGACAGAACAAAGAACATACAGGCTGCGCAGCAAGAGTATACAACTCAGAACACCAGATGGAAAATGTCTTAGCTTTGTACTTGTGATTTCTTAAAAAGAAGAGAGGTAAACATTCACATTTTGCTTCTGTTGTTTTTTTTTTCTGTTACATAAAAATGTGACGTTGAAATCTTAGAAAAAAATGGACTTAGAAGCAAACCCTCAGAGTTTTAAAATCACCTCCCCTAAGAAAGATTTGTAGTATTATTTTTCTTTGTAAAATCTACCCAGCTAAAATATTTTCTGATGAGCTTAAATGCATATGAACTACTGCTCTGGAGAATTTCTTAATTGAGTACTTCATTTTGGACTTTATTGAAATGTGTACTTTGAAAACATTGGTGAAATTTGCCATTTCCCACCTGGCACCAGCAACAGCTGGAGCCTGGACCGTGTTCAATGGCCTACACTCATGCAGCACTAATCTAAAGCAAATGCCACATTAAAAACTACCTCCCTGCCCCTTCTGTTAAACGTACCTCAGGTAAAAGGAAGAGCAGAATATTTTATTTGAGTTTGCCTTTCTCCTCTTTCCATTCCTACTTCTCTAAAACTATTATGAGTGGTCATGCTCTTAACTTTGAAATATTTATAGGAAAAAGATTCGTTTTAAATGAGCAGATGGGCCAGTTCTAAGACAAGCTGCTGTATTAATAAACATGTGTGGTGCTTTATCAGCAAAGGAGCCTATTTTGACATTTCTTCTGGATGATTTGTATAGCCTATCACTATCACACCTGGTGCAGGGACAATAAATGGGCACTTAATAGTCAAGCAGTGTGCGAACACCTTCCATTATAACTTCATTATGTCAGATATAATCATCTATTACTGAATGTCAGGCACTTAATTTATGATCAGTTGCCCTATGGAATTAGTGGCCATACAAATGAATGGTCCATTCATGTCACTTTCACTGTAAATTTCCTTCTCCTAATGCTGGCTCCTTTTGCAAACACATTTAAATAATTCGATACCCTTTTGGGGTTTTAGAATACAAAACTATTTGTTTATATTTAGCAAATTTGAGAAAAGGGCAAATGTGAATCACATATAATATAAAATTCCGTATGTGAATGTACCAATCTGTCCAAAATAATAGTGCAGTTTTTCAGTTTTCTTTACTAAAGAACTTTAGTTTGATTTTGGTAAAGTGACAGTGCTTTAGGGAAGAAACAAACAAACAAACAAACTTCTCCCTAGAGATCTGTTGTACAACGATGTGCATATAGTTAAATTTTGTAGTATACGTTTAAAATTTGGTTAAGAGTCAATTTTTATATGTGTTCTTTAACACAATTAAAAAACTTTTCCGCTGGACAGCGTAAACAAGTATATGTTCACAGGTGGCACTGTCATCAAACAGGCTGATATATACAGGACAGATAGTGAAAAGAAAAGAGAAGCATAGGTTTATGAGAGGGAAGCTGAGAGAAAGAGCAAAGGAACTACTTTGTAGGATTTTAACATCAGTGCTCCCGGGGCACCTGGCTGGCTCAGTTGGTTGAGCAGTTGACTCTTTTTTTTTTTTTTTAATTTTTTTTTTCAACGTTTATTTATTTTGGGGACAGAGAGAGACAGAGCATGAACGGGGGAGGGTCAGAGAGAGAGGGAGACACAGAATCGGAAACAGGCTCCAGGCTCTGAGCCATTAGCCCTGAGCCTGACGCGGGGCTCGAACTCCCGGACCACGAGATCGTGACCTGGCTGAAGTCGGACGCTTAACCGACTGCGCCACCCAGGCGCCCCAAGCAGTTAACTCTTGATTTTGGCTCAGGTCATGATCCTAGAGCTGTGGGATTGAGCCCCGTGTCAGACTCTGTGCTGAGCATGGAGCCTGGTTGTGATTCTCTCTCTCTCTCTCTCTCTCTCTTTCTCTCTCTCTGCTCCTTTCCCCTGCTCACACTCGCTCTCTATAAAATAAAAATAAAAGCAAAATCAGTGTTTTGTACTATCATCTTCAGAATCTTCTGGTCCTTTTCTTTGAATGTGAGAACATACAGTCTATGTGTATGTGTCTATTTTCAAGATCACTCTTAGAACTTCAGTTCTTGTTTAGATTCCTGATGAATTATTATCTATGAAAAAGTTCCCTTTAGAGATGTCTCAACTCCTGTATAATGATATTAGCACTGGGGTGGTGGTAAGACCCACTATTTGGGGGGGAAATCTCAAAAACTATTTAACAATCAATAAAACTATTGGACCTACCAGATTAGAAGGAAACAGTGTTACAGATAGGAAAATATTAACAGACTGATAATAGAGTTGGATGGTGTGAGAATGAATCTACATTTACTACCAACACCATAGCAGGATTATTTTTTTTACTATATGAACTTCAGCCAGAACTGCCAAAAAGAAGCTTCTGCCTATGTCATAATATTATGGACCTGGCTGTCTTCCACTCAGTTCTGGTTTTCAGGGTGATGAATGGTACCACTTGCACTGGAAGCATTGTGGCCGAAGACTGACTTCTTCCATGGAGTCAGAAGCTTAAAGGAATCATGTATTTAGAATGTTTGTCTTACACAACTGAAAGATGTCATCAAGAAGAAATAAGGGGAAAATGCTATAGGTGGTATATAACAGTGAATTCATTTCTAATATCCTAAAGAATTTCAAAGCTCTGGTACTGTGAAAGAATGAAATTGCACTAATAAATTTGTATTTGGCATTGACCTAACTGCCTCTGATTTCTACTCTGTAGATGCCAGTGCTCAAGAGACCCATGAGTCTATAGACTATCCCATTGACTTGAATGACTGTAAAGTGTAAAGCTCAGTAAGGTACTCAGGTTACAGGAGATGATCTTTTAATGACCACCCCAGAAAATATTGTTCAGATTTATTTGGTGAAAAATCACACTAAGGTGACTTAAAGTTACTCTAGCTGAGACTCTTTAGGGATGCAAACTCCCCAGATGAATGGATCAAGATGGCACTCATTTACAGATCTGAACTCTTGGGCAAGTGTAAGCAGAATCAGGGGGGAGCTGGCAGCCAGTCGCATTTGGCTAGCAAAATATTCCAAACCCTGCAGAGTAAGCTTCACATAGAAGAGCTCTGAGCCAGTTCAAGCACTAGACACTGACTAGACCTCAGTGCCTGTTCTAAACCACCAATCTGGTACTTGGCAGGGACCTCTGGTAAATTACTGTCCTTTCTCCCATTATCTTACATCTATTTTTTCTCACGGCTTCATTGGATCTGCCACATCAGATATCTAGCTTGTTCATCTGGAACCTTATTGGAAAACTTGTTTTTTTATAATCACTTGACTGGTTTAGAATCATTGTTTTTCTTACCTTTCTGAGCATCAGCTTTATGTAGAGGCACATATAGTTTCTGCGGTGTCTGCAGGCAAGACCTTGATTGTTCTTCTGTGTAAAGTAAAAACCATTCAGGGATATTACCATCTAGAAAATAAAAGAAAAAAATACACATTTATTTGTAAACTTACCCTCAAATTCATTTTATTTGTTACTGGTTTTGCCAAGACTAAATTGGGAATAGAAGCATATATCATGTTATATAAGTGGTAGGAAAAATATGGGTTCCACTGAGATTTTGTTTGGAAACTAGCATAATTCTTTCAAGGGCACTTGGTTCATACTAAAATTGTGCAGTGGTAAATACTGCCTTTTTGTTCTACCTATGTTTATGGTATTTGAAAACCATGTGAGTAGTTTCAGTTATCATAGACCCTGATATTGGGCTTAACCCCTGCTAAGTGATAAAGCAAATGCAAGAAAATGTACTTTAAAATATTTTAAGTGTTTAATAAGAGAAGATGTTATTATTAAAGGTGAAAATCTTTTTAATTTTTTTTTTCTTTAATGAAACAGCACAGAGTGGAAAATACCATAGCAGTCATTTGCAATCAGCATCATGGAAGAAACCTGTGGTCCAATTATACAGTTGACCCTCAAACAACACAGGGGTTAGGGCCACCAATCCCCCCCCACCCCCCCAGTCAAGTATCCACATGTAACTTTTGACTTCCCCAAAATTGAACTACTAATCATCTACTATTGACTAGAAACCTTACCAATAATATAAAAAATTAACTCATATTTTGTATATGTATTATACAGTATATTCTTATAATAAAGTAAGTTAGAGAAAAGAAAATGTGACTAAGAAAGTCATAAGGAAAATACATTTACAGTACTGTATCAAAAAAAATCTGTATATCACTAGAGCTATGTAGTTCAAAACCATTGTTCAAGGGTCAACTATAATTTATTTAGGGTGTGTATGGTCACAATGAAAAGACTATAAATAATGATATTTACATATCTTACCTTGAACACTAGTCATCCAATAAATTTTTGATGAATTTAATAGCAAACTTTGAGATATAGCATCTCTTTTAAGCTATAGGGCAACTAGATGTAAATTACCTTCAGTTCAGTAAGAAATGGAGTAATTCCAAAATGTAAGCAGCTTCCTTTTCCCTCTTGGGTATAATTAGGACCATTATTGTAATCATATCCATTAAACTGCTGGGATTTGGGAATAATGGATTTCTTTGCAGAAATTGATTAAATAATATCTAAAGAAAAATGCCATAATTGAGAATTTATACTTTTACTATTGATTTATTCTTTTTTATGTTTCATATAGGTTAAGTGACTTGATCTGTTTATTTTCTAGAGTAGAAAAACTATTCATACATTAAAGTTTCGAAATCCTGTGATCCCTGAGAAAAATGTTTTATAACAAGATTCTATCAAACTATATAAACTCATTGTTGTATGTGCTGTTCAAGTCGTATCTGCTACACAAATAATTTGGACCTTGGCATCATTAAAGTCATAGAGCCAAGTGGAAACCATTTAAGTGCATTGTTTCCTTTATAAAATCCACTGGAGTTTTTCTTTTTTCTTGTATGATTTGGAGTAGTGCTACATGTTTAAATCATTAGTGTTACATGATTAAATGAAACTTTATAGTCTTTTGTTCCTTTTACCAATCAGATCCTGAATGTGTGATATTCAGGACATTGTTCATTTCTAAAACTATATGAATCTGAAGTACCATAATTTAAAGTCAAGAGAAATGTAAAACCCAAATGTCTTCCGTATGCTAATATTTTTCCTTGAATAACAATGTTATTCATGAATGCTTATTATAGCACTTATTAACATTTTGCTTTAAAACAACAGTATTTATTATGAAACAAATTCACTTCTGTGGAACTTTTCTAATACATTATCAATTAGAAAAAAAGGTAATGATTTCCATTTATTCGGTCATGTGAAATCTTTGCCTTTATAAACATGTAATTTAAAATATGACTTTCACTCAGCTTCTGTCCAACTGTAACTATAGGAGTAACACTGAATAATAGAAGAAAAATTGAAATCCAAGACTTAGGAAACATCATTAGAAATGTCATTAGCAAATAAAATAAGAACCAGAAAGGTCACCACTGGCTGAATGGCAATTTTAAGCCTGGTACAGTGTTTGGTGCTTCATTTGGTTATATCTAATTCTCATGGAAACTTGGGAAAGTAGGTATCATCATCTTCATTATACAAATAAGAAACTGAGGCTTAGAGAAGATGAGGTCGCTTATCCAGAACTATTATGTGTTAGAGCCACGACTCTGGAAAAGATTGTAAACAGTAATACTGTTTTTGTAGTGAGTAAAAGATATGACAAAAGTAGCAAAATACTAGTATGTCTTAGGAAACAACCTAAAAATTAAAATTAAGATAGCCTTCTAAACAGCCAAGATCACACACACTGTTATCAGTAATTATGCCTTATTTCCCAGAGACAGGATTTCAGGGGGATGGCCTTGCATTGTTATTTCAGAGTTAAAAGAAGTGAGTTGAATTCCATTTGTCAGATACTTATATGCAGTCAGGAGTAAGGTTTAGAACTGTGTTGTTTGTTGTGGTTGTTGATAAAGTTTGTTTCTCATCAGATTCTCATCACAATGGGTCACATTACCCAGACCTGAAGCTGAAACTAAATATAAACCACATTGTGATGATTTTTAGTAATAATTACACTTTCTGGATTTCATCACAGGGGGAAAGAAGTGTTCATGAACCGCTTTGACCATCTCATTATATATAAAGATAAATATCAAATTTAAAATGAAGAAACCTCGTGAGTAGTTCTGAAAATGCAGAGCTATTTTAAGAGTGTGTTTACAGTGGTTTGAAATGACTTACCAGAAGCAATGTAAACCTAGCTCTATAAAAAAGGAAACTTAGAAATAAACAGGAAATTTTTATAGAATTTTTCATGGTGGTGAAGCATTTGTGTTATTGAGGATTCTGTTTAATATAAGATTGTCAAGCAGGTAAAACTCAAGACCATTCTCCTATTTGTTGAAACTTCAAATTTTATTTACATGGAGTAAACTAAAACTGCATAGGAACATGTAAATTGAGTTAATTTGGTTAACTATAGATAAAGATATCTAATATATAAATATGTATATCAATCACATCTTAAGTAGAAAAATTGAAAAATCATCAGCTGTATTATGTTAATGACTGAAATCTTATCACAAGAAAAACTATGACTTCTCTGCTTGAAAGTGAAAAAGGTCTGTGTCCTTTATCTTTAAGAGTAAGACTGAAGATGCTGATTCATTTGATTACTTCCTTTTGTTATATTTTATTGTAGAAGAGATAAAAGGATTGGTTCAATCTAATGAGAACTAAATGGCTCTGTCTATAAACTCTCATTCATTTCTATGTCTAAGTGCCTAAAGCAGATGGAAACAATCTTTTTAAAAATCTGAGTTGAATCCTAGTGAGACTAACACAAAAGTGATCTTCACCATCACTTAATATGAAGAGTTGTGTTGAGAGAGTGATTTTCTTTAAAGAAACTTCGTAAGTAGGGTGTGGTGGGGGAGTGGAGCAGGAAGAAGGTGTGTGCTACAGTATTGAAAACTCTCATACTTTTGTGGTAGTTTTAAAATGTGTGCTGCTACCCACGGTATTCTTGGTTTTTATATGACTAAAGTTCGTAGTTATACTGTGGTACTTGAATTAACTAATGAGAAAAATTATTCTCATGGTAACTTTTTCATTGCCATAGTGTATCTGGTTCTTTTAGTTAGTTGGTTGCTTTTGATTCAGTTATAGGTTCTGGAGATAAAACATGAAAGATTATAGTCTGCCAAAAAAAAAAAAAAGGCAAATCTAGGTTCTCACGTAATATCATAGAATGATGTTACCTTTTTTATTTAAAGGAATTAACTTTTAACTAGTGGTGTCATTTAGTTTTCACAAACATACATGAAATGATATAAATTTCTATTTACATAGGTGAAAAGATAAACTGAGGCATTATTTTTTTAAAAAAATAAGAGTTTACTTAAGCAACTGCTCTAATCGAGCAGATAGAAAGGAACACCAAGGAGCTATACAAAATGACAGATTTTTATGAGCGGAAGGGAAAAGGAACAAGAAAATTACACAGTAGTTCCCCCAGCAGATGCTTAAAACCGTGGGTAGTAGGAAACACTATGTGTACTATATTTTTCCTATACATACCTGTGGTAAAGGTTAATGTATAAATTAGACACAGTAAAAGATTAACAGCAACTAATAATAAAATAGAACAAGGGCACCTGGGTAGCTCAGTTGGTTAAGCGTCCGATTTCGGCTCAGGTCATGATTGCACCGTTCATGGGTTGGAGCCCCACATCAGGCTCCTCACTGACAGTGCAGAGTCTGCTGGGGATTCTCTCTCTGCCCCTCCCCCACTTGATTCTCTCTCTCTCTCTCTCTCTCTCTCTCTCTCTCTCTCTCTCTCTCTCTTTCTCACAAAATAAAAAAACTTAAAAAAATATAGGACAAGTATAACATACGGTAATAAAAGTTATATAAATGTGGTCTGTCTTTCAAAATATCTTATTGTACTTTACTCACCCTGCTTATGATGATGTGAGATGATAAAATGGCTACCTGATGACAGAAAGTGAGGTGAATGAGGTAGGCATTGTGATGTGGTATTAGGCTACTACTGACTTTCAGATGGTTCTGAAAGAGGATCATCTGCTTCTGACCCACAGTTGACTATGAATAACTGAAACTGCACAAAGAGAAAATGCAGGTAAGGGGAGGGGACTGCTATTCTAGGGGAAAAAAAAGCAGGTTGGATACTGACTGCAAGGTTACTTTCCTTACAGGGGATGGTAGGGGCCTATCAGACCTATCAGACCACATACCTACCTAGTGCTGACCAAGCCACTTCCTGTTTTCACCAGTTCAAGGTTCCATTTCTGGGAGAGCCAAAACTGTAATTAAGTCTTGGTTTGGTAATAATGAGGCTTAGCAAAACGACTCAATTTGGGGCCTGTTGTCATGCGTTTTAACAGATTAGGGAAAGGGAAGGTCTAACAGTTCGTGAGTGGTAATAACACATCTGGAGTATACCCTTTTGGGAGTCTAAGTGTGAGCTCACTCTTCTAAATCATTCAGCATCTCCACATATGACCTTTAACTGGCCAAACATGAATGAACTTCTCTATTTTCACTTTTCTCTTTTTCAGTGTTTATTTTACTAGTTACTGTGCTGGGGCCTTTGGGAGGTTATGATAAAGGTGTTTGCTGTTATTTGTTAGGTGCCCCACTGTCCCCTCTTGAAATGAGAATTTTCCCCTAAAAGAATGAGTCAGATAATTTGGGAAATAGCCCAAGTTCATGAGTTTGCATCTGAATTTGGAAGAAGGAAAGGGTTGAAAGAATTACTGCTACTTCTGGACAATCTACCAAAATATGATACTTAAGACAAAGTTTCCCTCTTCATTGATAGGACCAGAAGTTGTTTGCGGTTTGTTTGTTTGTTTGTTTGTTTGGGTTTAAATTTTATCTTTTAGAATTGTTTCCTTCCCTCTGTCCTCTTTTTCTATTTCAAGTCTAATGAAGATTTCCTCCTTGAACTTCCTCTAATCTCTAGGGACAGTAATAACTAAATTCCAGGTGTCTGTTACCAGTGTAAACTAAAAATTTACATTGGATAGGTTTTTAAAGTCAAATATCTGACATTCTTCTGAAAGACAAGCCATTAGCTGGCCTGCCAGCCCTGGCCCTGCCCCTTGTCTTTCTTCACCTCTTACTTTCTATATTCTAGGTCTTTCTCCTTTTTCTGTCTCTCATTTTGCCTAATCAAAAACAACCATGACAACACTAAAAATCCTAGTTTAAACCTTGAATATTTGAAAATTCAAAGTATGAAATTCCTTAGGCATAACTAAAAATTACTGGTTCCCACCAGGACTTTCCAATAAGCTGGAGGCTCACTTATATATTTGCATATAAATTATGTAGTTTCTTAAATTTCCATATACATCCTTAGGCCTTACAAATATTCTCAGGTGATTTTCAAGTCAAAATCACAGTAGCTTGTGCCATTAAAGAAATTCGTTTTGAAGTGTCTATTTTCCATACCTTTTCGGCTAACTGCTCATTGTAATTGACCTAAAACTTTACATCAGCAGCACATAGTTGAAGAGATTTTGAAAATGGAAATGAGAACAAGAAGTTAAAGAAGGTATAAGGGCAGAAAAACTTTCCCTTCTCCCCTTCTGGATTTATTGGCTGATTTCATCAATAATTTGATATAAGACAGATTAACAAGAGAAAAGCAAATTCAATTTTATTTGTACGGGAACTCCAAAGATATGAAACTCAAGGGCAAATCAGTCAGTTGAGGCTTATATACCTCCTGAACTAAGGATTGAGCTGGAGGCCTGCGACTTCAATGGGGAGAGGGTAATTCACAAGGTGATGAGAAGAGTCTATGTTTATTAATTAGATGTTTGTCTTGCCAAACAGAAAGGTCTTTCAGATAAAAAATTACCTCTGGTATTAGCCGTCTTTCTGGACAGGCCCCCTATCTAAATTCTATTAGGTACTCAAAGGAGAGGTGCAAGGTTTTCTTGAGTCTGCTAGGTCTTGACTGACTTAAACTGGAAATAATCCACGTGCCAAAGTGGGACATTTTGGGGTGGCAAATTCTGCC
This sequence comes from Felis catus, assembly GCF_018350175.1. NCBI lineage: Eukaryota > Metazoa > Chordata > Mammalia > Carnivora > Felidae > Felis > Felis catus. The sequence continues at coordinate 154,935,732 of NC_058371.1, read as the reverse complement.
TCCCTGTAAGGGCAAGACAGATTTGTTTCAAAGAATATGTCACACAAGAAGGACACAGTGTTTTTGAGGAGAAGGAACACAGCCATGAAATAATTCAACCCATGAGATAATTTCAAAATTGTAGAATGGAAGAAAAATTTTTGTCGCATAGAGTAAAATAAATTACCATGAGGAGAAAATGATTTCCATTGCTGCATGCCTGTATGAATACTGAAGTTAAGTGTAGGTGCCTGATGTTTTCTTGAAAGTTTTTAATTCCTTGCTGCCTAAACTTCACTCTTACCTTGGCACACGTTGTTATTGTAGTAAGTACTTGTAGTGGGAGGGTGTGGGGCATGGGGAGAAGCAGGCATACATAGAGATAGATGACTGAAATTGGGCTTGAGTCAGTTGTAAGAGCCAGAAAAGTTGACGCTGTGGGTATTTTGCAATCATTTGTTTAATTAGCTGAAACTCCTAAGGGAAAATTTTATGAAATGGCAAACTCCCAAAGCCAAATTTAAATCTGTATTTCTATGTGTGCAGAATTTCATAACACAGAGATGTAAAAAAGGTACTAGTGAAAAGCACTGTATAGTTGAGAACTTTAAATACCAAAAGCAGTATCTCATGGAGAAATGTGAAAATAAATTATATAAGTTAAAATATTATTCATGTGAGAGAACTAAGGTAAAGGTTTACAGATGGCTAAGAAAATTGTATTTTGGCTAGGAGTGTTTTTTAAAATTCCCTCCATTCTCCCCCACCCTGTTTTTGTTTGTTTCCTGTGAATTTTTCTACCTAGTTAAGTATATAATCAAGTTTATATTCTGTTATTGTCTAATGGATTTTTTGATCTACAAGATACCTACTTTTTAAACAAAAAAAGGGATATCTCTAAAAGCTGTAAGTCTTCATCATTCTGCTTTGGTACGTTCAGAGGTTAGATTTAAGTGACTGGTTGATTGAAAAGGCCAGTGAGCTGGTTTTCTTTTATACTTGGTTACGCAGGCACAAAGACACTTGTGGACTTTCTCCTGCAGGAGAAAAAAGCATCTGGCCAAAGAGCCATCTTCTCAGGTGTATGCGGTTCAAAAAAAAAAAAAAACCTACCATATCATTTAGAAAACCAAAACCTTATTAATGTATTGATTTCAGATTCAGATGAATAAAATCCATCAATTTTATCATAATCCTAAGGCTAGAGGATGAGTCTATATAACTCTACTCAAAAGCAGCTTGGGTTTTGTATGAGGATGCATCATTTACTGTTTTCAGTAGCTGATGACTTTGGTATCATTTTCTTAAATAGATCAGTTAAATAGATGCTTCTCATCATGATTGCATGTGGTCTGCATTGAAGATGTAGTTTATACATTGGAGATTGGAAACAGGTGTTCCAGTGCTGATCCTAAAAGGGCTATTATAAATTGCTTTCAGTAGTAGGCTATGAGGAAATATGTGCAAGAAAAGAAAAAAGAGCAACTTACAATTCTTATAATAATTACCCCCTCTGTACAAGTATTGAGTGATTTAAATGGACAAGGGAATAAAGAGAACCAGGGGAGTAAATCTTTCAAAATGTGGGTCTAGGTGGGAAGGGTGTAATAGAACAGAGACAGAGAAACAGATTTACCTTTCATGCTATAAAATGGTTTAATTTCTTTCACTTTTAGAAAGTGGGTCAAAGTCAATGTTGTTTCTTAATGTGTAGATACAAACTTATAGAGATGCAAAATCCATGTAGCACAGACACCTAGCTAGATGCCCACTAGTATCTGTTTGCCCTTTCTTCTGTGATAACGGAGCCTTCATTTTTAGCCGGACTCCTGACTACTGGGAGTAAAGAGATTTTGTCTTGCAGCTAAGGTATGTCTTAACCAATAACACATAAATGGAAATGATATGTGCAACTTTCTGGAACTGTTCTTGAATAAAGGTGTCATTCTCCCTCCCTTTTTTATTCTTCCTATGGGCTGGTTGCAGTATGCTACAGCAGCCATTATGGATCACAAAATAGACCCTTATGTATTAAGGAAAAGTAAAGAACATGATAGAAGATGCCTGCTTCCATACCAGCCCAGAGACCTGTTTTTAGAGAGAGAAATAAAATGATCCCTCGCATTAGCCATTTGTTATGTTGGATTTTCTGTCACTAACAGAGAAACTTCATCTTTTATACTCTAGCATAAGATCCAATAACAGTTTCACGAGTAGACTGTGCCTATATCACGTTTACGAGGAACTCTGCCTCTCAAAAATGCATAACAAATGTGAAAACTGTATATATTTTTGTGTTTTCTATTTCATCTTTGTTTCCTTTATTCTTGTGCTAGTTTTACTGATAGCAGTCACTGTCAGTAAAACAAAAGTAGCAGTCAAAAGAGGTTTGAGAATAAAAACTAACTATATATATTTACTTTTTTTTCCTCTCTAAATTAGGAAAAGACTGTCTAAAAGTGAGTGCTGGCATTAAACTCACTGTTTTGTGGTTTGAACTGCTTTAAATACTGCCTTTATGTAGCCTTCATATCTATTCCAACTACCTTTGCCTTTTTGCAGACTCTCTTCACTTCGTGTTATTCCAACAGACTCAAACCGCACTCACTGCTTTTGGGCTGTTTTCTTTCCCTTCTCTGACCAGCTTCCTCTTTCTCTCGTGCTACCATGTATTTATCTCTCTTTAACACTTAACCACACACTGTGCAATTATTGTTGACATGTCAGCCAAAGACAACTGAACTGTTTGTTCCTGCAGGGGATTTGTGTGTCTAGACTAATGGTCACACTGTAGCAGCCCATTAAAAATTAGGAGAGAAAAAGGAATGACAGACAGTAGGAAAGAAGGAAGAGATTTTTCTTTAAGAAAGCCAGCTTTCCACTTTATATTTATTTTAAAATTTTTATGTGGATAAGCTCAGTCATCGAATACATTATAATATGTATGACAAACAGCTTTATTATAATTTTGTGTTTTGGTATTTTCTTTGCATTTTAATTTTCTTTGAGGCATAAAATCTCTTGGAACACCACCTTACCTCTTCCTTTTTGGACAATCAAGAGCCTATTCGTGAAAAGTGGTCAGGTCTCTCATTATCTTTCTCTCTTCTCTTTTATTAACAATTATCACTCCGCTGTGCACTGTTTAGTAACCCAGAATTGGCTCAGTAGTATTATGAACCTTTAATGATAAAAATCAGTAGCTTCCTGGGAAATATGGCAATTTGGGGGAAAATCGGAAGAGATTAGAGGGATCTAGTAACATATTTAAACTGAGACAATGTAGATATTTACATGATGGCAGGTAAACCAACTTTGTCAGCAATTGTCTCCACCAGTACTATTCTATTGATGTGTAGTCTTAAGTATGCTTTCACAGCATTTATTGGCATAACATTTTTTTATCCTTTATTCTTTGTGAAATTTTATATTTACATAAAGTCTTACTTTTTAATTAAAAACATATACATGCTTCAGGGCACCTGGGGGACTCAGTTGGTTAAGCATCCGACTTGAGCTCAGGTCATGATTTCATGGTTCGTGAGTTTGAGCCCCGCGTCAGGCTCTCTGCTGACACCTCAGAGCCTGGAGCCTGCTTCAGATTCTGTGTCTCCCTCTCTTCTGCCCTTCCCTGCTCACTCTCTCACTCTCTCTCTCTCAAAAGTAATCAAACATTAAACAATTAAAAAAACAATACACATACTCATGTAAAGCATATTAAAAAAAAGAATAAAATTCAAAATTACTTGTATACCCATTTCCCAGAAGTTACTGATATTATTATCTTATTTTATAGCTACCTAGCCTTCTGTTCTATTTATACAGGGAACACTATTGTACATTCTGTTTTGCAACCTATTTTATCAACTTCAAAATAGGTCATGGAAAAACTGTCCACATCAATAAATGTTTTTCTACAAAATTATTCATGTTGTTATAATATTTTATTTGTAGGGGTATAATATAATGTATTCAACCAATCTAATATTATGGGACACAGGATAATTCCAATTAGTTCATGTTATAAATAGCACTGCCATAAATATTATTGCAGACTGCATGATTATATTTTTTGTAAACATCCATGATTGTGTCCTTAGACAAAATTTTTAAGTAATGAAATGTCTAAATTAAACAATAGCAAAATGCCATAATACCTTTTTAAATGTTCATCGATAATTGTTTTGCAGAAATATAATACCAATTTATAATCTAAGCAGCTCTGTATGGGGAAGCAGACAGAGCTTTACCCAGAATCTTACCAACTCTGTAGAACCATTAAAAAAAAAAAAAAGTTTGCCAACTCAAGGGGGAGGTACTGTGTGTGTGTGTGTGTGTGTGTGTGTGTGTGTATGGTATGAAAGTTGATATTACACTTTTTTTGTGAAGATTTGTTAAATTTTTATCATAGAATTCCGTTGCTTAAAAGTCCCAAGTCAAGGGGTTGCCTGGGTGGCTCAGTCAGTGGATCATGTACCTCTTGATTTTGGAGTTGTAGGTTCCAGCCCCACATTGGGTATAGTGCTTACTAAAAATAAAATCTTAAAAGAAAAGTCCCAAGTAGGAATTTATATTAAATGAAAATAAATAAAGTAAATATGTATGTGTATGTATATATATATATATACACATATATATTTAAACAGTGATAGAAGAAAGGCAGAATGTTCTAATGTTTTAATTAAGTCCTATATCTAAAATTTTATCTTATAAAACCAGTCCTATTTTTGGTACTGAGTTATAGTAGTTCTTATTTTTAATTCTGAAACCATGTATATTAGTTTCCTAGGGCTGCTGTAACAAAGCACTCTATATTTTAGTGGCTTCAAACAATAGAAATTTATTCTCTCCATAATTTTGAAGGCTAGAGGTTCAAAGTCAAAGTAACAGCTGGACCATGATCTTTCCAAAGTCTTTAGGAAGAGATCCTTCCTTGCTTCTTCAAGCTTCTGGTAGCCTCAAGAGTTCCTTGGCTTGTATCAGTGTAGTTCCCATTTCTGCCTCCATCTTCACATGGCTACCTTTCCTCTGTCTGTCTTTGCACACCAGGATATGGGTTTATGGCCCACCCAACTTCAGTTTGACCATATCTTAACTTGATTGTATCTGACAAGATGCTATTTTGTACACTTATAGGTACCAACTTTAAGACTTTAACCAAGCTCTTTTTGGAAGACACATTTCAAACCATAATACCATGTATCCAAAATTTTTTTCGATATATTATAACTAGTTTTGGGAATGAGATAATAGTAGTTCTTACTCCTATGTTGATAATTTTAATAGTATTACCTCATGCAAGGAGAAACTAATTAAATGATCATACTTTTTAAAAGCTTAATTTAGCATCCTATGACTACTGTTTCAACAATTCTCCTGCATACAAATAAGAGAAAAATCAAAATACATTGAGGATTTTCTGAGACATGCTACTGATGTCACAGGCATCTAGATCATGGCAGAAGGTGGTGAAGAGAGCTCCAGTGTATTCATATTTCTGTCCATATCACTAAAGGTCTGCTTTATGTAACTGTCTAAATAGTTCATAATTACTGAATCGTCTTGGATAAAGAGGAAGTATAGTATAAACATTCTAGTAAGTTAAGCTCTTAGCAATACACAGTGAAGTTTATGATGGTAATAACCAGTTTTCTTCTAGTGAAATGTCTTAGCCACTGCTTTAAAAATATTATTCATTTTAAATTGGTCTGGATTCCTTGTTTCTGCTGTAAGTTCTATTGATTATTTTGTTTTGTTTTTATTATTTTTTTTTCATTTCTCACAAAAAGATGAAAATGTATGTCACTTTCTTTATTAAGGCCCTTACTACAATTTGTGAAAATCCCATTCTGCCCATAGAAATGCTCAAATTTCACTTTAAATTCAATATTTTTTTTAAGATTGCATTACCAATGAAGTATTGCTTCCTTAGGGCACAAACTTCTAAATGCTGACTGCTCTCTTTATTACCAAGCTTCGCTTAGTGCTGAAGCTCTCTGTATCATTAAGATAGATTCCAATGTGTTTTCTACTTTTCTGTGATGACAGTGATGTTTTATATAATTTTTGTGAGATGTGGTGCAAACACTGGATCCCCCTTCATTCAATGAGCAAAAGCTGGCATGTCAGCTGCTATGTAACCCCAATAAACAGTCTCTGTGCAGCACTTTTGGAAGGTTTTCTTATCCATTTTACATAGAAGTTATATGTAGCCTTTAAAGATAGTTCTGTATCTTCTGTTCCTTGTCTCTGATTTTAATTCTCTTTGGGTTAAATTTCCAATTCTTTCTCATAGATATTATATTCATTTAATATCTAAATGCCAGCTGTGACTTCATTTCTTACAAACAAAGAGAAAATGCAATCAACATAACTAAACACATTTAGTTTATTCTTAATTTGAGGACTGCTTAAAATATTTTCATATTCCAGTAAACATTGCCTTGGGTATTTTAAGTATAAACACATTACATGTAAACAATGCTTTTGCAAGCAGACTGACTTAAAAATATCCACTTGAGTTGTATGGCATAATATAGCATATTCAGGCAGATTTTCAGCATTATTGTATTTTCCTACTTTCTCCTTTTGTGGACATCAGAATCTGAACTCCTAATAGATATGTACTGTCATCTGATACAGGTCTGGATGAAAATGGTGAGCAGAGGAACTCCTTAATTCAGAACATTGTGATGGTCAGTTCACATTCGCTAATATTTATTGAGGACACACCATGGGCCTTATGCACTCTGCTAAGCACCTCGTGTTTGTTTCTCCTTTTATACTTATAATAGTTCTGAGCTATTTTTTCTTCCATTTTATATGTATAGACACTAAATCCTAGAAGAATTAAGTAATCAAGTTTCTTGTTCTAGTTTTAAATGCTATTATTCCATTTAACACAAACTTATCATCAGTGAAATAAAAACACTAGAATGGGTTCCGCTATGACTTTAGCTTCTTGTACCATCCTTAGTGAGATGACAAACTTAACTTGAGTAACTAACTAAATACTCAGCATTCATTTTAGATCCTTTGCCTAATTTTGTTCTAGGCCAAAGATTTTCAGACTGTGAAAGAAAAAAGCATATTGCTAATGACAGATAAAATGTCAGCATAACAGCACTGGTTCTCTGGAATCTCTCTAGACACCTTTTGTTTGTTTGTTTGTTTTCCCTCAGCATTTTACCCGTAAAGTGGATAATCTATTTGGGTTAAGTCTGTGACTTCTTTTTTTTTTTTAATTTTTTTTTCAACGTTTTTTATTTATTTTTGGGACAGAGAGAGACAGAGCATGAACGGGGGAGGGGCAGAGAGAGAGGGAGACACAGAATCGGAAACAGGCTCCAAGCTCTGAGCCATCAGCCCGGAGCCTGACGCGGGGCTCAAACTCACGGACCGCGAGATCGTGACCTGGCTGAAGTCGGACGCTTAACCGACTGTGCCACCCAGGTGCCCCAAGTCTGTGACTTCTTTATAGCAGCATTAAATATCTTCCATGTCACAAAAGATTGTAATTAAGTGAAAAATATAGTGCAACAAAGGGGAAAAGACAAAAAAATAACTTTAGATAAAGCAAATTTATAAATCACTATGAAGATATACTACTACTGAAAATTCTGTCCTCGGGCACCTGGGTGGTTCAGTCAGTTAAGCAACAGACTCTTGGTTTCTGCTCAGGTCATGATCTCAGGGTTCATTCCTGGGATTGAGTCCCAGCATCTGGCTCTGTGCCTACACCTCAGAGACTGCTTGGGAATCTCTCCTCTCTCTTTGTCCCTCCCCCTGCTTATGCATGCATTCTCTCTCTCTCTCTCTCTCTCTCTCTCTCTCTCTCTCTCAAAATAAATAAATAAACACTTAAAAAAGGAAATTCTGTCCCCAAATGGAATCATCTCCCCGAAGGCATTACCTTACTGGAAAAAAAACCCAAACAAACCACATTTCTTAATAATGAAAGTGAACTAAAAAGTGAGTCAATGGCATTTTTAATCATTCAGCGTAAAAAAGGAAATTTGAATTAAATAGTTCATATCTATTACTCTAAAAGATGTAATTCTATCTTGTGTATCTACTATTTTTATCACATATATTGTTTTAATATCCAAGTTTTATTTATTTTGAAATACAGTGATTTATATAAAAGTCATATTATGCAGAAAAATTATGAAAATCCTTAGTAGTCACTTAAGTGAGCAGGTATGTATAGCTCAGAAAGAGATATGTATTCATTTCAGGAGCATTTATTAAGTACCTATAGTGTGATTAACAAATTAAGGTTCTTGGTTTCATGCATTTGAGTGTCATTTGTAGGGGACAGTTATACAGAGTAACTCTGGTAGAGATTTTGTTAAGAATATCACTATGGGGCACCTGGGTGGCTCAGTCGGTTAAGTGTCCAACTGTGTATTTCTGCTCAGGTCATGATCTCATGGTTTGTGGGATCCAGCCCCACGTTGGACTCTGCGTTGACAGAACAGAGCCTGTTTGGGATTCTCTCTCTCTGCCCCTCCCCCACTCACGTGAACTCTCTTTCTCTCAAAATAAATAAACTTAGGGGCGCCTGGGTGGCACAGTCGGTTAAGCGTCCGACTTCATCCAGGTCACGATCTCACGGTCCGGGAGTTCGAGCCCCGCGTCGGGCTCTGGGCTGATGATGGCTCAGAGCCTGGAGCCTGTTTCCGATTCTGTGTCTCCCTCTCTCTCTGCCCCTCCCCCGTTCATGCTCTGTCTCTCTCTGTCCCAAAAATAAATAAAAAACAAATAAAAAACGTTGAAAAAAAATTTAAAAAAAATACATCTTCCTTCCTTCCTTCCCTCCTCCCTCCCTCCCGTCCTTCCTTCCTTCTTAAAAAAATAAATAAATAAATAAATAAATAAACAAACAAACAAACAAACAAACTTAGGGGGGAAAAAAGGATATCACTCTAAACTGGTGTTCCCTGAAATTATATTTTGAAGATTGTTTTCCTTTTTGAGATATTAAATAGAATCAACTTCTTCAATGATATGTGAAATAATTTATGTGTTTTGGGTAGAAAATAATGGATGCAATAGATTTACCTTTTAGATCTAAATGACATTGTCACCATACAACATGGTGAAGACTTGTTTTGCCATACACCTAGAAAAAAAGATCAGCATAACTTTCAGTTCGTCCAGAACTGATTATGTAGTTATGTGTGTGTTTATGGAGAAAAAAAGGTCATAGTTAAAATATATATTGTTAGTGTTTAAGTTTTTCTGAAACAATTTAAAGTTTAGGTCTTAAAGTTTACATGTTGGGAAGCTTCCAGGATGAAAAATAACAAATTTGAGGGTGGTCATATTATTGTTTTCATTTCCTTGTTAGAACAGATTTTTTTTTTAAGATTAAAAATGTGGAAGTTTGTCTTTCTAAACTCTGCCTAGTTAGCGTAGATATTACATTGATGCATCGTTTAGTATCATAAAAAAACCTGTTTTTGGAGTACAGATGTCATAGTTTATTTAGTCTGCTTAGTACATTTAGTTAGAATGTGTACAATTAAATATGGAAAATCTTTGAATCAAGTCTCAAAATGTTTGGAACTGCTGGGAAGGTATATTTTTCCACAAAAGAATCCAGTTTTAGAATTCAACTTCCTGCTTTTAAAAAATGCATTTAACTCCCTTCTTTTGATCATCACCAGCTATGGAAGAAACTTCTTTTGTGCCCTAGAAGTGTGTCCCCATCTGCACCTTATCCTTCTCTGTGCTCCTTGGTTAGCACAATGTCTATAGTCTGGACTCTTGGGGGCAAAATTTAATACTCTGGTTCTCACTGATTGCCTCAAGCAATTAATATGTTTTTAAAAGAAATGTAAACCTGTAGAATAAATGTAAACCAGTATCTATTTAAGATGGTTTTCACATTTTAATATGCATAAGAATTATCTGGTATGGAGATTCCAGTACCCATCTCAGAGGTTCTTATTCTTTAGGTTTGTGATGGTGAAAGAGAATTTGCTTTGTTAACAAACATTTTAGGAATTTTTTTTTTATAATCAAAGCCCATTTATTCCTCTGATCCTGACCCTAACACTACTACTGCTATTGCCGACTCGTGTTACTAATATTTATTAACTATGGGGCATGTGCCAGGCCGCACTGTGTGCACTTTTTTTTAAGTACCCTTTTTTTACATTGTTAGAGCAACTTTATTCAGTAGGCACTATTTGTCTCCGTTTTGCAGGCAAAGCATAACTGAAGCCCAGAGAATATAACTTGTCCCAAATTGCAAAGCTAATAAGTGAATTTATGGAAATCCCTTGCCTTAAAGTTTTCAATATTTATTTAACAAGTATTAATGCCCTCAAGTGGTTTTCACAAAATGAGTGAAGCAAACAAAAGCAATAAACCAGACCGAACTAACATAGACGTAATACATGTGCAGTCTAATATCTACTGAACAATGAGTTAATGTCTCTCACTAGAATGGCAGTGATTTTTAATGCAAGCTTGGAACAAACATCCTCTTAATCACCCTCGCACTTTTCCCCTTAGGTCCCCACCGTCAATGGTCTAAGTCAAGATTGCACCTTCTTGTGGTAATAACCCCTTTTCTACAGTCAGTGATGACCACAGCCACCAACAGTCCTCACAGACATTTGCCTGTTCTTAAGTAACTTTAAGAAATGCACTGCGGATTGTTTTAAATCCAACTCTGTGCTCCAGCCTTGTTTCTTAATCTGTTACTATCCTTGGCACAACTCACCCAAATAATGCTAACAATTACAGGCCCTAAAGTCCCTAAAGGAGACTTCTTGTACCCGTAAAACTTAACCAAGTAAATATATGTATACACAAAAAAGGGATAAGAAACACAAGATTGACCAGTTTTTACTTTTGCCAAGTAAGGATAATAATTATATATATATTCTTATATATGTAAGTATGTATATATAAGTATGCAAGTGTATATATATGTACATATGTATGTATATATATTTACATATGTATATATTTGTATATATGTGTATATATATATATACGTGTTATATATATATGTGTGTGTGTGTATATATATATATACATATATATATGTATATATATATATATATAAAGAATATATTAGAACCTGTACTGGACCTTTTCTTACTGGGGAAAGGGAGAATAAAGGTCACAATCTCAGAATAAGGATGTTGTTTTGAGTTCTGGTAAAAATTGAAATGGATTGGTATGTGTTCCTGGGCTGGCATTTGGGAACCACTGTTCTAGGCAGTTAGCTATGCGGTCTTTTCAAGAGCTTCCTTAGGATTTACTCCCTGCTTTTATATTTATTTATAAAATGGCCTCCTTCAAATTCTCAGAGTTTGGAAGCATGCAGTATTTTAACATTCCATTTAAAGTTTAAAGTTTTTGTAGCATCATAACTGCATCATAACTGCCCAATCTCCTAAGTGGCTAACGATCCATATCCCATGATCGTGCTTTTTCCTTTTTAATTTCTGTGAAAAAAAGTATCCCTAGTATTTCTCTCTCAGTTTGCTACTTCCTTCTTTTGACTAAAAATATATTTAGAATGCTACCAGTGCCTAATATTATGTTTAAAAAAAAGTTCTCAGTTGTAATTTCAAAATAATAACAATAGTTCGTAGTTCTTTGGTTTGTTTTTGTATTTCTTATTACTGAATTGAAGGCACTAAAAAAAGAAAGTCTTAATGGAACTTAATGGGACTGAATGCTGTATCCTTAATAAATATTGTCATTTATTTAAGGTCTGTTTCCATATTGTTTGTATGTGGTGTTTTCTGATACTACCTGGGTTTACAACAATTCAATTCAGTTCTGATACTAACTCCCAGAATAAGAGCAGACCACACAGGTTTGAGACTCAGGCCATGCCAACTGTCCACGCCTCTGACGCCAGGCACAAGTGGGTGCCCAGGCTACTTCTGCCCAGCTGACTACAAGTTCAGTTTCAGTAATTAGGTAAAACGAAGCTCATAGAGCTTTGAACTCAAGAAAATTCTCCAGTTATGACCACAGCTTTAATATAAGGGCACACCTCAAGAACAGCCAAATGGACGTATTTTATAAGGCAGTGTATGGGGAGGGGGTGGGTTCCTCCCTCTCTGAGTGTACAACTCTCCTGGCATATCACTGTGTTTACTAACCCAGAAGCTCTCGAATCCTGTTGTTCAAGAGTTTTTACAACCCAGTTTCCAGACCCTGCTCCCCTCCCAGGAGGTTGGTGGATGAGACTAAAACATCCACTCTAATCATGTATTCGGTCTTTCTGTTAACCAGCTTCCTCCTGAAGCTATCTTGGGTATCCACCCTGAGTCACCTCATTAGCACAAACTCAGGTATGCTAGAAAGATTTTTAATGCATAATAAAAGACACTCTATCCGCTTGAAAAATTCCAAGGGTTTTCAGAGCTCTGTGCCAGTTACTGAGGACAAGACCAGTTTTTTTTTTTTCATGCCACCATTTGATTTCTGAGGAGAGTGGAATATTATTACTCTATTTTTATCTCCCAAACCATCAGTAAGCTTTCACAGTGTGAAGCAAACAAAAGCAATAAACCAGACTGAACTACTGCCCCGTCATTTGCTAATTTTCTTATATTTTACTACACAATTTCAGTTTTGGCTTCAGCATAATGACTACGAAAATACTTGGAAGAATTTAAATACACTCTCTGTCTATAAAGTATTATTATTACTTTAATTATGTTAAAATGCATTTTTCTCCTACAGACACTACAGAAGCACGTTTTGTCCTCTGCCTCTGACCCACCTACTGAAGCAGTTTCTCTTTACATGATTTGCGTTCCTACACTGATATTTATATGTATTTGAGATTTATTCTTATTTTCCAGTATCCTCAATCATAGTCTCAAGGGATAGGTTCGTTTGTAAAACTCAACAAGAAAGAGCCAGATGTGGGAAGTATGACCTATAACGAACATAGTTGTTTTTATTTATAGACCCTTCTGAGGCCTGTATTTAGTAGATCTATTGCTTGACATTGAAAATATATCTAACTTTTTGGGTAGTGATGGGTGTTGATGCATTATAATTATCATTTTCAGATATGGTTTGGTATATTTTCTAAGAAATCTTCTATCTTTGCATATTTAAGCCATTATATCTGGGAATTTATTGCCTCTTTATTTGTAGAAGTATGTATGTATGTGAATATTGTATTCATATTCATTAGAAGGAGTGATTGCTTTGTAATGGAGGACATCCAGAGATTTCACTGGTCCGTACCTTCCTCACAAAATTGAAGTCAAAGTAAAAAATAAAAAAAAACATCCAGCACCCACGTCTTGGTTTCTAACAGAATTCTCCAATAAAAGGAACTAGGATGGGTGTTGTATGGAAACCAATTTGACAATAAATTTCATATTTTAAAAAAAGGGGGAACTAGGCTCCTTGGAAAAATGTCTGAGTCTGGGGCTGGGCAGAAAATATGAAAATGAGCCTGGAGAATCTTGTAGTACTAGAGAGTAAGGAAGTGCTCAACAAATAAAATGATGGGAATATGCCAAAGAGAAGAAAGCAACCAACCCAAAACAGTTTTCATAGCCAAAACAGAAACAATTTGTGCAACAGATTAAATAACATAGCATTGGATTACATCACAGAGTATAAAATAAATATCTATGAGTCCATACGGATACAAGTGAACCACTGAATAAATAAAGAAATGGACAGGAGAAACAAATCTCCTGTGGAAAAGAATTCCAAATTCCAATTTATGTAGATACTCCCTCCTCAATGAGATGGAGCTTAATTGTCACACTTTTAGTGTGAGTCACACCTAATAACTTGCTACCAAAAAATACAATATGAAAGAACAACAACAAACAGGAAGTAAGTTTAAAGGGGAGAAACTTGGGTAACACTACCTCACTCAGATGATCAAAGCTAACACCATCATCGATAAAACATGTTAATAGTATAGACACTTGATATGATGTAATTATCAATGATGATGTTAGCACTGATCATTGTTAACATCTGTAAGAACAAGGAAAGGGTGGAAAAGTGTCTCAGTCCAGAAGAAGCTAAGGAGATATGACAAGTAATGTAATGTGATTTCCTGGATGGGATCCTAGAACAGAAAAAAGACATTAGAGAAAAACTAATGAAATTCAAATGAACTATGGAGTTTATATTTAATAATAATTTATTAATACTGGTGGGAGTTTTTAAAGCATAGTTGACATATAACATCATATGACTTTCAGGTGTACAACAGAATTGTTGAATACTTGTATACTACTGATAGCATAATCTACTTAACATCTTCAGTTTGTGTGCGTTACTGCTTGTGACAAGTTTACAATTGTGGTGTAAGACGTTAAAAATAGGGGAAACTGAGTGCTACGTATATAGGAATCCGGTGCAAAGAATCTATACAACTCTTATGTAATAACTAGAACCTGGTTCTTTTTATTGTATAATAAAAAGGTAATTAAAGAGAAAATAAGTAAAATTACAGGACCAAAGTTTCACATTTCTAGAATTGACTAAGTTTTTGTATGACTCAATACTTTCCGGAAGCATTCAAATCCAGAAGAAAAAAAAACTGAAAAGTGTATGGTATTTGCTTGCTTTCAACAGATAAGAGTTCTGATATAAAGGACCTTGTTTAGTGAGTGAACTATCCATAAAGAATGTAGAAATAGCAATAGGGAATATTAATAAAGATTATTTTTTACTTTCAAGAAATTTCCTGGGACTATTGAAAATACCATGACAGGTTTACATATCAGCAACTTGTTACCAATAACATAGACAAATGGCCCATATTGGGACTTAATAATCCATTTTAAGTAATCTGAGGTAGCTCTGTGAGGATTATGAGCTATCAATGAAGAAAAGAATACTTACCGAATTGTCATCTGAAAGGTGATAGATGCAGTTCCCTTCATTTTTTCAGCCAACATTTCTCTAATGCCTACTAATTGCTTTGTCTTGGGATACAAACTTAGTCCCTAATGTCAAGGAGGTTATAATGTAGTAAAGGACAATGAGCATATAGTCAATAAGAGCAATTAAGTAAGTTAGTTGTCTGGGTGCATTGAGAGCATTGAAGGAGTCCTCAATTCTAGAGATCAGGGATAGCTGAAAAGGCTTTGCAGAAGAGATGGTCCCAATGCTTAGGTATATTTCACCATGCCAATAGATCTGGGAAACCAAAGGCATAGACATAATCCAGAAGCAGTAGGTCACACTTAGGCAACGTTAGTGTTTGAGAATTCCTCAGTCATTCTGGAACCAGAATTTGTATAAGAGAAAGGTTCTAGAAAAGAAAACCCTGGAAATGCATGCATACTCCAGTTATAATGGAGCTTATAAGCCTAGCTAGAGTTTTAAATAAGGTAATAATGTGATCAAGTCATTCTAGCAGCTGTTCATCAAGGACAATGAGGGTGCCTTGCCTATTGGAGTGTCTTGGAACTATATTTTATCTCACTTCCACCCAAACACTACTAATTTCCTCCACTATGATGAAATAATACACCTCAGAGTATTGTTACAACAACCCTTAAGTGTGATGGGATAGGAAGTTGAGAACAACTTTAGAGGGAGATGAGATTGTAGACAACTGAGAAAGTGTTGAATGACTTTTAATAGCCCATGTGAGAGGTCTGAATTAAGGCTTTAGCAATAATGATAGAGAGGAAGATAAATGCAAGAAACTTCAATGAGGCAGAATCTCTTGGAACTTGATCCATGATAAGTGCTAAGAGTAAAGATGTCTCAAATGACTTCATTATTGAAAGGGACAGACTTTGACTTGTGAGGAAAGATAATTCAGTTTTAACATAGTGAGTTTGAGCTATCTATGGGATGCAGAGGTACCATGCCCAAAGGGCAGTAAATAAAATGATCTAGAGCTGCTGCTGGGCAAACTTCTACTATAAAGAAACAGGTGTTAAATATTTTCATCATTAAAGGCTGTATAAGGTCTCTGTCACAGCTACTGAGTGCTGTTTTAATAGGTGGGAAGCAGCAATGGAAATATGTAAACAGAGGAGTGTGGCTGCATTCTACTATAACTTTATGAATGCTAAAATCTAAATTTTATATTGTTTTCACATGTCTTGAAATATTATTTTTTTCCAACTATTAAAAAACAGGAAAATTATTTACAGACTGTACAAAAACAGCCAGTGAACAGATTTGACCCAAGGTCCTTAATTGGCTGACCCCTGACCTACAAAGAAATGTGCTTGTAGGGATAGGAATGGTTTTGTTATCAGCATAGAAGGAAACATCTCAAGTGATGGTTGTGAATACCAGCTCACCTAGGAACTGATGGAGGAAAGAGTATGGCTGAGACATGGCTAAGGAACCACCAGAATTTAAGAGATGAGTCAATAAAAGAGATTTGGGAAGTAAAACAAATCCTGTTTTGTAATGGATAATCCCGTAATTATTTTATAAATATATTAACTATATAAAATATTTACTATTCCATCAGCATTTCTTGCCTCACCCTTTTGTGTATTTTTCAGTGCTTAATGCACCACCTGCAATAGAGGTATTTAAAAAACGTCTATGGCATGGATGGTTAGATTGTGATGCCTTATTTAGAATTGTTTAACACCTGAAGTTGGGAGCTGTTTTTTGTTTGTTTGTTTGTTTTTTGTTTTTCCCCTGCCTACCTACAGAAGCACAAAAGAAACTAAAATTCTTGTCATCTTTGAAATAATTTTCAGATCAAATTAGTACTGTGTTAAATGTTTTTGTTCATTTTTTTGTAATTTTGTGGTGTTTAAAAGTGATTAAGTCCCTAATCATGAAGTAAGTTTTAGTAAACCAAACTATATTTTCTCAATACTATTTTCCTCTTTCCAGTTTTTAAGTTGTTGAAAAGCATGACATAGAAACAAAAACTTAGTGCAGTTTCGTAAGAAGTAGAGGAAATTCAAAGGTCAAAAAATTTTAAAACAGGGGCGCCTGGGTGGCTCAGTTGGCTAAGCAGCAGACTTCGGCTCAGGTCATGATCTCGCGGTCCGTGAGTTCGAGCCCCGCGTTGGGCTCTGTGCTGACAGCTCAGAGCCTGGAGCCTGTTTCAGATTCTGTGTCTCCCTCTCTCTGACCCTCCCCTGTTCATGCTGTGTTTCTCCCTGTCTCAAAAATAAATAAAACGTTAAATTTTTTTTTAATTTAAAACATTCTTAGAAAATATTGGGGTGCCTGGGCGGCTCAGTTGGTTAAACATCTGACTTCGGCTCAGGTCATGATCTGGCAGTTCATGAGTTCTAGCCCCACGTTGGGCTCTGTGCTGACAGCCTGCAGCCTGGAGCCTGCTTCAGATTCTGTGTCTCCCTCTCTCTCTGCCCCTTCCCTGCTCATGTTCTGTCTCTCTCTCAAAAACAAATCAACATTAATTTTTTTTTTAATTTTTTTAAACATGTATTTATAATTTTGTTCTGATTAAATTCTGGGACATAGCTGTGATTAGGGATCTGTGATAATCATCTATTTCTACAGTATGTAGCATGACAGTGCCATTATTTGCAGTCAAGAGGGAACCACTAAACATGGCCAGTTATCTCATCAGTGAAACCAATTTTAAGGGAGGCAAGTTAGTGCCTGATCATTTATGTTAAAAAAGTAACATTATCTTTTTCTGATGCTTGTCTCAGTTGGAAAAATATGGTCTCATTTGCTTTTATGTTAATAAAATAACAGCATACTAAAAGAAAATGGATATCTTTCAAAGTGGAAATCTTTATAATTACATTGAAAAATAGAAAATTAAGGTGCATATCTATGTTTGTGGTTTTGAAACAAATCTTCTAACTACTGGATATACTTCAGAATTACTTGCAGAGAGTTTTGATTCAGTAAGATTGAGTGAGCAGGGCATTTAATTTCTTTTTTTTTTGATACAGAAGGATTTTATAATGTAAATTGCAAATATCATGAAACAATGCATATCAAATATCAATGCTGCATTTTAAAATCAGTCGGTCAGAGAAAGACAAACATCATATGACTTCACTCATATGTGGAATTGAAGATATAAAACAGATGAACGTAAGGGAAGGGAAGCAAAAATAATATTAAAACAGAGAGGGAGACAAACCATAAGAGCCTCTTAAATACAGACAACAAACTGAGGGTTGCCGGCGGGGTTGGGTAAGGAGGACGGGCTAAAGGGGCGAGGGACATTAAAGAGGGCACTTGGGATGAGCACTGGGTGTTATATGTAAGTGACGAATCACTAAATTCTACTCTGAAATCATTATTATACTATATGTTAACTAACTCACTTGGATTTAAGTTAAAAAAATAATAAATAATAAAAAAAGAGTTCTTATGGATTGCCTCCCTCTCTGTTTTTATCTTATTTTTTTGCTTCCCTTTCCCTATGTTCATCTGTTTTGTTTCTTAAATTCCACATATGAGTGAAATCATGTGGTATTTGTCTTTTCTCTGACTGCTCCCTAGGGGCCTTCTAACCATGCAGCTTAAGTTAAGAAACACAGTCGTGGGGTATAGAGGGTGTGGTGGGTGTGCTGGGTATGTTGTGGTATTTGTCCGTGTGTGTGTGTGTTGTTATGATGTGTGTGTATGTGTGTGTGATGTGTTTTGGGATGCTGTGTATTGTGTGTGTGTGTGTGTGTGTGTGTGTGTACATGCACTTCTGTATTCCTTCTTCGTGTCTGCGGTGGGACAACTAACCCATTCTTTCCTTTCTTTTGTCTTTTTCCATAACAATATGGAGATAAACTTAAGCCCTTTTACTTCCTCGCATTGTCCAAAATCATATTATCAGGGTTGGAATGAAATGTGGAATTATTTGCGTTACTGATCAGAAAATGAACAAATTTGCCCACAAGCAGAGATAGGATAACAGCAGCTGCCAGCTAATCCTTTTATCTCTCTGAATCTGGGTGGAGCAGAGACTTTTACGATGCTGGCATTGACACAGTGCGCTGATGCCAATACCTGGGCCCCTTTGTTGATGCCAGCATCATGCCAATCTTCTCATCCACTCCACTCCATCTGCGGTACCTCCCCTGGGTGCTACGCTCAGAGTTGCCACTGAAATGCTCCATTGCAGGGCAGTCGACTCTCAGAGCTCCTTCATGTTATTAATAGCTTCCAGGAGAGTGCCTGTCATGTGGCAACTACTCTTTTGGGAACTTTATATTTTCTCGTTTAGTGATCATCGCAATATTACAAGGTAGTTGTTATCGTCACTATCACCATCATCATCATCCTTCTATTACAAGTGAGAAAACTAAGTGTCAGCAAGTGGAAAGTAACTTACACAGCAATAGAAAGCGATAGAGCCAAGATAAGAACTATATTTGGTCTAATCCTTAGTTCTTTGCTTTCTTCCCTGAGCCAAGCTGCCAAATATTACTCTGTTAAATCACTCATCACATTGTATCGAATTGGACAGCATGTCTACATATGAAATATTAAAATATTTCCTAGTGTAGTGAGCATGTAGGGAGGGTGCTGCTTTGTGCCAGAAGACACAATTTTGGAATAGGAGAGGTATAGAAAGGCAGTTATGTGCTCTTGCTTTTTTTTTAATTTTTAAAAAATCTTTATTTTTGAGAGAAAGACTCTGTGAACAGGGGAGGAGCAGAGAGAGAGGGAATCAGAGAATGCAAAGCAGGATCCAGGCTCTGAGCTGCCTGCACAGAGCCTGACGCGGGGGCTCAAACCCACGAACCGTGAGATCATGACCTGAGCTGAAGTCAGGCACACAACTGACTGAGCCTCCCAGGCACCCCAGTTATGTCCTGTTTTTTCAAAAAAACACAGGTCCAGGAGTGCTTGGGTGGCTCAGTTCAGGTCATAACCTCACAGTTCATGAGATTGAGCCGCACATTGAGCTGTCCACTGTCAGCACAGAGCCTGCTTCAGATCCTCTGTACCCCTTGTTCTCTGTCCCTCCCCTGTGCACTCTCTCTCTCAAAAATAAATAAACATTCAAAAAAATAAGTCCAGTTAAGAAAACCGGTTTCAGGATTACCAGGTAAGGACTGGGGAAAGGTGATTGTTAAAAGCAAAGATTTGGGAATGAAGCACATATTTGAATTCAGAATCCAGTGCCAAGAAGATGTCTCCTTGAGTGTGAAATGGGGATAATAGCATCACAGGGTGTTGGGAAGAGCGCATAAAATAGTATAGGTTATTGATTTAGGGTAATGCCTAGTGAATAGCCAGTGCTTTTAATGTTTAGAGAAGTATTCTGATAGAGTAGAGTGCTGGATTCCATTAAATCAAAGCTTCAAAGGGTGGGAAGATTAAATGCAATAGCGAAGCAGCATGCTTGAGCAAAGTCTTCACAGAACCAAGTCTAAATAGAAACAAGGACGCTACCTTTTTGAGTAGATGGGATTGTGGTTACTTATTGGTGCATAACAGACCACCCCAAATAGAGTAGCATAAGCTTTCATTTTATTCTGCCCATGAATTCTGAGGTCAGCACTTCACCCAGAGCATGGTCGAGTTGATTTGCTTTTGCCCCGTGATATTTGTGGTCCCAGCTGAGAAGACCTGAACAGTAGAGGTGACTTGAATGACTGAGGTGGAATAATCTAGAAACTTCTCCATTCACATGGCTACTGCTGGGGCTTGCTTACTTGAAGGCCAAACACACTATTGGAAGCTGACAACTAGAGCGTCCATCTACATATGGTGTTTCCGTGTGGAAGTGACTTCTCTCAGCATGGATTTTGCTTTCTGAAAGAAAGTGTCCCAATTAAGGCACTCAACACATGTCCCAAAAGAACGGTAGAAACCTCATAAGCTTTTCTGACCTTGACCTGCAAGTCATATAAAATCACTTCAGGAACATTTTCTTGGTGCAAGGCAGTTATTAGGGACAGATAGCTGAGACTCAAGGAAGGTGAATTAGACTATTTTTTTGATGGGGAAATGGCAGGGTAGAGTGGCCAACCCTCTACGTTTCCCCAGGTCTGAGAAGGAGTTACCATGACATAATTCTTTCAGTTTTAAAAAAGGAAAGTCCCAGAAAACCAGGACAGTTTGATTTCTCTGTGGCAAGATCACATTCAAAAGAGCTTGGGAGGAAGATATTGTTGCTCAAAATACGTCTGCACCAAAGATGGAAACTATGGAGTAGAGCCGTAACTATGTCAAGCCAGAGTCTGGATCAGCCAACCAATGGCATTGGCTTGTTTCAGCTGGCCTGACCCACTTTTACTAGAGTTGTTTGTTGGCATTGTCAAATGTGGGTTAAAAGAGACCGGCCTATGATGATAAGATACTGAGTAATCTGGCCCTGGGTGAGAACAAAGCCTACTCTTGTCTGCTCACACATGGCCTTGGTGTTACGTGTAGCCCCACTGCCAACACTACCCCGGGGAAACCACTGCTCCAAGTCTTTGCATGTACTGATCCTCTTGTTCTTCACAGCCAGCGCAATCCAGAGTATGGTCCCTGGACCAGTAGCATCAGCCTCCCCTCGGAGCCTGTTAGAACTGCAAATTCACATACTATATCCCAGACTGACTAAATCAGAAGCACTGGGAGGTGACCCAGGACACTGTGTTTAGACAGCTCTCCAGGCAATTCTCGTGTTTGCTGAAGTTTGAGAAAGTTTGCTCCAACACAAGTACTGGGGTAGCGTTACTCATCCCAGGATGAGTAGGAGGTGGGAGGAGGTTTTAAATCACCCTGAATTCGGCTTCCTAGGTTTCGTCACCAAAATTATCCTGTCTCAGTAGATTGGGGAAATAGTGGCATAGACATCTTTTAGGCAAGCGAGGTAAAGTGGATATTTTATGTTGATAGCAGTACACACACAAGCACACACTTAAGTACACATGTAATTACTTTATTTTCAAGCATTATTTAACCCAAGTCTTACAAATATATCACATTAGTTGTAGGAGGAATTAAGATATTTTGTTAACTTCAGGGCAGTAATTCATTATTTTCAATAAAGACACAAAACCTCACTGCCAGCATGAGGACACAGTTTAAACAATTGAAAACATACAAGCATCACTTCATAAACATCTGTTTTTATGTGGCATAGGTGTAGAAAAGACTGATTTTTACCTATAAATTATTTTAATTACACTCTAACAGGTGTTTGCAATGAAATGCAGTTATCCATGTGAAGCTTTGGTCAGCATCGATTATTCTGAACGCTTAGCTCTGCAAGGAGAGTGTTGTTGTGTTGACCAAATTTATTATAAAGTACATTGTATATTACTAGTAGTTAGACTCTCATCAAAACCTTGAAAACAGTATCAATATAGTTAAGTGAAAGATGGTGAACACTTAGCTGGTACAGGAAGGAGCTGTATCTACGTATCTCATCCTTGAAAATTCAGTTACTGAGAGGTGGCTGGGTGGCTCAGTCAGTTAAGCGTCTGACTCTTGACTTCTGCTGAGGTCATGATCTCATGGTCATGAGATCAAACTCTGAGTTGGGCTCTGTGCTGAGCAGGGAACCTGCTTGTGATTCTCTCTATCCCTCTCTCTTTCTCTGTCTCTCTCTGCCCCTCCAGATGCAGACACACACACACACTCTTTCTCTCAAAATAAATACATAAATATTAAAAACAAGTTCAGTTACTGATTTAAAGTCTTTAGTGTAAAAACTTTTAAAAAATCCATTTCAAATCAATTTACTCATGAATGATTGTCATGTATTCTAATTTATCAGTAAATTGGCAAGTGATATTGGAAATTGATCTAGACAGATAACTTCTCTAAGCCAATAACAATTTCCCCACTAAATTCAAGCTATCAGAGCAAGAAGGCAAGCTAACTAGTTTTCTCTTCAGTGCAAAAGGCCTTTCTTGAGTCTCAGTAAATATTGGCATGTCCAATGTAAAATCTTGGTTCTTTATCTCACATTTGAGTTGAACATTTTCAAAGCCCCAGAGTATTAGATACTTATGTTAAATCAAGCTCGTTCACCAGAAAGACAAGCTTTTAGATGTTATTGTGACCATCACTTACTGCCTAAAACACATGCAGAAACTAATTTAATTCTGGCTTTAGAAGGGCAGAATTTTGATCTTCTATTTCCTTTTATTTGCAGTTAGAATAACTTTATACGGGTGAGGCACCAAATAAAGCTAAAGTCACCAGCAGAAACTGGAGTAAAAAATGGAATCTTTAAACCAGATTCTTTTGAATCTTGTATTGAACTGACTGAAAAAAAAATGTTACATTTACTGAACTGAGAGGCTTCTGTGAATAGTGTCACAGAGACACATAAAAGGAACAGGTTGGAAAAACATAAAATTGTGAATCTGTTGAACTAAAATGCAATAATCAGAAACATAGTATTTATATACTATTATTGTTTCTTTAATTGTACTTTGTGGTTTTGTTTAGCAGACATACACTGTCACATGTTTACTACTTTGATCCAGAATGGCCTAAATATCTAAATAATAATGCAGAAAGCATTATAAGCCTATTTTTAGGCTGTTAGGTTAGAATAGAAAAGATATTTTTTAAAGGAATATAGAAGATATTACTTATATATAAATGTAACTTGCTAAATATTTTACCTATATCTCACTGAATGAGTTTGATTTAAACTAGGCATAAACTATGAAAAAAATTTTTTTGATCTTAAGAACAAAATGAATATTTCAGGTAAGAAACTTGAAACCATCCAAGGGAAAACAAAACAAAATAGAATTGAATGAATTTGTTTCTTCAGGGCTTTAGTTTAACTCCTTCGTTCCCTGATACCACTTCACCCAGGATGCAGATTCCCAGTATATCTAGTTGGGTCTAGCTTGATTCACAGACCCACTTCTGGTCCAGGGAAGGGGAGGGCATCTTCAGTGGCATTTTATAAGTTTGTAGGCACATAGGCTGGATGGATAGTTTCTCAAAGCAAAATGCAACGCTTACCCAAGAAGAGGGAAGCAAAGTCAACAAATATTCAACACAGAAAGCAAAGCAGGACTTTGTTTTTATTAGTCATAGTGATGTAGGATAATTTTTTACTCATCTGACACTTTTCCACTTCAGATTAACAGGTAGATTTGTCAAGTATCCCTGAAACACGCACACACACACACATATTTTATTTAATGGCAAAAATTAGTCCAATAAGATAGATTATGCCCCTTTTTTCTCCCTCTGGCCTACTTCTCAACTCCCTTTTGTCAACCTCAACACTTTGGGCATATGCCTGTTTTTCATTTTGACACCTGGGGTGGGATATTTCTTTGTTCTAATGGGCTGTCTTGAACGTTGTGGGAGATCCTTGGCCTCTATTCACTGGATGTCATCCCTCCCAGTTCTTATAATCAAAATATCTCTAAATATTGCCATTGTCCCTATGGAGACCTGGTGATCTCCTAGACTATATTTGAGGATAATCTCTTTTTTTCCCTAATGAAAATAAATAATAAATTTGCTAATATATTTTAGCTATTTAAAATAACTTTCACACAGAGGAAGGTTGGTCAAGGCATAAATAGCAACATTTATTTTTATAATGGTTATGTCTTGGTGTGATTTTTGTTTTGATTTGCTTTTTGACATATCATTGGTATTATGAATGATTATTTTAATAGTCTATTTTCTTTAGACCAGAGTATCTGAGATATGTTGGTTGTCTAGTAACTAAAAGAAGTTAGCAATTGCCTCCTATCCCCATCCTACAATCAGAGCTACTTAAAAAAACACAAATACACAACAACAAAAAGCCCCTAAATATCAGGTCATAGTAGCTTCAAAATATTATTAGGCTTTTGCCTCCTATCAACTTGGAGTTGGTAGTACCTGGGACAAGATTTTTAAAACAGCATGGATGTCTGAAAGGCTGTGGTTCAGCATTTCAATCTACCAAAATAATCAACTGACTGCAATCAGCACATTAAATAAAGATTCTGAGTCCAATCGTAAAACACATTTATTCTAATTCTACCATATGCTTCCCCGGCCCTTATAGCCACCTTTGCTTCATGATCATAATTTTTAGTTCTAAGAACAATCCAATTTTAAAATTTCAATGTATAGTTCCATATGTAGCAAAATTTCTGAACTCCATTTGCAATAAAATTTCTTCAAAACTTACCTCTCTCCTCAGTGATGTAGGTGGGATGCTTGCCATGCAAAATGGGTGCTTAGAGGCTTTCTCTCCATTTTGTTCACTTAATGCTTCCACTTCTCTCCTGTTGGCGCCTAGATGGTTAAGTGTAGGAGGGGAGAAGGGGAGAGGGGCTAAGGCACAGGAAAAGTCTTGTCAAAATAGCTTTCTCTTAGGAAGATGCATAAAGATGAATCTCTGGCTTGGGCAGATTTTTGAAAGCCAAATGGACCCATTGAAAAATACTTGACTTTGCTTCATGTGAAAATGAATGATTTTCAGCTGTTGACCACTTACATTTCCTCCTTATGCCCCTGGGAATCTAGATACCACTTTTCACCTCCAAAAAGTCACCTTGTGCTTCAAGGACAGCCCCCATCCCTTCTTGGTCCCTGATAAACTCATGTAGCCTTGTTTTCATCTTTGGAGTAGAATTATAGCTAATTCCTTGTGCATCCTGGTCTTTCTTTCTCCTCTTTGTCCCCAGACTCTGGAGCACACATACTGAGCTCCCATAAATCCTTTCTCATTAGGTTTAATCAAAGGGAAAACAAATAAGTTAGTCTTGATGGTGGAGTATCTCACCATGCTTGCTGTAGTATGTTCTTCATGTTCGTTACTTAGGATTGTCTGCAGTCTTTAATGACATCAGATTGGTCTTCTCTGGAGCTGGTGACTGAGCATGGATGTTCTCCATGTGAGGAGAAAGTCAGATGCTATTGATATTGGCTCAAAGCTACTCTATTCTCTTCTTCTTGTCAACAGTGAGTCAGGAAAACACTCAGATTTCAAAATGTCTCCAAGCTTTCAACTATGCCTTCAGAAGCTTCATAATTAAGGAACTCCCTATACTCAACTCTTTTCACTGAAGACTCTCCCCTTTCTGGCATTAACTAAACTGCATATCTCCCCGGAGCATGCCCTCAAGCCCTCTTGGAGGGAAGATTATTTTCTCACTTCTGGTGTAGTTCTATTTTAGGGATTAAAGGTAGTGCCACAAGTCCTCCCAAGTACTTGTTAAATAATAAAAACAAATAAAAGAAAAACTCCTCTGCTCTTTTGAAGCTTAAGGCATTTAGCTGTACTGTGAGAGTCAACTATAGGCACAGCAGAGATTATGTACAGACGGTGTAAGTATCATACTGACTGTGTTGCCAGCTTCTCTTGGTTACAACACAGAAAATTCTTTAACACTTGGCCTTCAAATTCTGTCTTTTTTAACGTTAAAAAAACAAAAAACAGAAAAGGGATTATATTAGCCCATATCTGTTTTCTTTAACAGATATGCTAAGGAATATTTGCATTATTACGGGTTAGATTAAACCAAACAGAAACCTGCATCTAAATGGAAATATTTTTTGAGATATTCATATTAACACCCAGTAGTAAGTTAAGGAATTAAACTTAAGAAAAAAGAGGAGGAAGACTATCATGAAGGATGGAGAGACAGGAGGTGGAGAAGGGAAGCCTGTGAGAGGGTTTTAAGGCAGGTAAAATGTGATCAGGAACTTAGCAAGGTAGTAAGAGGTGAAAGAAGCAAATTTCACCCAGTTAAGTAGAGAAGACCCACCTTAGGAGTCAGACAGACCTTGTTTTGATTCTCTGCAATATTTCTAAGGTAGTTTTTTTTTTTTTAAGTTTATTTATTTATTTCAAGAGAGTACAAGTTGGGGAGGGACAGAGAACGAGGGAGGGAGAGAGAATCCCAAGCAGAGTCTGTGCGCTACCAGTGCAGAGCCCGACGCAGGGCTAAACCCACGAAACTGTGAGATCATGACCTGAGCCAAAACCAAGAGTGGGTCACTTAACTGTCTGAGCCACCCAAGAACCCCTGTAAGTAGTTGTTTTTGATAGTTACTGACATTGCCTTTCCAAAAGGTTGCCATATTTTTTTCCCCAAAACATTACCAAACAAATGAATTTAAATGAAGTTGATTTTAAGGAGGAGCTAATGGCGTCTAACATCAAATAATGTATACATTCTTTAAAGTAGGTGCTTGGGGCGCCTGGGTGGCTCAGTCGGTTAAGCGTCTGACTTCGGCCCAGGTCATGATCTCGCGGTCTGTGGGTTCAAGCCCCGCATCGGGCTCTGTGCTGACAGCTCAGAGCCTGGAGCCTGCTTTGGATTCTGTGTCTCCCTCTTTCTCTGACCCTCCCCTGTTCATGCTCCCTCTCTCTCTCTGTCTCAAAAATAAATAAATGTTAAAAAAATTTTAAAAAATCAATAAAAAAATAAAGTAGGTGTTATAAAATGCAGCTTGATTCATGCATTCATGGTATGGCGTCTTTTAAGCAGCACATTAAACTGCTAAATTTGTCCAATGTTTATAATAAAATGTGAAAAGAGTTTGGGTTTGCTCTTTGAAGTTGTTCTCGTGAGAATAAACAGTATTACTTGTTAATTTTTTTTGAAGTTCCTTAAATAACTTTTATCTTAGAGTTTTACTAAATACATGTAGAGTACTTGATGAGAGATAATGGATTTTTGCCTTCATGATAAAGGTGAATTTATATCTTTTCTTATTTAGGAGAAATATCACTTAACTGAAATGTTGCCATTGTACATTATTTTTAATTCCTAAGTGTCATATTATGCAGGTTTACAGAAAAGGACAATCTTTTATTTAGGTTAGTTAAATATATAAAAGTAAGAATGACGTTGTTGCTGTAGAGTTTTCTCATTCAGTATTAGGGTAATAAGTGATACACACATGATTTAAATAAGTTACAGTATTGGTATGACAAATGTAATATTCTTGATAACATTGCTATATAAAGTCATACCTATAAATATACTCATGTATTTAATTCCCAGTGAAAGAGTTTGGGATAAAATCAAAGAATATAAGATAGCCCATAGAGAATAATATGAACAGCAGAGATTTTTTCTCTATTGACTACTTAGCATATCTACATAATTCAATCCAGAAATGTAAACTATACCTTTTAGCATGTATTTAGATGTTTATAATAATTAGGTACGTATTGCTGGGTCTTGTACTTTTTTTTTCTTTTTTCTTCTTAGATTTTGTATAAACTCTTAGGTATATCTGTGTAGGTTATATATTTATCACTATATCTTTTGCACTTTTCAAAGTGGCAATAATCAGGAGGCCACTTTCTCACACCGTGTTTGTATTTTTTCATCTCTTCTCTAATATGCAGTATGAATATGCATCACTTTGTATAAATATATGGATTTCTTTCATAAAATTCTCTTGTAATGTATTTCCTTAAGTGGCACCATAAAGAGAAAGGATTGTATTGTGTTTTTTGTTTTTTTTTTCCATTCTGGGTATGTTATCGTTTATTATCTAGCTTGAACATTTATAATATCCTATTTTAATCCTATTTACTTATAGAAAATTCAGCTTAGCTAATGTTTTAGATATGCACAATAACAAAAAAATGTGAATTGAGACATATATGTTCCCAGGGACAAGGGAATGTGTTTGCTTTTGTTTACAAATGAATAAAATATGTCTTCCATTTATAAATGTCCTAGAAATATGAAGGCAATTCAGTGATTAAGACTTTCATCAAGATTCTCTAGCTCTTCACATATTTTCCATCCTTTTCTTTCCCTTTAGGCTTCAGGAAATCTTAAATTCCAGTTCTGATTCTTTTAAACACCAAGAGATTTCTCTCTTTTCCTGCCTCCTTCTCTCCTCATTAACTTCATCTGTCCTCATATGTATTGCTAGCACATTTGAATAGATAATTACCAGATCTATACATCTAACCCAAACTTATTCTGAGCTCTGGTTGTGAATTTCCAATTCAGCATTTGACATCTCTGTTTCAATAACAAACTAATAATAGGAATGCATTTTAAAATGTACACTATCTTTTCCATTACTAGTGCTGTTGTGACCTTATTTTCTTTTAACTCTACTGTTTATTATAATCACCTTTATACTCTTCTTTCTACCTCTTCTTCCTTTTTTCCCCTTATATTCCACATTTTGTAGCGAAATTAATTTTCCTAAAACAGAACTTCCTTCTCTTTTCCTAAGCCTCCACAGAATCTTTCACTTCTAATTTAGTTGGCAATTAAAGTCCCTAGCAAGACATTCAAGATACTGGAAAGTATCCCTTCAACCCACTTTCATAACTTTGCAACCTAAATTTAAATCCTCTCACTGGTACCATTAATCATCAGAGTACTACCAACAATTTGAGACCCATTCGAAATGTCCTTCTTTAACTTATCCAGCATTACTAAGAGCCAATTATATAGCAGGCACTGAGAGATTCAAAATGAAAGAAAAGCAAACAAACAAAAACATAGTTCCTGTTCTTGGGAAACTCTTTGCACTCCTGTGAGATTTAAAATTACACAATTCTATGGGTGTCTCAGCCAGTGAATAACTGACTTTGGCTCAGGTCATGATCTCCCAGCTCATGAGTTCAAGCCCTGTGTGGGGCTCTCTGCTGTCCGTGCAAAGCCCGCTTTGGATCCTCTATCCTTCCCTCTCTCTGCCACTCCCCTACTTGTGCACAACTGTGTATGCTCTCTCTTTCTCTCTCTCCTCTCTCTCTCTCAAAAATAAATAAACATTTAAAAAATAAAGTCACGCAATTCTGTAACTGTTGACAGCATGAATGGAAGTTGAGTTGCTTTGAATTATGAGTCAGACACAAGAATTTAAGGACGAAGCAATTCAATGGGAAAAGGATAGTAGTCTTCTCAACAAATAGTGCAAGCACAATTGGATATCCATATGCCAATGAATGGAGTTGGACCCATACCTTACCATACACAAAAATGAACTCAAAATTGATCTTAAACATAAGAGCTAAAACATGTTAAGTAATGATAACAGCTAAAGGGAAATGCCAGCAAGGAAGAGAGAGGTGTGTGGCAATTCTAGAGAATGTATCCAGAAAGGCCCTCACTGAGATGATACTGGATCTGAAGGAGGAATGGGCAGAGAGCAAATCAGAAGCTTCAGCCCAGCTGGTGATAGGAGCAAGCTATTTTCTTGCTCTATCAGGCACAGGGATGTTGTATCTTGTGTGTTTGTGGCACCTGTGCTTTCATCCACACCAGTTAGGTCACCTCTGCCTCCTGCCACAGCACACTGTCTTCATGACTGGGGCATCTCTGTGTTGCTCTCCTGTCTCAAAAGAAAAAAAAGAACGGAAGAGAGGGAGAGAGGGAAGGAGAAAGGAAGGACAGAAGGAAGGAAGGAAGGAAGGAAGGAAGGAAGGAAGGAAAGGACCCACGTTTTAATTTATATAATAACACTAAGAGGTAGTAGGTATTGTGATTATTATTTTCCAGGAAAAAAAATAATAGTATCTCACTATTTTTTAAATTTTTTTAATGTTTATTTATTTTTGAGAAAGAGAGAGAGAGAGAGAGAGAGAGAGAGAGAGAGAGAGAGAGTGGGAGGGGCAGAGAGAAAGAGAGAGAGAGAAAGGGAGAGAATCCCAGTTAGGATCTGCACTTTTAGCATCAGAGCCCAGTGCAGGGCTCGAACTCAGGAACTGTGAGATCATGACCTGAGCTGAAGTCAGAAGCTTTAACAACTGAGCCACGCAGGTGCCCCCACATTAATTTTTTAAAATATTTATTTATTTTTGAGGAGGGGGGGAAGGGACAGAGAGAGAGAGAGGGAGACCGAATCCTAAGCAGGCTCCACACTGTCAGCACAGAGCCCAACACAGGGCTCAAACTCACTAACTGTTCGATCATGACCTGAGCCTAAATCAAGAGTCAGATGTTTAACCGACTTAACCGGGACACCCAGGTATCCCTATATCTCACATTTATTGAGTGCCTACTGTATGCAGGGCAGTCATGTCAGTTGAAATGCTAGATTCTCATATCTACAATGATATTTAATCCTTACAACAATTCAGTTGAGAATATGTGGGAACAACAGTCAAATTTCCTGAAGAACATGCAGGTAAATGAAATTGACCAATTTGAACTAGCTAGTAAAATTCATACATTTTTTTTAAATAATTAACTTCCTCTGTAAAGAAATTACGAGGTGAGATCATTCTTAATTACAACTAAAATAATTTAGGAATAATTTCTGGGACCTACGTAAGTGACAGTTTATTTTTTATCTTTTTTTACTGTTTTTATTTATTTATTTATTCATTTTTAAGAGAGAGAGAGAGCGCAAGTAGGGGAGGGGCAGAGAGAGTGGGAGACACAGAATCTGAAGTAGGCTCCAGGCTCTGAGCTATCAGCACAGAGCCCGACACAAGGCCTGAACTCGTGAACTGCAAGATCATGACCTGAGCCGAAGTCAGAGGCTTAAACGACTAAACCACCCAGGCGCCCCATAAATGGCAGTTTAAATACAGTAAACATAAACCAAATAATCTCATTAAAACCTGTCTAGATAAAACCTGTATGACAACCACAAACTGGATCACCTGTAGCAAAGTGTATGTAATACAGAACCAAAATGTAAAGAACAGAATTTGGCAGAATATTTTTTTAAGCTAAAACTGTGAAACTGTTATAAGAAAACAGTAATAAATCTTCATAAACTTGGGTAAGGCAGTGGTTTCTTAGCTATGGCAACAAAAGCACAAGTAATACAGAAAAAATAGGTATATTGGACTTCATCAAAATGTAAAACAATTGTGCTGCAGAAGGTATTGTCCAGAAAGTGAAAAGACAACTCACAGAACTGGAGAAATTATTTGCAGATTATATGACTGATAAGAAATGTGTCTTCAGAATATATAAAGGATTCTTACCACTCTATAATAAAATACCAATAGCTCAATTAAAAATTGGGCGTAGTTCTCTTGAAACAATACACAAATGTCTGGTAAGCACAAAAAGATTGTCAACATTATCAACCGTCAAGGAAATAGAAATCAAAACTATAATGGGATACCACTTGGTAACCATTGGATAGGCTGTATTCAAAAGACAGATAACTCTAAGTGTTGAAAAGGATATGGAGAAGTTGGAGCACTCTTGCACTGCTGGTGGGATTATAAAATGGTGCAGCCACCTTGGAAAAGAGTCTGAAAGATCCTTAAATGATTAAACATAGAGCTATATATGACCCAGCAACTGATCTTTTAGGTATATAACCAAGAAAAATTAAAACATTTGTCCACATTGAAAAGTGTACTCAAACAAAAAGTAGAAACAACCCAAATCTCCGTCAACAGATGAATGGTAAATAAAATGTGGTATATTCATAAATAGAATATTATTCACCACTAAAAACAATGAAGTACTGATTTCTGATATAACATGGACAGACCTTGAAAACATTATGCTACATGAGGTAAACCAGTCACAATTCTGTTTCTATGAAGTGTCAGGGATAGGCGCATCTGTAGAGGTAGAAGGCAGACAAGTTGTTTCCTAGAGCTATGTATGGGGTAGGGGAAAATGGAGAGTGACTTCTAATGGGTATGGGCTTTCCTTTTCAGGCAATGAAATTGTTCTAAAATAGATCGTGGTGATAGATACACACTTCAATGAATATTCTAAAAACCATTGTATACTTCAAATGGCGTAGTTATAGGGTATATGAATTACATCTCAAGAAAGCTGTTACTTTTTAAAAGTTAAAGCAAGAAGGATGCAGAGAGTCCTGTTCCTTTTGCCTGCCATTCCCTCTGTATGCAGTGAGCTTTCCTTGTTATCTGTGTGGCTCACTGCTTCATCGCCTTCAAATGTCTCCTTTCAGTTAGGCCTGCTTTGGTCACCAATAAATTTCAAAATGTTCTCCTTTGCATGTATTACTGTCTAACATGCAGCTATTTTACTTATCTTATTTATTATTTGCCAAGCAAAAGGGAAGAACTTTTGCTTGTTGATTTTATTGCTTTATCTCTAGTCTCTAGAAAATGCCTGGCATGTAGTGGATATTCAGTACATATTTGTTCACATAAAAAAGTGACAGATACACCCAGATCTCAAGCAACCTGGTATGTTTGGGCACTACCAATGGTTCTCAAGTAGCTGGATCAGAGGGGTGTAGTGATAAATAAGGCTGTGGAGGGGAGAAGCCCTGAGACTGAGGATCTGTTACAGACACACGAAGGAGTTCAATCTTAGACGCTATAAATAGGAGAGAACCATGGAAGGGAGGGGAGCAAGGGAATGAGGTGATCATTGCTCCTTGTGTTGCCTTCTTGAAGGCAGGCAGTTGTGTGTCTTTTAAAATTTTTTGCTCTCTCTCTGTGTCTCTCTCTTTCTCTCCCCCCTTTCTCTTTCACTCAATCTCTTTCTTTCAAGTAAGAGAGTGTCTCTGAAACTATTTTTTATTTTCCTACCCTATCCGTAATAGTTTATATGATCATGTACTTAGAAGGAAAGGTGACACTGAAGATATATGATGGGTAGCATGATTTACATATGTTTATTTACTATTTTTATTTGGACTTTTTTCCCATGGCCTCAATCAGACTTTTATTTAAATCTATCCACAAGTCAGTTTCTAGTCTCAATGTTAACTTTATTAAAAAAGGAGTAGAAATTCAGGCAAGAGAAAACATTTTATCTTCCAGAAAAAAACAAACAACAACAAAGAGAGTATTTTTCCAATTTAACTTTGTTTACCACACTACTTAGATTTTCCCACTAAAACTGGGGCAACTTAACCAGTGACCATGGGCAAGGTGATAAAAGTAGTAATTTTCTTTGTTTTGTTTTGAAATTATTACATCGTCCAAAGAATGCACACAAAGTGATCAGAGTTTATTTTATGCTCTTAGAGCAAAATCTGTTTATCAACCCATAAGGAAATTACAAGCTCTGCTTTCAGTTCTTTGTTTAAAATGCACTGTAGTGCAGTATGATTTGCATGTTAATGATGTGAAGCCGACTGTATAATAAATGGGAAGGGGAAGATATAAACTAGTTTCAGAGAGCTGGTTTGTGTGTTTTTCATGATTTCTTCCTTAAATGTTTAACTTGAGAACACATCTACGAGGTATGTTTATGTGAAAGGTAATAATTTGTGATCGTTGAATGGAGCGGCAATGAAGCAACAAGTGTCATCCTCAGATATCTCACTCAGAAAGCAACTGGACACGAGAGGCACTTGAACATCTTTGGAAGGCAGACATACTGTAACAAACAAGAGGCGGGCAGAGTTCATTCTGTGTAGTGTAATCTCTGAAATCAGAAAACATGAAGCCGTCCTAATTTCTCTCTCATTAACTCCTTCCCCCACCCCCATTCTTGAGTGCATTCAGGCATGCAATTGGGATGCTTCGTATTTTGTGGTTTTCGTTGGTTTCCCATTATGTTGTTATGCATGTCCTCATTAAGTAAAACAGCAAAATGAAATCAATTTTTAAATATTAATGTGTGATTTGTGGAAGCGTGTCTTAGGCACATTGAATTACTGAAATTGAAAAGACAGAATTGGTAT
The DNA here is from genome assembly GCF_018350175.1 of Felis catus. NCBI lineage: Eukaryota > Metazoa > Chordata > Mammalia > Carnivora > Felidae > Felis > Felis catus. The sequence goes on along the minus strand of NC_058371.1, from coordinate 154,901,328 downwards.
TTTTGAAACCCATTCAACTTCCTTTTATTTACAGCCTTTGAGCCATTTCTCAGGTTGAGAAGCAACCATGGAGCCATTTCATGTGTAGATTAATTTGTATTTAAAATATCCTAAAACCATTATCAGCATGCAGTAGCCCTCTCATTGAACAAATACAGATTAGAGGTAAATGAAGAAATTCCTGTATATCAGTAGTTCTCAAACAGAGCTAATTTTATCCCAAAAGGACATTTGGCAATTTCTAGAGATATTCTTGATTGTCACAACTGGAGGTGTAATGAGCACTACCAGTATCTAGTGCATAAAGGCCAGGGATGTTGCTACACATTCTACAATGCACAGGAAAACACGCCATATACACACTCACATAACAAGAAATTGTATATCCTAAAATGTCAATAGTACCAAGGTTGGGAATTCTTGCTGTAAATAAAGATATGAAGCCAAATCACATCCTAATTCACAAAAACTGGGAAAAGAGTTAGGGCTTGTATTATCTACTGGTCTATAGCAATGCTGCTACAAACATAGTGGCCTAAAACATGCCTATGTATTATCTCAGATATTCTGTGGTCAAGAGTCCAGACTCAGCTTTGGTGAGTCTTCTATAAGGCTGCAATAATAGTGCCACCCAGGGACGAGTTCTCATTTGAATGCTGGACTGGGAAATAATTCCCAAGAGCATGTGGTCATGGGCAGTATTATATACTCTGGGACCTCAGTTTCTTGCTATCCTCAGCTCCTTGTCCTCTGACTCTCTCTAAAGGCAGCTCACAACATGGCAGCTTACTTTTTCAAAGCCAAAATGGTAATTTTTTTTCATAAGGCAGACAATATATAATGTAAATGATGTACATGATCACATACATTTCATCAACTTTGCCATATTCTATGGGGTAGCAGCAAGTACAGATCTCACACACACTCAAGAGTAAGGAATTACACCAAAGTATGAACACCAGTAGGTACTGATCATGGGGCCACTTAACAGTTTATCATAGGGAATCTATATATTCTGTTTGTTTTTGCATTTTAAAAATGTTCTATTTCTGTATTACAAAGCTGTAGTCATCAAGACAGTATGGTATTGGCACAAAAAGAGACACATGGACCAATGGTATAGAATAGAGAACCTAGAAATGGATCCACAGATATATGGCCAAATAATCTTCAACAAATCAGGAAAGAATATCCAATGGAAAAAAGACAGTCTCTTTAGCAAATGGTGATGGGAAAACTGGACAGCAACATGCATGAGAATGAAACCAGACATTTTCAAATACCATACACAAAAATAAATTCAAAATGAATGAAAGACCTAAATGTAAGATAGGAAACTGTCAAAATCCTACAGGAGAAAACAGACAGCAACCTCTTTGGCCTTGATCCACAGCAACTTTTTACTTGACACAGGCAAGGGAAATAAAAGCAAAAATGAACTATTGGGACCTCATCAAGATAAAAAGTTTCGGCACAGCAAAGGAAAAAGTCAACAAAACTAAAAGGCAACTGACAGGATGGGAGAAGATATATGCAAATGACATGTTGGATAAAGGGGTAGTATCCAAAATCTATAAAGAATTCACCAAACTCCACACCCGAAAAACAAATAATCCAGTGAACAAATGGGCAGAGGACATGAATAGACACTTTTCCAAAGAAGGCATGCAGATGGCAATCAGACACATAAAAAGATGCTCAACATCACTCATCATCAGGGAAATAGAAATCAAAACCACATTGAGATAACACCTCAGATCAGTCAGAGTGGCTTTAATTAACAACTTAGGAAACAACAGATGGTGAGCATGTGCAGAAAGGGGAACCCTCTTGCAGTGTTGGTGGGAATGCAAACTGGTACAGCCACTCTGGAAAACAGTGTGGAGGTTCATCAAAAAAATGAAAAATGGAATTACCCTGCAACCCAGCAATAGCACTTCTAGGAATTTATCCAAAGGGGACAGGAGTGCCGATTCAAAGGGGCATGTGCACCCCAATGTTTATAGCAGCACTGTCAACAATAGTCAAAGTATGGAGAGAGCCCAAATATCCATCAACTGATGAATGGATAAAGAAGATGTAGTATGTATACATAATGGAATGCTACTCGGCAATGAAAAAAAATGAAATCTTGCCACTTGCAACACTGTGGATGGAACTGTAGGGTATTATGCTAAGTGGAGTAAGTCAGTCAAAGAAAGACAGATATCATGTGATTTCACTCATATGTGTAATTTGAAAAACTTAACAGATGACCATAAGGGATGGGAAGGAAAAATAAGATACAAATAGGGAAGCAAACTATAAGAGACTCTTAAATACAGAGAACAAACTGAGGGTTGATGGGGGGTAGGGGATTGAGGGGGGTGGGGAAAATGGGTGATGGGCATTGAGGAAGGCACTTGTTGGGATGAGCACTGGGTGTTGTGCGTAAGTGATGAATCACGGGAATCTACCCCTGAAGCCAAGACTACACTGTAGGTTAACTAACTTGACAATTGAAAAAAAAAAAGTTGCTATCCATTAAAACTTAATTGGCTAAATGTAAGATACTTGACGATAAAATACACATATTGTCATTCAGGGAACTAAAAGGGAGATCACAGATGACTGTCACTTGGTGACTATCACTGCTACTTTTTTCACATGTGTAGAATATTTGAAATAATCAAAGTGCTCTTTCTATAATCAACTCACAAAATTGCCTAGTTTATTTGTTCCTCTCTTTCTGTAGATCTATATTTTGTCACTTTTACCTTGCCTACCTCTCTGTTGGTTTCATTTTCTTTCTCTGTATTAAGAATCTTCACATCATTTGGTGGTTGGTGGTGGGGGTTTTGGGGAGCAGAAAGGCCGTCTTGGGTCCATTACTGCTAGTGAGTCATGAAGATCGTTCTGTGTTTAAAATACATAACTGTAAAAAAGTAAAAATAAAAATATATGTATAATCATAAATAGGATAACTTGAATGACTAATAACTGAAAGTACTGTGAGTTACATAACACAAAAATAGGTATTGAATCCCTCTTTCCATAAATTAAATTTAGCTTGTTATAATAAATATGTTGTAATGAATTTTGTTTACTGGACACTTGCTGGGGAACATTACCTGTTTGCTTTTACTTTAAATGTGTGCTGCATCTTTATTCTTTGTATGCAGCTATGTCTCCTTTTGTCTTTAAGCCATATTTATTTCTACATTGTTGGAAATTAATGCTAGTGATGAGAATGTAATACTACAAAGGTTGTAGTATTATAGAGATTCATTGTTAAGCAGTGAGGTGCAAATATTAATGAATAAGAATTTTATGATTACATTGAATCTTTTATCCATTTGTGTCCTCTTAAGATGTGTAAATAAGTATTGTTCTTTTCAGATACCATTTGATGTACTAAATATGCTGTAAGACATATTCTGGGATATTTAACATATATGTGATGACCAATAAAGTTGTATTATCATAGGTACCAAGTGTGCTTTTCACTTTCATAGGAGAATTCAGAATTTCTAGTTTATATCATTTGTGTTTATAATGCATAATTTTAGGGGATGTGGAAATTATACAAATAGATTTTTTTGTTTCCTTCATATGATTTCCTTTTATGTTCGCACCATTTGCTTATCTTCAATGGATATTCGCAAGTACACAAAACATTTATTAAGCACCTATTGTGTGCCAGGAGCTATACTGGATGTAGAATATTGCATTATCATTCATAAGCCTACTTTGCCAAATTTTTCAAAGAGAACTAATGCTCATCTTGGTTTAGAGATTTGCCCAAAGTGTCATAGCTAGAATGTACAGGAGCTAGTACCTATAGGCAGATGTCTCTTCATGTGGCTCTATGTAGCTAGTGGTGTGATTAATGATCACTCTCAGAAAGAATGCAATCTTAAATTCTTGTTGTGAATTTGTATCCTAAAAATAATAAACATATGTTGAATACAAGTATGAGTAGTCTGAAATAACAACTTCATTAATTTTTTCCCGTTTCTGCTTACAATTACTTTAAATCAGTTATCAAAAGGATTAGTGATTTAACCAAGTAAAGGGAGTGGGACACGGGATGGAAGAATACCTAAAACTGAGCATAGAGTGTTCCAGAAAGACATTCACATCATTGAAGATGAGAAGGGGCCTTTCTGGGGACACAGGAAATAAATCCAGGATGGTTAGAAGAGAGAGAGAGCAAAGGCAGGGAGGCTTAAGTGGTGACTGGAGAGGTAGGCGAGCTGAGGATTAGTGGGCTTTTTAGGTCATGTTTAAAGATTTTGACTTTATAGTACGATCAGTTGGGAGCTTTTAAAGAGCAACAGCATCAGATTTGCATTTTTCAAAGATCACTCCAGGTACAAGGTGAAAGATAGATTATAGGTATTCATTTGATGATGTCGGGAGATGACTTCACTACTGATAGCTGCAACTACCTGGGTGGCCCTCAAGAATATTATCCTTAGTGGAAAAAGTCAATCTCAAAAGGTGTCATGCTTATAATTCTATTTATGTAACATTCTTGAAAGAATGAAACTATAGAGATGGAGAATAGATAAGTGGTTGCCAGGAGATAGCTATGGGGAGGGTGGGGGCGGATTTGAATACAAGGAGTTGGCACAAGGCAACTCTTTTGTGTGATGGAACAGTTCTGCTTCTTGAATGTGACAGTGGTTATACAAATCTATACCTGAGATAAAATCTCATAGAACATAAGCATGCACACATAAATGAATGCAGGTAAAACTCTCTATATAAAGCCTGTCTGTAGTCAGACCGGTACAGCCATGTACCAATGCCATTTCCTGGCTTTGATATTATACTGTAGCTATATAAAATCGTGTCATTGAGGGAAGCTGAAGGAAGGGGTTGTTCTTACTATTTTTGCTACTTCCTATGAGTCTATACTTATTTCAAAATAAAAAGTTTCATTTTTAAGACTATTATAATAGAACAGGCTTTTTAAAGAACGGGAACAGTGATGAAGAATAAGTAAAGCAATGTTCTCAGCACATCAGTGATCAAATTTGCAAGTCCTGTTACGAATATTTTGCAGTGAATCAAGGCAGTTGATGATAAAGTACATTTATTGGACAAATACTAATTGAGCCTCTCCTCTGTGTCAAGTCGCTGAGGATGGTGGTCAAGCAAAACAGCAACAGTCTGTCTTCATGGGGCCTTTGGGCTACTTGGCCTGCAGAGAGTGTTACACAAATTTTGACACTCTTCTATGTTAAGATCAGGTTGTATTTCCAAGAGATCAGGCTCCAGGCAGAATTTTATCACTTGTGGACTCCTAAATTATATGGACCGTCTACAATTTTGAATCCAAAATAGCGTGATTTTGTTCATATTATGTATTTCAATATTGACGTAAAATGGTTCTTTTCTTTCAAGCCCCCCATTTTACTTTCAAAGCTAAATACTAATTTTTTAAAACGTTTTGAAATATCTTTTATGCTCCCAAATCTGGTCATCTTAAAATTTGAAATACCACAGAGCAGGCACATGATTTTGAAGTAATTTTTTCTTTATTTATATTATTTTTTGTCTTAAAAAATAATTTCCCATTGGAGCACAACTAACAATCTCAGTTGTCTTTTCCAAAGCTGGGTTGGATAAAGTGGGTGGTAAATTACTACAGGGGTTTTAAATGTCATTCAGAGACTGAGGTGAAAAAGATAAGCTTTATGATTTTATTTCAGGCTGGCCTATCTTCTCTGTTATAGACACGCAAAAAGTATTTCACCTTCATAAGTTAGATGGCTGTTGAAAATTCTCCTGAAAGAAAGTTGATGGCATCTTGGGATAACCTGAATTTGATTATAATAACGTTATATTATTACTGAAGGTTTATCCTGTGTCAGTATTCTCAAAGTAAACATAGAGATCCACATTGTTAAAGATAAGGAAATTTTGACTTTCTGGAGGATTAATTTGCCCAAAGCCAAATAACTAGTGATCTAATATTTGAACCTAAAATCAATGCTTTTTGCAGGATACCACTGCCTTTTACTGTATTATTAATACAGTAAATGCACTGTTTTATGAAGTTTTTGAGGTTTCTTCATAGATCTCTGAAAATGAACATAATTCTTTTCAAGAAGAAAAGTATCCATTTTATTTACTTTTTTTTCCTAGCAGTTTGGAATATATGTATGATGTGCATGTATTTGTGCAGATACATGTATATTTTCTTTCTCTGTTTTAATAGAAAAACCTGAGAATCATCATCCTGTGGGCAGATTCCCCCTAAGCAATTTGCTTCTCTGACCTACTTATCACTACCTATGGAGTGCACGACTCCATCCTCTTAAATAATAATAATAACCAGGAGAAAGCAAAATCGGGAGGCTTTATTACTCTATTAATTTGGAAGGTGATGGGTAGGCATGGTTGGCATGATGGTTGAAAGAAAAATAGTTTGGTGCATAAATGAGTGAGGAGAAGCTGCTAAATTCTCAACGTGAGGACTAGTTGAAACATTTCCTTTAGATGCCCTGAATTCTGTTCCTCAGTCTATAACAGAAAATACCTTGGCCTAATCATTCAGTTGCCTAATTCTCAGTTCAACAGGGCTATTTTTACCCTTTCCTTTGTTAAAAAGCAAAATTTAACAAAGGAAAGGTCTAATTGGTTTTATTCAATGATTTCATGAGTTGGGCAGCACACTGTCTAGGAAGGGGCTATACAAAGTGGAAGGTTTTTGTAGACAGAAGGGAACAGGAAAAGGAAATTTCTGGCAAAAAGTGGAATATTTTAAGCAAGGTGACCTTCCTATGGGGAACAGAAAGAGTCTATCAGGGCAGGTTAGTCATTAGCGCTGACCATGTATTTCCAGACTAACTGGTTAAAGGTTACATTCCTGGGAGCGGCTGAAACTGCAGTTAGGTTAAGTTTTAAGTCTTGGTTTGCTGACTTGGGACTTAGCACAATGGACTCCATTTTGAGTATATTGCCTTTTTGTTTAAGACATTTATTTTCAAGAGAAGTAATTATAAATTAATAGCATCTATTTAAATATTTAACTTTCTTGAGTCTATATAGTTTCTGACAGTTGTAGTTTGGCTTTTGAATATTGTGTGTAAAAATTTGAAACTGTTGTATATCAAATCTTACAAAATGTAATCTGGAGTAGCTGATTAAATTATTTAATCCAACTTTATCAAAATGTCAATGTAATTCAGATATAGTAGTATATATACATAGATCTTCAGAAAATTCTTTTCAAAATAAAGCATAGATATTTATTCCCACTCACCTAACATGCATGAGTGAGTACTCAATGTATCCCAAGTAGTATATTTGCATGGAAACAAAATAGAATGTCAAATTTCCCTGTACTCAGGAAGAATTGTAGAGTTTAATTGTGATTTTGGCAGACAGACTTAATTCATATATCAAGTCTTTAATCTATATGTTGATTAGTAAGTCATTTAGAAGGCTATCCAATATGGTTGTGGTTGCATTTGAAATTAATCATTTATATGCCAATTACACAGCGGCCTTCCTTTTTATTATTTAAATTATGTGAAAAAATGGACTGTTTCCTGGACTCACCAGTATGAGAGAAATGATGGGCATGGTGAAGAGCCACCCTTTGATTTTCTACAATTGATGATAAAATTAGATTGCCCAACCTGTAAACTCCTTGAAGAGAGGGACCATGTTTTATGCAAACTCATATGCCCATTCTAGCAGCTAGTTGGAACTCCTATTCATGGCACTCTCAGGTTAGGTGAAAAATCAATGCTAGAGTTTTTTGGAGGGGGGGTGGGTTAAGAAATATTTCAAGGTACTTAAATAGCAATGTAATATCCTTTATTTTTCCAGACCGTAAACATAAACAAAAACAAATAACCAAGAACAGTAGCTATCCCATAGTAGAGGCTTATGTTTTATCAGTTTCTTAGAAACTTGTGCAAAGGTAACAAGGACAAGGATGTATATATTTTTCAAACATCTGCAATAGATCAAAATTACTAAAATTGCATTCCTTAAAAAAAAAACTTGACGCGTAAATGATGAACGCTTCTTCCCTGTTCACTTGAATATTTCATTTCCAAATACAGAGGATAATTTTGTTTTTCTTGAATTTATTTTAACTTTATGCTTATAAATAAATCATGCATAACCCTTCTTGAATTTCAGTATCACTTTATCTCTGTAGGTAAACTACAATTCACAAGTTAATAATAAAACATATGTCACTGCAAATCTCAGGCAATAACTCCAGTAACTGGATAATAATGATGTCAAATCTGGGGGAATAAAACATAATATTGAGGCTAGAAGTAAGGAATTATTCTAAATCCTAACAGCAATTCAACTACTTCCCCTTCTTGAATGTTTTACTGGTCGTCGAGAAATCAGCAAACTCAAACCCACTTGAACTGATTTCCCCAGTTTGTTTGCATGGTTTTGTCACCACCAGAGTTTACTTAATATTCTCATAAATTAAAACTTCTAGAAGGTTTACAGTAAAGAGCACACTGAGATGCCTCTGTTGATTATAACTCAGGAGCCCTCAGGAATATTTTTATACAGTATGAGATCAATATGTTTATGTGGTTGTTTTAAGTTTAAATAAATGATAATAATTGAATGGAGCTAGAGAAGAATTCACATGAGAAGGACTAACTCTCCTTTTGTTAAATCAGTTCAATTCAGTCAACAATTATCGAAGGCCTACTATGTGTCAAGGAGGATCATCGTACCCAGACCCGAAAGCCATCACCTCCTCTATCAGACCCCGTGCTCTCGTGGGTATATGTGGATCCCCACAGCATGCTGGTCGTTATCATCGTCACCAGCACCTCAGATGTATGGCCACATAAACACTTGTTCTTCCTACTCCTGCTCTTCGCCCATTCAGTTACTCTTAACCACGGCAGTGTAAGCAAACCTAAGTCAGATCGTGTCACTGCTCTGCTCAGAACCTTCCAGTGAATTTCCACACCAGATAAATACCAAAGTCCTCACCATACCTATAAATTCCTATGTGCTACAGTCCCCACCACCTTTCTGGTCTCATTTCATAGTTGTTTTCCCTTACACACATTCCTCCAGCCACACTGGCCACCTCACTGTGCCTAGGCCTTTAGAGAGGCTGACTCCTCTAACTGGCAGGCCCGTTATTCCTGATTCTCAGTCCGCCACTTGTCACCTTAACAACAAGTCCATGCCTGACACCCAATTAAAACTTGTAATTGCCCTCTCCCAGCACTTTCTCTTATTTTCCCCTGCTTTGTCTGTTACTTTTATCCTTAGTACTTTTTAATATAATATACTGTATATTTGAATTTTTTGTCCTGTTTATCTCTCCTACTAAGATGTAAGCTTCATGAGGACAGAGGTTTTTACTTTTTTTGTTTTTATTGTTCACTTCTATGTCCCCAGCATTTAGAATAGCACTTGGCACATAGTAAGCAATCAGTAATTTTTGGTTGAAGCAAGGAATAAGTAAAAATATTATTACTGATAGTAAATATTTATTAATGTATTATTCACTGTCATTTAGTTTGTTATGTACTTTAAATCCATACTGCCATTTTTTCTCAAATAAGTATATTTTTTTCTCAAATAAGCGTATATATTACCTCCATCTAAGTGAAAAAAAAAACTAAGGCACAGAGAGTATTATAATTTGTTCAAAGTCCCATCTCTCTTAAATGATTGAGTATTTATATAAGTGTGTTAAAAGAAGACATTTCTGTTATTATAGTGTTTTACCAACTTTAAGATTCTCATGATTTCACCTTTTAATATTTCATAAGCTAGAGTGCACCTAACAATTGAAGACATGTCAGAGTTTAATTAGAGATTTTTTTATAAGTGGCACAAAGAATAATTGATGATGTTGTACATTCAACAAAATGCAGTGTATTAAAATCTTCTTGAGGGTGGTACTCTTTGCTTTGCCTCTGAATCTTTGGTGCCCAGCACAATGTGTAATATGAGACAAACACTACCAAATGTATACCAAATGAAAAATATAGTTGGTGTATTTCTCTTCTTTCTATTTCCTATCATTTTCAGTAGCGTTTTCTGTAAAAGCCTCTTAGAGGGGGCATCATGAGAGCAAGGAACATGATAGCTATATTCAACATTGTATTCCCAATACAACTCCTGTCACATGATAGTTGATTAATAAATATGGGTGGAATGAATTTATCTTGTAATTCCTAGAACTGAACTCTCTTATAGGCACATAATGTATGCCATATATAATACTTAAAAAAAAAAAGGACTTTAAACCTCTGCCAGATAACATAGATACACAAAGGTTTGGGAGTGAAACTATTTGTATTTAAATGCTGGCTTTATCACTTATGGACTATGTGAAGCTAGGAAATTCACAAAACCTCTCTGTACTTCCATTCTGCATGTAAAGCGTTAGCACACTGCCTGGTATATAATATATGCTCAGAGAAAGTCAACTATTATTTCACATTATTATTTACTGCTTGTTTATTATCTACTTGAATGCTGAGCAATGTATTAAATTTTGTGGATTCTACAGTTTTTTTTTTCTCAGCCAGTCCTGAATCTTTAGGAGAATTAGAAATGATAAACAGAAATTAGCTCAAAGATGATTACTTCCTCTATTCTTAACAGCAGAGGGCAGGCTGCTTTCTTGTGGATCAAGTTTAGGCTCTCAATGTTCCCTCCAGGTTAGTATGGTTAAGAGTGAGGTCTCTCTAACCATGCCTCAGTTGTTTTTCTATTCTTCTACTTATGAACTTTTAACCTTTGAGAAATTACTGAATCTGTTGGTGCTTCAGTTTCACCATCTGTACAATGAAGGTAATTAATTGTACCTCCTCACAGATTTGTTGTCAGAATTAAATGGGCCAATTCCTGTAAAGTGCTCAGAATAGTGCCTGATCCAATAATAAGAGTTCATTAAGTACCCAAGAGGTCTGAACCATAGTAATACCAATAAAAGTACATGTGAGTGGTGTTTGGGACAAATTAATTTCCACATTCATTAAGAATTTTTACATATGTGTTTCTGTTATTAAATTTTGTCTGCGTGGTTAACACCACCACTGTCCTAATGAAAAGGGAAGGATTTTGATGGACTTGGTTTGGACTTTGATGGACTGACTCCTGGTTCTGTCACTGGACAGTCTATAAGCTTGGGAGAATTACTTAATTTGACTTCTTTCATCTCTGAAATGAAGGTAAATATATCTCCCCAAAGATTGTTAGGAGCACTAAATCAGAACACATATAAAGTATTCAACATAGTTCCTGGCATAGTAGGGCTCAATATGTAGCAGATAATTTTAATAGGTTGCTCTAAATCCCATATTTTAGCTCACTATTTTACGTAATAAGTGTATTACAAATTCATGTTTAATTAGAACAGATATTTTCCTCTATTTGCAATAAGAATGATAGGCTATGAAAAAATCAGAAAATGTAAGTAGATTAAATTACAAAAATAAATATTCCTTCACATGGCTGATAATTTGTGCAATTTCACTATCTTAAGAGGCCATTGAGCCAAATATAATGAATGGATTCTGAAGAGAATTGGATAATTTCATGACAGATAAAACTGATGTTTCTCTTTAAAAACTAGGTATAATCAAATCAGCTGCCACCAACTGATATCCATGGAGACCAGGCAGAATTTCTTTCTACCCAGAGCACTACACAAATAACCAAAAGCCACTTGGAGTATTGTTACAGTTTTAGTTTTCTTATTTCCTATATCAAACCCTTGGGAAGATTTCTTCAATAACTGACCTTGGATTTAAATAAATACCTGGAGGGAGGGGAGAAGGAAATGTTTCTGTAGTTAGCCAAATGTTATATGTTGGAATGAAGTTAACACAGATTAGAAAAGGGAAAACCATGAAGGGGGATACATATCTTAGAGAAGAAAGGAAAAAATAAAGGCAAATCAGAAAGAAAGTTCATGCACTTTATGAGTAGAAGGTAAACATTTCTTCTACTGTGAAGTTTAATCTTCTGTTTTAAATTTTATAGTTTTTTAGAAGATGCCTGTATTACTCTGCTAGGGCTGCTATAACAAAATATCACAGACTAGGTGACTTAAACAACAGACATTCATTTCCTCACTGTTCTGGCAACTGAAAGTCCAGGATCAAGGTACTGGTAAGTTGATTTCTCCTGAGGTCTTACTCCTTCACTTGGAGATGGCTACCTTCTCACATGACCTTTATTCTGTGAGCGTGTCTCCCTAGTATCTCTTCCTCCACATTTAAGGACAACAGTGCTATTGGATTAGGGCCACACACTTATGACCTCATTGAACCTTAATTATCTTTTTTAAAGGCTCTGTCTCCAAATGTAGTTATAGGTGAGTTAGGGCTTCAATGTACGACTTTGGGGGGAAAAATTAACAATGTCCATCCCAAATAATAAATATGGTTTGTGATCAAGAGTAGTAATGTCTTTTTTAGAATCATTGTATTTACTTAAGTCCCTTCTTAAAGCATATGATAGACTCATGGTTGTGGAATGCATGAAACAATTCAGAATGTCATTTTGATAGCTTATTATAAAAACATGGAGGAATTAGAGGAAACTGATTTACTTTCTATATGTATAATTATGATTCACTTACCATTTGAGCCTATGTTTTCTCATTTGTAATACAAGGAATTCATAGTTATAATTATTCTGCAATGAATTCAATCAGATAATAGAGATAAAGAAGGACATTGAAAAATGTAAAGCACCGTACAAATATTGGTGATTTTCACTGTTTTCCATGAGTGTACTCCACAAACTATAACCTGTAGTAATATTCAAAATAATATTTATTCCTTTCAAGGAAATTGAAGGAGACACAAATTAAACAAAATAAACCAAAATGTAAGAATGAAATAGACCATGGGCAATATATTTCAGTAAACAGGAGAATTGAAATTTTCCTCTGGAAATAGGTTAAATAGGAGGGAAATTATTAATGTGGAGTTTAGTTACTTTTATGAAAATGCTAAGCTACATAAGTACAATAAACACAATAGCAATGACAAAATAGTAACGAAAATTACCCAAGCTTGATAAAGTGTTATATGCAGATAGTCACTCGCACTTATTTTCTTTTATATTCTTTTAAACTTTCCCTGATACACAACCACACGAGGCACTTAATAACATAGTTTTATTAAAGTAGCTACATTATCAGGTAAGACTTGATAACAGGATCTAGTGAAAAAGTGTCATATCATTTCTTCCTTACTGGAAGATAGAAAAATACAAACTCCTGTGGCTTACGGTATGGGCTGGAACTTGGCCAAAGTGTGCTGCTATGACTCCTCAGTGATTGTACATCTTTTTTTTTTCAGTATCTAGCAATAAGACAGGTTCTTTCTTGGGCACTGGTGATGACATGTATATCACTAGTACCTATTCTGCCGAAGGATGGCACTGAACAAAACTCTTGAGGGTCTTACATGGCAGTAAATGGAATAGAAGGGTTGGGGAATCAGGAACAGCTTTTAAATCTGACTTTTATTCTGCTGAAAGTCAAATGATATGAAAAGGCCCTGCTTGTATACATCTCTCTGCAGCACAGTTCCAAGGAAATAAGTTCTATATCGATCCCGAACATTAGTATGTCTGTATTAAACTGAGTCCTTGCGATGTACTGCATAACAAATCAAACTTTAAAAAAATCTCTTTTATCGGTATCATTGCTTCACAAGAGTGTATTCAATTTAAATATGAATGTTGTGAGATAGAGTCAATTTGGGGAAGAAGAGTTCTTGCTCCTTTTCATTTGAGTTCTCTGGTAATTTTTTTTAATGATAGCATTAAAATGCATTTATAAAATAACTTTTTTAGCCTAGCAACTATAAGGACTCTTAATGACCCCATTTGTTATTTCCCTCTATTTATCTTTTTTTCCTTTTTTGTGTGACATTTCAGAACTGGACTCTCCCCTGCCTCTTTGACCTATCCCTGATAGTCATCTATTTTGACTAAGGCCTAATTTATTGTAAGTCAGACAAAAAGCTAAAAGCTGAGGAAGTAATCGTGTATAAAACATATTAGTATATAACCTCATCTTGATTCTTTGAAAAGGTCCTTTGGTGGAGATGGCATCCAAGCAATCCCCAAAGGCTAAACAGAAATTAGCCAGGTGGAAATGGGAGCAGGAACACTGCAGCATGTGCAAAAGCCCTGAGGCAGAAAGAACAGGGTGCAGTTGGGGAATTACTGGTAATTTTGTATGGGTTAATAGTAGAGCTGAAAGATGAAGAAGCATTACAAATGAGCTAGAGAAATAAACTCATGAAGGGCTTAAGGCACGAAGAAAAGGAGTCCAATCTGTGTTTAGAGGGCAGACAGAAATGATTTAAGGGATTTTAATCTGGGGAGTAACACATTTCAATTTATACCCTACAAGATGCCTCTGGCAAAAGGTAGAAAATTATTTCAATGGGATAATTTTAGAGAAAAATAATGAACATTGATTTCCATTATGCTGTGCTATTGTTAAGTACCTTTTGGTGTGATACTGTAGTCTTTAAAAATCTGAAATCCCAATCATTTAAATAGGATATATATATATTAAATCTATGCTAAAAGACAAATCTATTCAAAATTGGCAAGTCCAAAGTCACAGCAGACAAGCATCTTGTGATAATGTGTCATCATTCCTTTCCTATGATTTGTGTGATTGAGACAATAGGCTGGTCCATGTTTTCGCTACATGGGGTATTGTGCAGTTTTATCAGGGCAAAAATGTTTGCAAAACGAATCTCCTCCCTCATAGAGCATTGTATGCTAATTAAAATATCTAAATGAAAAGAAATTCACTCATTTAGAAAGCATTCTGGAGTATCTATGTAATTCTCAAGAAACTACAAATGAGACATGGCATTTTTTAAGTTGAAGGAGCCAGAAAAAATACTTGGAGTTAACTTTTAACTATTGCCTTACTATTTTATCAAGTAATATAAAGTTAAGAAGAATTTTTCCATCAGCCAGAAAAATTTGCACAAAAAGGTTCTTGTATCCCAGCCATGACACCACTGACATGTTGTTTTTAAGACTAATACTTAATATTATTAAGAACAATATTATTTAATTTTAATATTAATTTATTTTAATAATATAATTTTAAATAATATTTAATTTCAAGTTATTAATATTTCTTAGTTTTATTTTTCTTTTTGAGATATTGCAATAAATTTAAATGCAAACAACATACATTAGAATCACATTTCTACTATTTATAATTTTAAGAATTCAACTTTAGTTATGTTGCTAAATTTTATATTTGAATTGTGTTAAATTGTGTCAATTTTATGAGTTCTGAATTTTGCTTTTGCAAAAATAGATACTGAAATACCAGTATTGCCATTCTGTTCTAGTATTGCTTTCACTGGCAAAAAGGTTAAAAGCATCCACTGATGATGGTGGGGTGAATGCAGATAGTGGTGATTGGGGAGAGAGAAAAGTAAAAAAAATGAGACAGAATCAACAAGACTTGGCAGTTTGGGGAATATGGTATAAATGAAAGAAGAGGAAAAAAGATACCCTCTCTTCCTTTATGATTTTGAGTCAATGAATTTATGAGCATTACATTCACATAGAGAGAAAACACAAGAGAAAGAAAGAAAGCTGCAAAGAGGAACAGAACAGGCAGGACAGCTAGAAAAATAGCATCACGTCAGAAAATGCTACAATTTCAGTGATTAAATGTTCAGGAAATCCATACCCCCTTCCCACCGCCATCTCTGTCTTGTTTGGGGAAGCTTTATACGTACTAAATGCACTGTGATGGATGTGGCTTCTCTTCTGGGATAGCAGAGTCAAGTTGATGACATGTTAAAGACGGCAGACAATGAATGACAAACATCTGGAGGCTTAGCACAGGACTCCCTGAGTTCCATAACCCTGAGCTACTTTGAATCTGGTTAGAGCCGGTGTCCCTAGGTTTATTGCAAGTAAGTGAGGTTAAGCATAGTTTCTAACCTTACAGTTAGGAATGCAATATATGTACGTGGAGGACTGGCATACTCTTGCATTCCTATGATGGAAATGTGAATGTATTTTCCCAGAAAGGTGATTCTCTGCAGTGATTATTTCTATAGTATTGTTACAACATTCCTTTGAGTACTTCATAGGCTTAATAACCTATTAACATCTGGTCAAGGAGCCTTACTAGTTTTATTTGGAATTTGGCATACATACTAGACTTTAAAAAATCTAGTTAGACAATAATTAATGGCACAACTGATTGGAAACCACTTATACTTCACACAGTTTTGTTAAGATGGGTCAGTTCTAAGAGCATTGGTAGATCGTCAAGTTAAAGAGACTCTACTCAGAATTGTCTTTTCTCTTTTAGCTTGAGAGCACTTTAATTTTTGAGGCCCTTTTTTTCCGATCCTTTCCCCCTAATTGCTTCATCTTTAGAAACTCATGTTATACTTAATGTGAAAAGTCTAGTTTAGGTAGCTTTCTCCCATTCTGTGTACCAGGTTTGAATATTCTAAGGTGAGGGCTTTAAGTATTAATCCTCTAATTGTTACAAAGGCTTGAAACGTTAAGAAGCTTACTAAAGAGTTGAATTATGCTGTTAACTTTTTTTTCTGCGATTCGAGCTGAGTAGAACCATGAACAAGACTTCATTTGTCACTGGTCAGCTGGCCGTCATCATCCTGAAGTGCCACTTCGATACCTTGGCACTGGCTTATTTTTCCCATGTGGAGGGCTCTTGGAATTTTCAAATGAAAATGGTTTCTGAAGTATGAGGACACCTTGAGGTGATGAGCAAGCAATGTAGGTCTTTTCTTTTGAATTTTATTTCAGAAATCTCTACCACAGGACCTCTTGGTATGGGAAGTACCACCACCAGTACCACCCTGCGGACCACAACTTGGAGCCCAGGCAGGAGTACTACCCCATCAGTGTCAGGAAGAAGAAACCGGAGTACCAGCACCCCATCTCCAGCTGTGGAGGTGCTTGACGACATTACCACACATCTGCCATCAGCAGCGTCCCAAATCCCAGCCCTGGAAGAGAGCTGTGAAGCCGTGGAAGCCCGAGAAATCATGTGGTTTAAGACCCGTCAAGGACAGATGGCAAAGCAGCCGTGCCCTGCAGGAACTATAGGTAAGTGTGTCCTAGAGCCAAGCTAAAGAAAGGTATTCTGTTACTTTAGCTTGCTTTTCTCCCAATTGTTTCTTTAGTATTTTTGTTTGTTTGTCACTACATATTTTTGTTAGTTCACTTGAATTCTGAACTCAGCTGAATGACTATTTCAAGCAGTGTATTTTCAGAGTTTGAAAATACATTCTGAAGAAGTCACTGGTGAGGATTTGGTGGGGATACACGTGAGGTCAGTGTTTTCGCCCACGGGGGGAGGTCCCTGGGTGGAGTTGCAGTTAGTCTGTGCATGTCCTGGCTACTCCTGAAGGCCAGCCCTTCTGTGCAGCAGCCCGGAGCGAATCAATGGATTGGAAGGGAGTTAGTTCTCGTCCTTGGCACCGACCATCAACTGTTGATTGCAGAAAATGGGGTCAAGGACTTTTACATTAGAAGATGATCATTGAAACTACCTAAAATTTAACGGAAGAGGAAGTTTGACTCTCCTTTTCATAAGTCATCATAGCCATCCCTTAACAGTCAAGGGCTCTTCACATAGACAGGAGTCAGACTCCCACTACTCAGTATCCACTAGAGAGAGCAAGCTTCATTGTTTCCTCTGAGAGACAGTTAAGAGCTAAATAGTTCTACTCTACTTCCCCCCCTTTTTTTTTACTGTTGCAATTCATAACATCCCCCAATGGTAACCATATAAGTATTTACAATTGTTAAGCCAGAAAATGCCTGGTTTTCTTATTGTCACATACATTGATCTTCATAAAGCTAATACTTGATACACTAAATAAAATGTGCCTTATTCCATAAAATATGTAAAGAAAGTAAATATACAATAGATGTCACTGTACTAACAATAGTGACTACGCCTTTGGGTATTATTGATCTGGTTGCTTCAAACAGGTTTCTCTTAGAACTGTTCTAGTGGGGATATAGCATTCTGAATTCTATAGTATATGAAGTGGTAGAAAGACCAAAAAGAATATTGACTTTTACACAAGTGCACATTTAATTTTTTTTCAGCAAAGTGTTTAAAAATATTCTGAAATCTTTTTTCCCTTTAGGAAAGGGTGCAATTCAGTTGTGTTACTGAAATCAGTGTGATTCCAACAGTTTGAAACGTTGCCTCTTAGCACTGTCCCCTTCGTTCTGGACCTCATTTCCTTCATTTCTAAAAGAGAAATAATAACAGCCCCCCCCCCACCACCCCGTCAAATGTTTGTTGTGAAGGTTAGTGAAGTACTTTATTTGAAAGCAGTTTGAAAGCACGACAGAAATATGTCACCATTGTTCTGTGAAAGTTGGGAGAGAGATTTAAAGGGAGCCTTCTAGAGCGCTCCCAGGTGAATGTCCCTATGCTGAAATCTTATTTTTAACCTTTTCTTTGTCTCCTTTGCTGTTTAGACCCACACATGCTGTCACTTGAATTTGTGCGATAGTGTCCCCCAAACCTTCACATCTCCCCCTCAAATTCATCCTTTCTGCTGCTGCCACAGTTATCTTACTAAAACCTTAATCAGCTCATTTCTCTCCTCTGCTTAATGTTCATTGATTTTCCAGCACCCACAGGTGGCAGACCAGGCAGTTTATGATCTCACTATGCCTGCCTTTCCAAGCCCATTACATATAACTCTCCTGTACAGTAGACCTCAATTTAAAACATTTGAGGTTTCCCAAGGACAACATATCTTCTCTGCACCTGGAGTGCCCTTTCCTACCTTGTCTTCCTGAAAAACCTGCAAACTGATTCCTTTAAGACTCAACTGCTACCTTGCCTTGTGTGAAAACCCACACGATAAGCCCCATGGTGGCAGGCACCGCATCTGTCTCACTTATGAAATTGTCCTCTGTAACTGGTGTAGTTGCCAGCAAGTGCTTTAAAAATATTGAACGTTTTTGTTTGGTTGGTTGCATATCTCCAGTGTCCGTTGTCTGCCAGGCTCTGGATGTGGTGTTTCAATAAACATTAGCTTAGCTTAATGATCTCCATTTTGCCTGTGTTCATATTTAAACATAACATGGATATAAAGTCATTGTAAGAAACATGGTTTGAGTATTTAAAGCAGACCTTTTTCTCTCATTGTTCTAGGAGTGTCAACATATCTATGCCTGGCTCCTGATGGAATCTGGGATCCCCAAGGACCGGATCTTAGCAACTGTTCTTCTCCTTGGGTCAACCAAATAACACAAAAGGTAAATCACGTGACTGACAAGGAAGGTTTTCCCAAACTTAGATCCTCTGCTGTTGACTCTAGCTGGTACAGACAAACTGGTTAAGATATTTTTTTAATTAATGTGGAAATATTCTTCCATTATATTTTTATTTACGATTTAATGACACCCTTTGATATGTGATGAGCTAATCTAGAATTTTGTTGTTCTTAAAGGGCAAATCCATGAACTTCCTCTAAAGCAGGCAGTATTGCTTATGATAATTTTATTAATAATAAAATTTTTATGGTATTTTGAACTATAGGTATAAAAGTTCAAGAGGTATTATAAATCAAGCAAGCAAAACATCTAGCATACATGCATATGGATTTTCCTGTGAAAATAACAATTACCAAAAAAAGTCTGCCTTTGGAATCTTAAGCTATTTGATAAATGTTCTGTAACCTAATCATTTATCAGTGTTAAAAGTATATGTACGTGTGACAAAATCTTGCAGACTCAAATTTTCAGGGCTTATTTGGTTGCAATATGTTGAACATTTTTATTATTAATGCACTGTGGGGCTTTGAATTGATTTCATTACAAACAGAGACCAGATGTGCATTTATGCCAAAAGGGCTATGGGATGAATCCTTATTATAGCAATTTGTGTGGATTTATGCACTCCTAAAATGAAGAGTCCTTCTATGGCACATTAGCTATGCTGAGGAATTTCTGAAAGAGATTTTTTCCTGAGAAATATTACGAATGATGGCCTTTCTAAAAGCCTGTCTGTGCCATTTGCCCTTTTCTCTATTTGTTTTTAACCAGGCTGATCCTCAGTAATATACTGAATAATAATCCATAAATATCTACCCAGTAGATTATTTAGCAGATGAGCCATAACTATCTATTTACCCTAAATCATGGAGAACAGTGGTTATATTGACTCTAGTTACCCTCTTACATATGCATCTCCACACTTGTTGCTATTCATAATGATGCTTCTCCAATTTCAGCACTGTTCCTGCCACAGTTTTTATGTCCTTTGATTTTATTACAGTGTAGCTCAGACCCCAGGGCAAATAACTCTTGCTGGATGTGATCAGATTAAGAGATCAGTAGCATATCTCCTTACATTAGCAACTTTTAAAAAATACTCCCTACATACTTAGCCCAGGGGTTGATATTAATTCAGTAATAATTCACCTAGAAAGCTGAGTGTTTTCATGATAATTCCTGAATATGGTTAGACTATTTCATTGCAGGAATTACTGGGTGACTTTAACTGATAATGATGCTTAATTCTTTTCTTTCCTCTGCAGACCTCCTAATCTTATGACAAAAGAGATAATTCTTTGCAAAGACCAGACAGCTGTTGCCCATTTGATTTATGGATGGGTGTTTTTTTTTTTTAATATAACAAATATGTTCCATTATTCTGGAGCAATTCTGTTTAATCCTGTAGAGTCTGTAAAATTGTGTAAGATTATAATTATAGTAAGATTATAGAATTTAGGCAATGAGAATTTATAATAATACCTTCGCTGCAGTTTTCATAAGTTTATAAAATCTTCAAAAGTATAACAGGAGGCTTGGGAGTAGTCTGAATCAGATTATATAAGTAGCCCAATGTCAGTGTTGGAGCTGGGGTTTTAGCTGGGTCTACTTTTATCAAGATATCACGCATAGCCACAACACTGGTTAAACTAAACTGCACAGAATTCCTGCCTTTACATCACACTTACTTCCCTAGTCTCTCTTCACTTTTGTCCACCCTTTTACCTGGTGTTCCCCTCATACCTCCAAATATTTATGCTATCCGTTGAATATAAAGGGTAGTTGAACAGGTTTCTTTACCATAAAACTCCAACACTTTTAAATATTAACATTGTAAACCTCCAAGAGAGAATTTGTGTGCAGTGTTCACTGAGCGATTTGTCCGTATTATCTCCCTAACTCTCCAAAGCATCTTTCACAGAATTCATACTTCTGCTCATTTCCTCCCTCAGTACCTGAGTCCCAACAACAGGTAGGGCATTGGAAAAGGATTTGTTTCTAGCAGTATTGGGGGAGCAAAGGTGAACTGCGAGGGACTGAGCAAGAACCCAGTGCTAGTAACAGAGGTGGAGCTCTTCCCAACCCCAGGCCCACTGTTGCTGGATAAAAGGAGTGACAAAAAATTGGAAGCGGATGTCTTTGAGAAGAAAGATGGCCTACAGACAAGAGACTCAGCCTAGCCCCGGGCAACTTTTCAGAAGAAGACCAAAGGGAAATAAATACACTGACCTCACTCTCCCTCCTCCTATTCCCTTGCCCACCCTCCCCATGGACAAGCCCAGTGGAAGCCAGAGAAGAGGGGCGCTCTGAATAACATCCTTCTGAGTTCACCCTCTAGGGCAGAGAGCAAGATGGAGGAGGATGGAAAGTGGCCTTGACCCAGGAATTGTATAGTTCTCAGTGTTGCATTTCCCTTCTCTTACCCCTCTTCCCTTTCCCATCCACCTCCTCTTCCCCCTTCTCCCTGCACTCCGCCTCTCCTCCCTTCTGCCTTTCCCATGCCCCATCCCCTGTCCTCTGCTCTGAACTTTCCCCTTTTTCTAGTGGATTTTTTTATGTCATGTTGAAAAATTAAAGTGAAAGAGTTATCTTTCATGGTTCATTCCTTCTCTCTTCCCCCTTTTGTAGTCTTGTGAACTTCAAACTTTTAAAATAAAGGAACATTTTTGACCCCCAATGACAGCACAGATGAGAAAAGAAAGGAGGGAGTAATTCAGTATAAACAGTGTTTTCAATGTCCCCATCTTCATGAGCGCCTGAGTGAATGCATCGTAGCCTGTGAGGCACCTCCCTTATGACTGTACAGTGCTTCTCAGGGAATTCCTGAAGGCTTTCAAGGAAAGAACACTTCTGGATCACAGTCTCAGCATCTACACCACAGGGAGGACTATTCTTTTCATTATCACTAACACTATCCACCCACTGTGTGTCCGGCACCCCTGTAGACAGCAAGTATACACAAGTACATGCATCAGGATGCTTACTTTAGTTTGAAAATGCAAACTATATTTTCATGTTTGCTAAGAAATGAGTTATGCACACACACCTCTGCCCCCCCCCACCCCTGCAGTCAGGCCAGAAGGGAGAAAACAGGCAAACAATTTTGATGGCTTCTGATCCATGAGTGAATTCAGGCCACTTCCATACTGGTGAAATTATAGATTAAATTTTGTGTGGTGATAAAGTGTAGCTTATATTTTATTAGCGAAAATGTAAGCCTTTGAAGTCAGAATTTCATGAAGAAATTTGTTACAAATGAGCAAGAATACTTTCATAATGATGAGGTTTAATAAAAGCATAATATGTACAGAAAGAGCAAGGCAAAAATTTGTGCACAACGTGGCCTTTACTCCAGCAGCAATAGAGAGGGAGGTGGGAGAGAGAGGGAGAGAGAAAAATTGGTAGGTAGGTGGATAGATGGATGAGTCAATGGTTAGATGGGTGGGCGGATGGATGGATGGATGGATGGATGGATAGAAGGAAAGGCAGGTTCAAAGATAAATAGATGAGTGGATAGAAAAATAGATTAGTCTTCAAATTAATTTTTTTAAATATTTTCGAGCTTCTCTTGACAGCAAGCAGATTGGTTCAGAGCTCGGCCTCTTCACACATATGTAGCAAAATATCGTATTTTCTCGCCATAATGACTGCTTACTAAAACACAGTTTCTCACTTCAGCTTGATCTCTAGGTTAGACTCAGATTCTCCAAAAGGAGTTTATATTTTCTGTGTTGCACACCTTTAAAGAGCTGATTGCACTTTACACTCCCTCCAGTCAATTTAAAATTCTTTGAAATTACAGTTTTGAATAGCTTTCATATTTCTTTGCATTGAAGTGAGGTAAGCTTCCTCCTTGATTGCCTAGTTCAACTATTATATGGAAAAGAACTGACTGAATTGTCACTGGAAAATAGTCTTTCTGTTTCTAACAAACTGAAGACTCTTGTCTTTTGTTTGTTCACAAGCTACTGACAGATTTTGAGATAAGTAGAGTTCTCCCTGCGTTTTCTAATGAAGGATGTGAATACCTAGAATTTTTGCTATTTAATTGTATAAAATAAGCCAGTTGCCTGCCTTGGAAGAAAAGTCGAATCCTGTCACCCAGATTTTAATTTCTCCATTCTTTTAATCTCCATAGAGATTCTGTAAATTGCTTCTTAATTTTATCAGAGATTGGTAGGGTTTCTAGGACTTCAGGCTTATTTAACCTACTTTCAATTGTAAGATAGAAGCATTTAATTGTCTCTATACCTACTTGACTCTGATTTACAGCAAAATAGCATAAGTAGATCTTTCAAAGAAATGATAGCTATATACTTAAACACTATGAGAAACTCCTTCATGAATTGGTTTGGCACCCGATTAATGTTTGATGTAATAAATCTCATAAAATGTCAAAGCTTATTTCAAAGAAAATTGTTTTTACATGTGTCAAAATTTGACATGTAAATAGTATCCATCTCTGTCATAATTATCCTCAACTAAAGCTGCAGGGTTTGCCTTCCCCTATTCAAGTCCTGAATATAATCCCACCATTTCAATACAGGTGTTAATTTACTAATCCTCACAGAACTCGTAAGATTTCTCAGTGTATGTGCTTATTGCTGAGAAATAACTTCAGTAGAATTTAGTGAAAGAAATGTGAGAGACAGACATTTTCATTAGGTCTGTAAGCTAGGATATACAGAATAACATTATTTCAACCCTGCCTCTGTGCAGAAGCTTGAGGCAGATTCAAGATATGCATGTATTTGTTGTATAGAAATGAGATACTTGTGGTCCGTGACTGCTGGGGTGAGAGAAGTAAATAGGGCCATCAGGACAGGGGAGTAACCTCTGGCTGCCACTGGAAAGAATATGGTCAGTGAAAGCCTTATCTGGAAAGGCAACCTTTGAACTGAGCGGTGAATGTTGAGGTCATAATGGCTGTTGGAGAATCCAGTTAATGGCATTACCATGGAGTGCCTCTCTTCCCTTCTCCTCCCCTCAGAGAGTAGGCCCGTCAGTGTACTTATAAGTCTCTCCCAAATCAGGCCACTTTCCACTGTTCTCCACTGCTGCTACCCTAACCCACAACAGCTTCTGCTGCTGTAGCCTCTTAGCAAGTACCCTGTCATTCATTCATTCACTCCTGAACCCTCTAATCCATTCTCCTGCATTTGATTTCAAACACAACTCTGATTAGATCACTCCTGTTTAGACATATTAGTACCTTCCCTTGATCTTAGCATGATCCACAAAATCTTCATCATGACTTATGAAGGGGACAACTTAATCTGCCCCTTGCTCACTTCTCTGGCCACCTAAATTCGAGTTATAGCACCCCGTGTGCAGTTCCCCTAGGACCCCATACCCCTCCCTCCTGAAAGTGTCGTCTCTGCCTAGAGGCCCTCACCTATATCCTAACCCAATCCTTTCTTTTCCTCACACGAAACATTCCTCCACCTCACACAAAACATTCTTCCTTAGAAAAGCATTTCCTAAATTATTCCCTAACTTCATACAGTCGATTAAAAGGCCCTTAAACTTGGATTCTGTATTGCACTCCACAAAATTAAAATTAAATAATTTTGTAGCTAATTTATTAAGAGTTCTTTCCATTGCTAGTACGTAAGCTCCTTTTTATTGGGAACCATTTTATTTAGTATTGTAGCCTCAGACTTTAGCATAATGCCATTAGAAATTCAAATTTTAGTTAAAAAAGCAAATGAACATGTAGAGTGAATAACTGTTGAAATTATAGAGATATTCATCCTATTTTTAAAGCAAGATGCAGTACATATTTACCTCATAGACAATACAA
This sequence comes from Felis catus, assembly GCF_018350175.1. Taxonomy (NCBI): domain Eukaryota; kingdom Metazoa; phylum Chordata; class Mammalia; order Carnivora; family Felidae; genus Felis; species Felis catus. The sequence goes on along the minus strand of NC_058371.1, from coordinate 154,876,223 downwards.
TTTATACTGTGTAGGTATCAATATTGAGTTCTGAAGGTGGAAAAGTGTGCTTTTCCTTTCTGTTGTACCTACAGTATCCTGTCTTCCCAAACCATGGTTGTTATAGTTGTTTACTTTGGTTGCCTTCCCACCCCATTTCCAGATGTTTTCTACCCCTCTACTAATATTCCCATAATACCTCATATACAATCCTGTTATTAAAATTGTCTCGTTGGGGCACCTGGGTGGCTCAGTCTGTTTAGCATCCAACTTCAGCTCAGGTCATGTTCTCACGGTTTGTGGATTTGAGCCCTGCATTGGGCTCTGTGCTGACAGCTCAGAGCCTGGAGCCTGCTTTGGATTCTGTGTGTCCCTATTTCTCTCTGCCCCTCCCTTGCTCGTGCTCTCTCTCTCTCTCACAAATAAATAAACATAAGAAATAAAATAAAATTGCATCATTGCATTAATGTTATTTAATGTTATTTAATGCCTCTAACCCCAGATGCCTCTCAAACTTTGTTCAACACAGACCATTTAAGTAAATCAAAAGACTCTAGAGGTCCATCTGCCCTGACCATTCTCATAGAAAACTAATATATGTCAATAAAGAAATAGAAGAAAACAATATAACAACCAACAAAGGTACAGAACAACTGTACAGGGGTGCTTGGGTGGCTCAGTGTCCGACTCTCGGTTTCTGCCCAGGTCATAATCTCAATTTTGTGACTTCAAGCCCCGCACTGGGCTCTGTGCTGACAGTGCAGAGCCTGCTTGGGATTCTCTCTCTCTTCCTCTCTCTCTGCCCCTCCCCCATTCACACTGTCTCTCAAAATGAATTAAAAAAAAATTAAAAAGAACAATTGTACAGCAGTGATTAACAAAGTAAAACCATAGAATTCTACAAATATATTCATTATTAGAGGAATAGCATAGATAGAAACTGTAACAAATGCCAGCCAACTCTGTATCATGTGTTGATTAAAAGAACATCCTCTTGGAAAATTATGGGAATTCCAACCACTGGATGTTCATATGCACACTAAAAGTTTTTCAAAGTTACCAAGCACTTGTATCATGTGCACCATTCAATAAGTCTGAATGGAATACTGAATTTGAAATCTTTGCGAATACCTAGCTTCTCACTGATTTAAATTAACGAATACTAAATTTTGTAAATCACCTATTGATTATTAGATTACCAGTAAACAGCCTTACATTGTATATAAAATTAAAATGTATGAATTACAACCACATTTATTTCACTCTGAGACCACTTGAAAATACTTTCATGACAGTCAGTGGGCCATGAATGCTACTTTGATCCACATTGAATTTGTTATGTACTTATCCTTGAACCCTGTAATATGCTCCATTTGGTTACAGGTACTAGCTATGTAGGTCTTGACCATATTTTACAAATTTATTAAAGTTAGTGCGGGTGTTTACAATTGTAAGGATTTCTAAAAAACACTGGTTATATATAATAACTACTTTAACCATTCTTCTTGTAAAATTTAAACATTACAGAAAAGGATTTTTCCTTTGATTCCCATCTTTCAGACTTCGTGCTTAAATATATGTAAAATAAACACATAAAAATATCATGTTTTTTGTATTTCTTCTTCATAGATAGCATGTTTATATCCTACTTACATTTTGTATTTTTATTTCAAGTAGCATGCTAATAGATATTAGCGTAAATAAATACTTTTTATACTTGGCATTTATTTTAACTCAGCATTGCGTGTTGAAATTTGATGTTAATGATATTGATCTCCTTTATACTTTTAAACCATTGCACCATATTCCATGATATTTATATACATGAGCAGTTTTCTGCAGGTCACAATCCATTTTGTTTTGTATTTTAAACAAGCTAGAATAAACATCTTTGAATATTTCTCTTTTACATCTGTGGGATTATTTGTTACGGTTGATAGTGATAAGAGAAATCCCTCAGTTATATAGTCTTCGCATTACAAAATTTAATGGACATTGGTAATTAATTCTACGTGGGGCCTATACAAATATATATGCCCAGGAGCTGTTTCTGAGGGTGAGAGACATTTCCACAAATCCTTCCCAACATTGTGTTACTATACTTGCTTCGTTTTCAATTTGGATCTTTAAATATACTTGAGGATATGATTATTAATGATATAGATGTTCCGATAACCCTAACTTATTTATTTGTTTCTTAATAGTCAATCCTGCTATAAATATTTATTGAGCATCCCTGAGGAGATAGTATTAACTTACATGACTAAGAGTCTTAGTCTTGCTCCTTATAGCCTGAACACCTGCTAGAAGATAACCTTACAGAAAGGACTTTTCTCTGTGTGACCCTACGTTTTATATAGGACGGTGCTAAAAAAAAAAAAAGTTTCCGGGGCGCCTGGGTGGCTCCATCGGTTGGGCGACCGACTGTGGCTCAGGTCACGATCTCGCAGTGTGTGAGTTCTAGCCCCGGGTCGGGCTCTGTGCTGACAGCTGGGAGCCTGGAGCCTGCTTCAGATTCTGTGTCCCTCTCTCTCTCTGACTCTCCCTCACTCATGCTCTGTGTCTCTCTGCTTCTCAATAATAAATAAATGTAAAAAAAATTTATAAAAAAAAGTTTCCTAAACATGACACTATTATATATTTAACTTGTAATACTGTAAGATATCCCTATCTTCTTATTACCCAAAGCTATCAAATTTGTTCACGTGAACATGGGTTATTAGTATCTGTCTTTTTAAATAACATCTTTGGGGTATTGACAGTTTGATATATCTTTATAGAATATAGTTGAAAAATAAGCATGTAGCTTCAGAAAAGGAAGATGCTAGAAACAGCAGTAATTTGCTACCTAGTGCAGTGGGAACAAAATCTCATATTTAGTTAAGAAGAAAATGAAGACCCTTTGAAAAACAGGGATTGTATTTGGGACAAATTTTTACAGAGTTTAGCATCAGTCCGTATACATTGTGTATTAAGTGCTCAATTAGGCACAATGGAAACTTTGTGCTTGTCTCTTAGAATATGGTTGGGGATTCACAACTGTATCATCACAACTCATCAGCATCCAATTTAGAAACTCACAGAGAAAATTATAGGGCAAACCTTAGATGTGACCACTCAAATGGATAATTAGGGTGAGAACAATTTTTAGAAGACTCCTCAAAGGGGACTTTCCTAAAGATATGAATTTCAAGTTAGGTATTGTGGGAAAAGATGGATTAGTAGGAAAACCTGAGACTATCTTCCAGGTGAAGCCGGAGTTAAATAACTATGTCTTGGCTTGATGATTATAATTCCCATGCAAAAACAATTGTTCACAGAGACCAATAAAATCCCTTACTTAAGATCTCTTTCCTTTTTATTCTGTTTTCAAAAAACCGCAGTTGAAATCTGGAGAGACAGCTGCCAACATAGCTAGAGAGCTGGCTGAACAAACAAGAAATCATTTGAATGCTGGAGACATCACCTACTCAGTCCGTGCCATGGACCAGCTGGTAGGGCTCCTAGATGTACAACTCCGGAACTTGACCCCAGGTGGAAAAGATAGTGCTGCACGGAGTTTGAACAAGGTAAGGACTTCAGCTATATATTTTTAAAGCTGTAGTAGGATCAGTGAGCCTTTCTTGGTTAATTTCTCTCTATAAAATTCGTTCATTCTAAAGAGCATCTCTAGTTACATTCAGTCTGCTTCACTATTTTATTATTAATGATGACCCACCCTATTTGGCCTCTAAAGACACAATAAATGATAATCTCTCTCTTTACAAAATGTAAATTTTTTGAATTTACAATTCTATTTTCTTTAGTGTTTACTGTTTTGAATGCTAAATTCTGGCAAGGTCAGTACGAGTAAATGTGATTTATTTTGCTTTTTTTCTTCCTTTTAAACTTTTATTTTAAAATAATTACAATAAAACAAATGTCTAATTGCAATAAACAAAAGTCTAATAAGTATAAATTTAGAAAATAGCAACAATGAGAAAGGATATTAGCAATTCATTAAAGATGTTTTAAAAATGAAATGACTTAATCTAATTAATATTATACTTAAAAACTCATGAGGCAAGTAATTAGGTTTTAATTTGTATTTCCTTTTGATATTTAAATTACCCAGATTTTACTTCACTATGTTAACACTTAGAAGGTTTAATTGTATTTCAGCAAATCTGAATAATGAAAATAATACATTTTTAAATTTCAGAGAAGATACATTTTATATATTCTTATTGATACTTATAAATATACAATATATTTATATACATTATATAAACATATACAAGCATTTTATGTTTATTGCATATAACCTATATACCATATAAGCACTTAACTTATATAAGTATGTAAAATATATTTTACATATTTATAAGGAATATAATTTATTACTTATAAAATCACATGGTGAAATAACTCCATGATCAAAAACAAACTAGAATTGCTACCAGCAAATGACATATGTTCCCTGAAAGATCTTTGTGCAGGAGAAGTGATCAATTATGGAAACTGGATTTTAAGGCCTTGAATGTCTGATAGTCCTACTACTGTATAAAGCAAGAATTTGGCAGTAACAGACTAAAGTCCTCAATGGAATTCACTAAATGAACATTCCCCTTTAGAATGACAAATGACTTCTGAGTGGTGTTTTAATATGTTAAGTTCTTTTGTGTCTTATTAGACTAGAGTCTCACTGATAAAGATGGAAGAAATTTTTCCAATAATGATGGTTGGATATAGGAAAGCCTACTATTTTATCTGGCAAATACAGTTTTTCCTGCAGTTTCATCCTCAGAAAACAGATTCTGTTTTATCTAGTAGATATAAATCATTATTAGAGGTTTGTTTTTTTTGTTCATGCTGAACATAAAGGAGTTATTTTTGTCACTTATACCCCTGACAGAATCACAACCAAGTCCCTGATAAAATGTAATCCACAGCGGCCTATGTAATCTGGGCATGCTGTGATTTTAATGTGTTATTACCCAGGCTGACTGGATGCTATTAATGAATATTGCCGCCAGCTATTGTTATCCTAATGTACTGGAGGTAGTAATTTCTATTAATGTTACATATCCATAACATTACTTGTTATAGCAATACTTTGTATCTTTATTTAAAAATGATGTTGATGTCTGACAATATCAGGTAAAGCTGGCAATTAATGTCACATTCTAACTGGCTACAGCTAATCAGCTTGCCTACTCTGAATATCAAATAACTACATAATGGGCAAATTTCCATTTGTGAAGCTTTTTAATGCTTTCTTTTGTTTCCCATTTGGCTCTTTTCAGTTGTTTATATAATGTGGTTTGTCATATGTTAATTTGCATGATGGGGTAAGGAGATGGGAGGGCAAAGGTTATTCACATGCTTGCTGGCTTGCTCTCATATCCTGTGGTTCCCACTGTTCCCCGAAGCAGTTATAACCCATCAGATTTGCAAAGTCAACTTGGTACAAATCAATTGAACTCCACATTGAAATTCTGAAGGGTTTAGAGTCCTGCAACACCAAGATGCGAGTCAGTGATCCAAATGACAGCGCTGGCAATTTACTTGCACTCATTCCTCACTTAATTCTGTAGAGGAGTAACTGCAGTGTGCTCTTTGAAGAATGCATGAATTAAAGTTGGAAGAGTATTAGCCACACAAAAGGCATCAGAGTAACTGCTTCTTAAACCTGGGTAATTTTCTCCTTCAACAATCAAGGCTACTGAAGGGAAAAAAAAATAGGGAAGTGGAAGAAAATCACAATCGAATTTATAAAATTTTGTGTCATTTATTTAAACAGGGCAATTAAACTTATTAATTATTCATTCCATCATCAGAAAAAAAAACGTTTGGGATTGAATATGAGTTGTTGTTAACCTTTTGCCCAGAAAAACATCACTCAGTATGCAAACAAATAAAAACATGCTTCTTATCCCACAGAAGTTTCTAAAATGTATAAATTTTTTTGGTCAAAACTGTGAAAAGAAATTATTCAAGAAATAAAAGCAGTGATAAGTCAGAAGATGAATCACATTCTTCTAATCAGAAGTTACTTATCTGTTGGTATCTTTCCCTTGGAATCAAATAACCATAATGAATGGACATTTCTATTTTTCTGATAAACAGAATTTTTTGTGTTTGAACATACGGTTTGTGGTGCATATTAACCATCTCTATAATCTCTAAACCACAAACAATGTGGGTTCCAAAGTTTTGATATAACTTCCTTAACTTCATGTCTTCATTTGTGGCCCATGAATTAACCGCTAACCTGATGTGAAATGAATCATTTCAAATAACTGAAGTGTAATGATTATTACTAATTTCTACTACATTTATTCCCAGATTTCCTCCCATCATTAACAACTTTATACCACACAGTTTCCACCTGGCTTATTCTGAAAGGGCGTTGGCGACTGTCTTTCAAGCCATGGCTTACATTTTGCTGCTGCTTAGCTTTCATTCTCCTCTAGAAAGTAGTGCACAACAGAATAAGGTGTTTTGTGTAGATGCGTTCTTTTATTTTTCTTGTTTTCTTCTGTCACTAACTTGTTTTTTCTATTCTGTGTTTAATCTGCTGTCTTAATGGATTCAGCTTCAGAAAAGAGAGCGCTCTTGCAGAGCCTATGTCCAGGTACTTTCTGCGTTTTTATAAATGTGTTAAGTTGTTGAATTGTCTCTGTTGGTGATAGCATTGATGGGCATCTGATAGAAAAACGGTAACGTACCCTGTTGAGCTAAAGGGATTTCAGGGAGGGTATGAAGGGTGGGGACAGAAAGATATATGAAAGGGTATGTGCTGAAAAGAAATCTGGCAGTGCCCATGCTCTGTCATCCAAGATGAACACAGACCAACAAGGAGGTGTAACTTGGAATGTGAGCATTTTGATCATAACTGAAAGGTGAGTTGGGTGCAATACGTAAATCTCTAATTTCTTCATAGAGGTGTGTGTGTGTGTGAAAGCATTTCATTAATACACTGGGCCAGCTAACATTTGAGTAGCAAATCATTCAGAAATGACATTTAATCAGCCATATAACACAACGAATAGTCCAGAATACTTGGAACATCGTGCTTCTGTACCAAAATATTCCACCCACATGGTGACTGTCTTACCTTCCCACCCATTATGAACATTTTAGTCCTGATATAAATATAATTTTTCTCCAGCTAACATGTTGCAATTTGTTTCTAAGCAGGGTAGAAACCATTACTTTGTTTATGGGGTCTGTGTGAAAAGAATGGCAGAAACAACCTTTATAGTTATTTTTACAAGGCAGGAAGGCAGTGTAGAGGTTTGAAAAATTTTTTTTCCTTTTTCCCCTCTAGGTTCTTTGGCTGGTCTAATAATTAAATTGACATAAGACAGATTAACAGGAGGAAAAAAAAAACTTTAATTCCAGATATACAGGAACCCCCCAAAGACATGAACTGGAAGGCAATCAGGCAATTGAATGTTATTCTAAGCTAAGGAATGGGATAAGGACTTGAGGCTTCAAAAAAGAGGAGGGACAATAATTTACATCAAACAAATATTAGAAAGATAAGCTTTTAATGTGCATTTTACTGTATAAATTTATGAGTCTTTGAATGTAAGGAACATTCAGTTGTTTTTTTGTTTTTTCCCTTTATATATATATGATATATATATATATTCTATATATAAGATATATATATATCATATATATATATATATATATCTTATATGTATATTCCCTTAAGATATATCTCCTGTCCTCTTAATATGTATAATAGGTACAGAAATTGAAGTATCCTTCAGCAATGAAAGCTGAAGATCATTTTTTAGCAATTTTAGGATTGTTTTTGATTGCAATCTATGCTATCCCTTTAATAGGGCCTTGGAGATAATTAGCCTTTTGGTATTTAAATCTGTGAAATGCATGGTCATTCAAACATGAATCTCTGATGGAAAATTAATAGCACAGTTTATTCAATGGCTGATTTCCTGGTGTTATAATTGCCTGGCTATGAATAAATGTTTCAGTTATTGACTAAACATCTGATAAGACCAAATACAAACAGAATATTTGTGAAGTAGAAATGTTCTGCTCACTAAGACATGGCATTACTTCTATTCATTTTAACATAGATGATCACTCTATGAAATTCTAGGGTAAATAACACTTTAAACTTTATTTGAATTTTAAAGACTTGTTTTATGTTGCCTATTGTTTCTAGGTTTGGAGCACTTTCTGAGCTATGTATATGATAGGTTTAAAACACACTAGAAGTGCTTTATGCATTAAATTTGAAAAAAAATGTAGCTGTTTAAACATGAGATTCTTTAAAAATGTGGCCTTTACATCGGTATAAACAATGATTCTTCTAGGTTTGACTTTGACCATGAAATCCATTTAGCTTTTAATTGTTTAGAGGTACTGTGTCTATTCTATGATTTATCTAGATCAGTCTTTTACTTCTTCATACTTCCTACATTTGTTTATTAAACATAAAAAGCACAGTAAAAACTGAACTATCATCTGGCAGCCATGATAACTGAATACTGTTCTGTAGGTGAATAATTAAAAGGTGATTGCTTTGATATTTTAAATAATATGTGAATCTCCTAATACTCAGTATGCTCATACCTCAAAAAATTTAACAAAAACAAACAAAAAAATTGGGTCCAGTATTTTTTTTCATTTAGTTTTAATATAGATTACACTAAAGTCTTTGTTCACTACCAAAAGATAGAAACTGATACAAGTCATAGTAAAAAAAAAAAAATCATTAACATGTCTGGGGCAAAATAGATACCTTCATTCAAGAAGAGAGTGTTAAGTATTATGCCAAGAAAGAGAAGTAAGGCTTGTGTTACATCTGTAACACGTACTGTGATGTCCTATATTAATAAAAGGTACCTTAAAAATGAAAATGAGTTCACTGAGATCTGGAGAGATGAGATGATTGGCCCAAGGTCACCCACTAGCACCGAAGGCACCAATGCTGTTGTCCTAACGTGTCTGTAATGTTTTTGCAACATCAACAGTGATTTATTGTTGAGAATAAATGCATTTATCAGGCACTAATTCTGTGGCCATCACTGTGTGGAGCAGTTTGCATAAATTCTTATTTAATATTCACAACAATCTTTTGATATAATTATAAGAGAGAGAGAGCAGGAGAGGGATAGAGGAAGAGAAAGAGAGAGAGAATCCCAAGCAGGCTCCACACTGTCAGAGCAGAGCCTGATGTGGAGCTCAAACTCATGCACTGTGAGTTCATGTCCTGGATGGAAATCGAGAGTCAGATGTTTAACCTACTGAGCCACACAGGCATCCCAATTATTGCTATTTTTAACTTAGAGTAGAGAAAATGAGACCCAGGGAGAAAATTAAGTGACTTTAACAAGATCATACCATAGTAATGAAGGGGGTCCTGAATTCAAAGCTTGGACTTCCTGATTCTGAAGCTCATGTTCCAAATCCCTAAGATATGGCTATTCCAGAACTGACTTCATTATTTGGTGTTAGGAGTCAGGATAGATCTACTGGTTTACATTTACTGATTTATTTTATTTTATCTCAAGGATGATATAGAATAAAATAGTTTTATTTTCCTTCTTGTTTGAGGTTCAGTTCACATGGCTGTATAGTAATAATTTTGTACTGCTATGTTCAAATACACACATAACTTGCTTTGAGGTCCTTTTGTTTTCAGAGGACACTGTGATCAAAAAATCATCATATTAAGAAAGGAAAAAACAAATAGAAAATACGGTAACGCTGTGTTAAAGGAGGAACTGTAAAACTGTTTTCCAAAGTGACTGCGCCCTTTTACACTTCCAACCAGCAATACATGAAGGTTTCACTTCCTTCACATCCTCGGCAACACTTGTTATTTTCTCTCTTTTTTGAGTATAGTCATTCTAGTACAGGTGGATTGCAAAAGTCCTTAACTCCAGTCATGGAATGGGGGCTTGGGTGGGTGTGGGACTGTGGTACGTGAACCAGTGAAAAGTCATATGACTCCAAAGAGACATCCGTGGTTTTCATGAGACTCTGGGAGTACAGGTTGACCTCAAACCACTCAAGAACTGCTTTCATGTTGTATAAATGAAACCAGAACTTAGATTTTCATTTTTTTCTCAATTGTCAATCCTGTGCCCAGTTTTTAAATAGTAATGTTTGTTAGCATTGTTCTCTTCTTTAGAAGGAAATATTAAGAAATACTGGCATTCATTTTTCACAGTTTTAAAAGCAGGACATTTTCCTAGCTAAGCATTATATATATTTAAAAAATTTATCAGCCATTCTTTTTGTTCTCCAGATCTCAGAGGCAGCACATATGCCCTGTAGATTCTGCAGTTGACCTTGCTTAATGGAAAATATAAGAACATACAGTTATGGATATGAATCTTTTGAGTCATCCTTTGGAAGCTGCTATTACCTGCACAGTCAGGCTGAGAACTGATTGGAAAAAATTGGTAGATAGATGCAAATGAACACACACACAGTTTTCTTCCTTCCTTCCTACCTTCCTTCCTCCTTTCCTTCCTTTCTCCTTCTTCCTCTTCCTCTTCTTCTTCTCCTTCTCCTTCCCTTTCTCCTTCTTCTTTTTCTTCAAAGGCAGATGGTTTGTGTTCTTTAAAGCTTACAAAGAATTTGAAACACACTTTTAATTTTAATTCACGACTATGATTTGCTCATTACGGATTTGTTAATTTAGTTTGTTTGTTTTGCCTTAATTATCCACTAGATATCTCTGGGCTAGGCACCAGCAGTGCCAAAACAATGTCTGTCTCCGACTATGGAAAAATACCACATAATAATTAACAACAAAAACATTCAGGAGTTAATAGTTGAGCACATGAGCCCAATAACCTTATCAGCACTGGGATACAGCAACGCACATAACAGGCAAAATCCTGCTGTGATATTTCTAGGGGCAGAATATAAACAATACAGTAAGTATGTGAAAAATATGGCCTATGAGATGATGATAAATACTAAGGAGAAAAAGAAATGCATCACCAAGTTGATATTTGAGCAAAACTCTGAAGGAGGTGAGGGAGTGAACTATGCAGATACACGGGGAAAAGCACTCTTGTAGAGAGACAGAAAATTTCTGAGGTAGAAACAAGCCTGTGGTATTCCAGGAGGCCAGTGCAACTGGTGCATTGTAATTTTACATTTTTTTTAATGTTTATTCTTTTTTTGAGAGAGAGAAAGAGTGAGACAGAGTACAAGCAGGGGAGGGGCAGAGAGAGAGAGGGAGACACAGAATCTGAAGCAGGCTCCAGGCTTGGAGCTGTCAGCACAGAGCCCAAGGCGGGGCTTGAACCCACAAACCGTGAGATCGTGACCTGAGCCGAAGTGGGACGCTTAATGGACTGTAACTGGTGCACTGTAAAAGAGAAGAGGGTAAAAGAGGTAGCAAGGGCTCAGATGTGACAGGCCATCATAAGGATGCTGGCTTTTATTCAGAGAGACACAGTAAACCACTGTAGGTTTCAGAGCAGAGTGATGACGTGACCTAATGTGTTTTAAAAGTAAAGAGTAGATTATTGGAGGAAAACTAGAGCCTGAAACAGGGTGACCAAGCACAATAGGGTCAAATAGACTCATTTGAGTCTCACTGAGACTCACTGAGTGTGAGATGCTGAGATAATTACTCAGGTTCAGGATTTCTTTTTAAGTGTACCAAACAGGATTTGCTAAGGGATCATATGTGACATGTCAGAGAAAGGAATCAAAATGACAAAAAGTTTTGCCTGAGCTTCTGGAAGGATGAAGTCACTATTTATTGAGACAGTCTGTCTGTGACCAACTTGGGACCAGAACAAAAAGCACTTCACTTTGGGGCATGTCAACTTTGAGATTCCCGTTAGTTGCGCAATGCAGATGTTAAATATGCAGTTAGTTATATAAGCATGCAGTTCGGCTGAGAGATCAGGCTAGAAATCATCATTTGGCAATGTTTCACTTCAAGTGGCATTTACAGCCAACGTGCTAGATGAATACATCAACACAATGAGTGTAGAGAGAAGAGGAAAGAATCTAGGACGGAGCCCCAGGATACTGCCATACTCTAAGAGGTCAGGGAGAAAAGAAACCAACAAGAGAGGCTGAAGAACAGCCTTGAGGAACAAGGGAAACCTGCAGAGCATGGCATTCAGGAATCCACTCCAGTTCGTATTTCACAGAGGAGGTAATAATGTCAATGTCTGAATCTGCTCAGAAATGCTGACACAGGTTTTCAAGGATAAAAGTAATGTCAACTGTTGATTAATTGAAAAAAATCCCAAAGCCCATATATCTATATTATTATGTGTACTTTCTGATTTTTTTTTTTTTTTACCTATTCCTTTCATTCTTTTGTCTCCAATGCAGACTTTCTTGTGAACCTAAGTTGCCACTTGCGTCTTGGACAAAGTGCAAATTGAATTATGCCCGTTTTACTTGTCTGCCTTTGGTGCATGAGACAGGAAGGATTCTAACCTCCATTTATACTGCTAGGAAGAAATTAATGAGTATTTTCAAGTTCCTTGTTTGGTCACTTAATTGGCTGTGTGACAAAGAGCTCCGTGGTGCATGTCAAACAACTTTCAGAGTCCTCTAATGATTTGTGCTTTGCTTGACTTGTGATACTATTCTGTGTGGCCTGTCAGGCTGGATATCCTTGTTAAAGTGGCTAGAATAAATTGGCTAGTGGTGTGCATACAATGTAGTATATTAACTACAGCAACAGGGAGTACTTTTAGCAGCTCTTTCAAGAGATTTCGATGTTTGCCCATAAGCATCAAAGCCAACCCAAACTTTCATTTAATATAATTAAAAGGACATCTGAAAGTAGTTTGAATCACAGCAGGTTCTTGAGGTTTGGTAACCCTTTGTTAAAACCCTGTGAACTTAATATATTTCACAGCTTGATAAATCTGCACTTGATTTGTGTCAGTAAGAGAGAAAATATAAATCTGCACCCTGCGTGTTTCTGGTGCCCTGAACCTATTGCTGAAAAACATTGAGATCAAAGAAAGTGACTTCCATCGACAAAACCAGAGTAGTTTTCTTCAGAGAAAGAAGTTGTAAGAATTCTCTCCTGTAAGTTGTAGTTATTAAATGCTGTGAGAAAGCAGTCGTTGAATCAAGACAGTGAAACAGCATGTAATGTAGCAGAGTAAATTATACAGGTTATCATTTAAAACATGGACAGGTCACTTCATCTATCTCATAATTAAAAAACCTCCAAATGACAGATGTTAATGATGGAGATCCTACTTTGACGTGCATAGAACATGATTCTGGGGAAATCTCTCAAAATTCCTGTGGTGAATGTGTCAGGTCAAGCAGTGATGGCTGCTTTACAGTCATTTCCGACTCTTCCATTTTGCACATTCCTATAAATAAACAAAATGTTCCAGCTGCTCTTTGTATATACATGGTTTATGAATGCTTCGGGAAGTAATTCTTATGAGGGTCAAAAAACCCCTTCTGTTTTTAAATAAAATATTTTCATCTGAAACAAAAACATTTTCCCACTTCTTTTCACCAAGTTGTATTCTCTCTTATAATTTTCTGACCAAAGCCTGGGTCATTAATTAATTGTTAATTTCACGTTCTTTCTAATGCATCATTGCATTCTGAAGGGTTTACTTTCAGAAAAGTTTTAAATACATAGGCTATATAAATATTATTTCTGTGCAAAAAAAAAGGATAGACATCAGTTTACTTTGTTATTTAATATCTCTATGATCACATAGCTAACCAGAAGGAAAAAGATATTAAAAATAGCATTACAGATTTAAGACCCTACTTTCTGAAGCTATCATTACCTTTTCTGATGCAGGTCAGAAAAGAAATGGAAGTTTTAAGGTGTAATTTGCAGTAAAGTAGTTGCCTGATGGCTTGGAACCAAACAAATGATTTTTTAGTACTGCTCCCTACAGAGTTATAATTTTGATATTTTCCCTTATCTAATATATTAATTTTATACAGCTCGTAGTATCACAAACTTTACTATGGTGACTTAAACAAACCAGGGTTTTATTCATATGCATAAAAAAGAAATGCAGTCCAGGATTAGCATTGAAAATTCCACATCAGAGACCAAGACTTCATCTGTTTTTCTGTTCTATTATCTTTAAAACATGCACTTCCATCCTCAAAATGAGACAATGGCAGGGGTGCCAAAGTGGCTCAGTCGGTTAATCATCGGACTCTTGGTTTTGGCTCAGGTTAAGATCTCACAGTTCATGAGTTCAAGCTCTACATTGGTCTGTGTGCTGTTAGTGTGGAGCCTGCTTGGGCTTCTCTCTTACTCCCCCTTTCTCTCTCTGGCCCTCCCTACTTATACTTTCTCTCTCTCAAAATAAAGAAAAAATGAGACGATGGCTACTTAGGTTCCAGTCGTCACTTCATGCTAATCTCTAAACAGGAAGATCTCCCCATCATCTCCCCAGGCGTTCAGCTCTTTATAACAATCACTATTATCAGCCTCTTAAAAATCCTACCAGAGAAGACTATTTTTATTCTTATCCATGTTTTTGTGATCAATTTTATTTTTATCAATCTTGTCATACAATCACAAAACCATATTGTTCTCTCTGCCTACATTAAGGACTTTGGGGTTAGTTTGTGGCAGAACCATGCAATGGGGCAGCATTCCTCCACTGAAAGGAATGAATGTGTAGAGATAGTCACAAGGTAGACTTGCATCATGGTTTACGTCAACAAAACAACTTAACCCTTCATCCGTAGGAAATGGGTTGAATAAACTGCTACACCAAATAATGGAATACTCTTTAGCTATGGAAGAAATGAGGTAGATCTTGCATTGATTTAGAAAGGTAGGTGTGGTATATTAGAGGCAAAAAACAAATAACAGCATACTTGTAGTGATCACATTTGTTGGTATATACATGTAAATATTTATAAGTCTGGAAGGATCCATGACAGAGTGATTTCTTTTTCTGATGAGGTTGGTGGTGTTATCCCATAAACCATCTTTCAGGTTTTAATTTATATACTTCTGTATTAAAAATACATTACAAGTGTATACTTTTAAATTTTTTATTAATATACATTATTTTATATACTTAGATGCCCTACTTCAAAGTGAAATTTCATATAACTGAACCGATTTTTCCCTCAAGAACAGCTTCTCTGGGTGTTTTTTCTCTTTATTTTATAACCATTCTACCAGTTCTCATAAAAATATCTAGAGTCATTATTATTTCAAGAAGAAGGGCTCTTTGGATATTTTTATGGTTGAGTTCATTTTGAAACCAGTGGAAACTCTCCTCCCTTCTGTGATACAACACTCTTCTGGCTCCTTTTTCTTCATCTCAGGTGTTGACAGTTCTTTCTACATTTTCTCTGTCATTAGTGTTTCTGGGCCATCAATTCTTCCTCTACTCAGTTTATCTGGGTAATGTCAGATATACCAATGGCTTGTTTCTTACTTAAATTTATGTTGCCTAAACCTGTATGTCAACAATGGATGTTTAAGTGAGCTGCAGCTGAGGGGGTAAGAACATGCCCCAGATGTGCCACTTTGGCATACTGATTATTTGAAAGCAACAAACATACTAAAATAACCCTTATCTTCCATTAGATTCCCCTATATATTTCCTAGTCAGTTTCCCACAATATACTGTTCCTGAAAGCTTAAAACCTTTTCCTTCATCTTGTCACTTCTTTACAAATATATTGTCCTTTTGTTTAAAAAATCATCTAAGCTCTCAGTCCTAACTGCTTCTTTAAATCTTTTTTCCCATGTAAGTTCCTATATTCACATAAAAATATTAAATAAAATTTGTATACTTGTCTTTGGTTTATCTTATATCAGCTTAATTGTCAGGTCCCATTACAGAACCTAAGAGACTGGAGTTGAGGAAAGATTTTTCCTCCCTTACCAGGCCTCTGTAGACCTTTTAAATTGATGCTATTCAAGTACATAGCATTCAAAATAGGGAAACCAAGAATTCATTATGTTCAATGCCCTCTGCATTTTAATAGACAAAGCTTTGCTTCTCTTTTTAAATCTCTACTTTTCTTCATCCCCATAGCCAGAATGCATGGATTTGAACCCTGGTTCTGCCCTACGTTAGCTAATTAACCTTAAGCAAGTTACTCAAGTTCTCTCAGTCTGTTTTCTCACCACAAGATGAGGATAATAATCACTTTTACCTCCTTGGGTTATTGTCAAAGTCAAAGGAGCTGATGCATAAAGCATTCAGATCAGAGTTTGGAACATTCTCAATAAATATTAACCATTATAATTTACATCACTCCTCTACTTGAAATTTTTCAGTGACTTCTTGTTGTCTTTAGGAAGAATTGCACACATGCTTTGCAAACATCTTAGAAAACTTGCCTTCACTTACTGTCTTGTCATGGAACCCTCAGCACTCTTTGCTCTGCCATAGGACATCTTTTCATTTCCTTGGAGGTGCTTGTTCTCTTTCACCTCCAGACCTATATGTACATGCTCTACCTTTTGCTTGTTTGGTCCATGTTGAATTTAAACTTGGAATTGTACTTCACGGAGCCTTTTCGATACAGTGCTTGAACACTGTTTCCACTATGTTAATGTTTGCCATGTTTGTACTTGTGTAATTAACTGCCCTCACTATATTGTCATCACTTTTAAGGACAGGAGAACATCTGACTTTCTTGCAGCATCTCAAATGAAGGTACTTAGTTAATATTTGGTGAATAAATGTTGAGTTAGCAAGACGTTTGAATCAAGTTTATAGCTCTACTTACCTTCTATAACACAATATAGATTTGACAGCATTCAATCATTTAATTCTAAATTAGATTTTTAAATAGTACAATAAATTACAGTTTGCTAAAAGCAATACATTTTTAAGCAACAAGGGATGTCTTAAAGAGGCAGTCTTTTCTATGAAATTTTAGTTTCATCTTGTTCTACTGTTAAGGGCTCTTATTACTATATTAAGGTCAGTTGTGTTGTATAATCTAATTTTAATTAAGACTTGAAAATGCCAACACTTCACTGTAATATAAAAGGGAATTCAGAGAATAGTAGTTTTTATATGCTTAATAATATTAAATGACAGTGATTGTAAAAAGAACCTTAGGTTTATTGATCAGATGTGTAAATATCAGTCACTCAACTTGACTTCTAATAAAAAAAAAATCCAGCAAGTTCAAAACTGTTTTTGAAGACTCCTCTAACATTTGACCTTTAAAACTTTGATTTGAATCAATATATAAAGGTAGATTAGAATACAATGTGCCCTATTCAGCAACAATTTTAAACTTTTGCTCTATTTTATTTTATTCCCAACTGATAACTTTCATATCAACAAGTCAAAAATGAAGAATTAAAGAAAGTTTAATTTTTAAAAGTATAAATCGGTATAAACTATATTATGTATTATATATGTAATTATATATTGTATGTTTTATAATATATGTCATATATTATATAATATTATATACACACATATATATAGTTAGAAAGCCGGGGATAGGAGCAATGAACACATTTAATTCTCTTTGTCTGCATATCCTGAGATTTATACATGAAGAAAAATATTTAAACATAACTATATATATAATACATGAGAATAAAATAGCAATGTTCAGCATAATGATTACAGTATATATTGGCAAAGAAATACTATATTCAGGAGAACACATCAAAAAACAAAGATATGGAAGTAAAGAGTAAAATAAAATTTCAGATTACTGGAGAGTTTGTCAAAAGTTTGTCAGCAATTTATTACCTTAAATTTATGCACTAAGAGGGAATAATTGCTCTTACCTTTGTAATGGGCTGCCTAATGATAATTTGCATATTTATAAATGTTTGTTCTACTGTAATACAAAATAACTTTTAAAAATAATGAGTAAACTTAATATAGAATTCCTTTTCTATTCTGTTTTTTTTGGGGGGGGCAGGAGGCATCTTCATAATTCTGCTTTCAATTCATCCTTTGATATGTTTTCAGAGAAAATTTTCTAAAAATAGATATCTAAACATATAGCTCCTTTGTTAAAAATACTTGGTGGCTTAATATTTTCTATGCAGTAAAGCCCAAACTTCTATCATACTGAATGAAGACCTTCTAAGATCTGACTTGTACCTACCATTTCTCCCATCACACTCACCTTGTCACACTCTCTTTCCAGGCACCACACACTTTCCTCATCCCAAACTCAACACATTCCCTGCCTCCCTACCGCTTTAGTTTTGTTCTAATCATTAATTTGCTTATTATGTTCTTTAGCCTCAAATTTCCTCATCATAATCAAGGAAAGTTTATTCATCTTTTAGTCTCTAACTCAAAATCAAACACCTTCTGGGATCTTTTCTTGTTCTTCCTGTGTAAGAATTCATTACTTTTTGTCCCATATGCTGTGAGTTTTTAGCTCTATTTTGTGCTTACCTTCTGCCTTGGAGTGTAGACAAACTGAAGGCTGACTCTATGTTTTTCTTCTCTTTCCCAACCTCTTCCAACAGTGACTTCCCTAGTTGTTTGCATATCATACATACTTAATAGGACCTCATTGCATTACATTGAAAGTGCACTTTGGTATACTTAAAAACATTTTAGAAAGCTGTTTTGTAGAATATATTGTTGTTATGCATAGTGGATTGCATTTACTACAATAACCTGTGGTTCTGCTTTTCTCCTTTTGAACTCTGATTGTCTTCTTAATTCTCTCTAATTCAGCCTGTCTTCCTTCCAAATCATGTGATGATATCTGAGCACTTTATACCCTCAGAACACCTCTTGGGAGACATGACAAAAAGTTATAGAACTAGATGTTTTCATTTTCCTATTATATATAAGGTCATTAATGATTTTGCTCAATGAGCACTTATTGAGTACCTAAAATATCTCAAGGCACTAAAATTTACTTTGGGAAAACACCAGTGAACACAGTCTCTCGCTATGAACATTGTAATCTAGTGAGAAAGCCAGACCACAAGTATGGATAGTTATAGTCAAGGTGAATAAGTACTAAAATGGGAACCCATTATGACATTGAATCTCTAAATGGTAAGGATACAGATAATATTGGCTAGTTCCTAGGGTTTTTTTCCTTTGTACTTACATATCTTTTGCTCTTATAAAACCAATACCTTCAGAGATTATTTTTTCCTGCTAGCATGAAAATGGAGAAAACTCACTTAAGTTTGAATCTTCACTGGATGGCAGTCATTCAGCAAAAAGTTATTGAACACTTCTATGCCACACAGTTTTGGCACTTCTAAATGACATGGAGTTGCTGCCTTCATGAGGCATACCTTTTCTTGAGTGAGAGATCTAAATTAGTCATGTGGATAAGTAACTAAGATAAATACTTTATATACTTTAGGTAATGATACATGATACAGAGAAAACAAAACAGATAACAGATTTACAGGTAGGGGGATTCTCCCTAGGTATGCTGATAATGGAAGAACTCTTTGTACTTGAGCTAAAACCTAAAAAGAGCTTATGATTAAAAAGCCTATCTTCAGACAAATGCAATGGTGGTAAAGTAATATATCTTTTTACAAAGCATTCATTCTATTTGGATCTTTGGTGGTTTTCAAGTGAAGAGAGAGGGGTCACTAAGTTCTCCAGGTGATTTTGCTTTCCTAGTTTGAGATTTACTCCCCACTCTTGAGTAAGAAGTGCCATTGACATGTTTCTCATCACTGATTCTAGGCTATTTCACAAGCATGAACTCTTGGAATAATGACAAAAGTTGTTACTAGAGAGATATATAGCTGGTTTTCCCCCAAATTTTTCACAGTAGTTATAGCAATTAAGTAAATGCTTCCTTTTGAAATAGTATGATCATACACTTCATAACATTTTTTTAGCAAACATACTACAATTATATGCTATGAGTGAAACTAGTCAAATGAATTTGTTTAAGATCTGAATTTTATGATTGGTGGTCCAATAATGGTGTGTAATGCAAATGTGTATCCAGAAGGATATGGGATGCCCATGATCCTGGGGTGAGTTCAAGTGACTTTTACATTTTCTAATTTATTTTTGATTTTTAGAAACAGTCAAAAGTCACTTTAGAATCTATCCATAAACTATACAACTGTATAATAAGAGTAATATCTAATAGTCAAAAGCCTCTGACCACCCCTCATGTTGGAACATAATGAGATTTACTTTCTTGTGTAGTTCTCACTTTGTCGACTGGTTAGAAAACATAAATATGTTCAAAGACACACGGAAATTTAGTGACTATTAGAATGCAAATTTCCAGTGCTGTCTCCTATCCAGTTTCTAGTGTTTTACAAAAAATAATAAAGTGAGTTAGCATTTTGTTTCTGACAGGTACATTTTGTATTAAATTTACTTTTCTGAATTTTAGATTATTTCAGTCTGTACCTGTCAAAACCATTAGGTGGTTTTTTTTCCTCCCAGATCAAATCATTTTTTTGAGAATATAAATTTAAGATAAATGCAAGACCAAGCATATTTTCTTCCAAACTTATCATATAAATTTTAGATTAGAAAAATATAGCAGAAAAAGAGAAATCGGTGAGAGCTGTTGGACATTAAGTGATGTCCCAGTACCTTACTTTAATCAAATTTATTGTACATTCCCTGTTTAATTTTGGTTCTAAGCATAGGTAAGCTCATTTCCTTGTAACCAAATAAAATGAAAGTCAATATGTTTGTAAGGAGATGTTGTTGAACTGATGAAAGCAATGCAAATAACTAGTTTGACCAAACACACACACACACACACACACACACACTGACCTCATTTCATCATTTGTGGATAAAATATACAAATGCAGAAATGTATAAGGAAAACAAAATATAGATATTCTTTTGTCACTGAAGAGTTGTGACTATTTAATTGGCATCATTAAACTGGTAACAGGGACATATCAGCAAACTTTGGAAAGTCTAAACACTGTATTACACTAGCAGAAAACAGGACAGTTTTTTCAAACCTCTAAAATACACATTATGAATTATTTAATACACATGTTCCTGTACTCTCCTATTCTTCACAGCTTAAGGTGGCATCCTCTTACAGCAGTTAAGTAGTGAAACAGTTTATGAAGATTGCATTGTAGAAGTTATACCTTACAGATCTCACTTCAGAACGGATATTTTGTAATTATCAGATAGGACATGTGCTTCATTCAGTGAACACCCCCCTCCTCCCAAACTGGATTTGGATATCCAATGGAAGTCAATGTAAGATTATACCTTAAGCACGTGTTATGAGCCAGGCAACATAAATGCATTTATATTGCCAAGCAATATAAAATGGTTATATCATCATCTCTAATTTACAGATGAGGTACAGACAAGTTAAGTAACTTGCTCAACATCACACAGCTAGTAAGTGGCACAGTCCAAGTACAAACTCAGGAGATGTGGTTCCAAATCCCATACTCCAGTTTTACCACTACAGGATTCTGTCTCCCAATCCTTGTGTTGCCATTTCCTTAAATTTACACTTAAGCAGTCACAATAGATGCTTTTTTAAAGAAGAATGAATAAATATTAGATTTGTGTCTTAACCCATCCAGGTTTTAGGACTATATGTTATGTCTCCCACTTCTACAGTAAACTTGGAAATCATTTGGGCTGTAATAGAAAGCTTCCTTAAAGATTATAACTTATTTGGGAAGTTGCAATGGTACTTAAAATTTGTAACTATAAAAAACACTGCACTACATACATTTTTGGGGTGCAAAACGAAGATAAATTAGTAAGGGGTGCCTTTGGTTTGTTACCCATTCAAACATGGTATTTTACCTAAAGCAGTCTGTTGTAAATGGGTAGCCTTTAGAACATTTTCAGAGTTGACTACAGTTGTTTGTTTTTCTTGTTTTTCTTGTCTTTTTTCCTCCTTTTGCATTTTTTGAAATTAAAAAAAAAACAATAAAGGGTGGAGCAGAAATACTGCATTTATCCCTAGTAAAATTTTCCCTGAGGTAAGGTTTAAATTAATCAGTGTAAGATTGTTAAATAATGTTAAAATGGCTGCTCCTTAAAGAGCAGGCATACTTTCTGTTGCATGTGGGGTTTTCAGAGCATTTCCAATGAGTTCAAAGGATCATCTAATCACAGAAAGAATACTGCTTTGCACTTGAGAGATCGAGGTTCTCTGGCTTCTGAAGATACCTAAACTTTTTTTGTTCATTTATTTCCTATGTGGCACCTCCTTTTTGGCATATCCTGTTGGCATTATCCCTATGGAGGACGTCCTGAAAAGCAGATCGTTTTGTTGTGATCGGAAATGCTTTTGTCTGACTTCTAGGTCATGCTTTAAACTCAGAACACATGACAAAACTAAATGACAGAACTATGTCAAAACGCCCAGTCATTAAACTCATGAGAGATTTTTTTGGTGTTCTTTTGCTAGTTTTTTTTGTTTTAAATGATGCAAAATATTCAAGTTGCGAGTGGGACTATTTTAAATAAACGTCCAGTGATGTTGCTTTTTGGCCAGAACTTGGAATCGCGGGGGAAAAATATCAAGAAAAAACAACTCTTATCAAAAGGCAAATTAGTTTTTGAAGCTGGTGTTAATTGGCAGCCAAGGTGTTTCATTATGAAGCTGAATTTTTAACAGTTGTTACTTGGTTACTATGAAAACACCAGCCAGAAGAAAACACTGCAGTGTAATGGATATTTCTTCAATCTCTCCTAATCCTTCTTCCAGTGTGTCAGTAACGTGAGTCTTGTTTTAAAACACCCATGCGCTCTGTAGAAAGTGCCTGTGTTGGCCGTTTATTCAAGTTTATTTCACGATTAGATACATATTTCATAATCAACGGTATCAGGGATGATCACTTTAAAACTGCAGGTTTTATATTTTTCTATTTTGCAATTCTCCGTTTGAATGAAACCTTAGGAAGACCTTATTGGGAGAACTTTTTTTTTTTCCTTTGTAACCTAGAGCATAAAGCTAACCACGGGAAATATATAAATTGTAACTAGGGAGATGATTCTTTTGGATGAAGCAATGAGAACTCTGGTGCTTTATCTCTGTGGGTACCTACTGCTGGTTTTTTTTAAAAGGAAAACACCTAAGGGCTACAGGTAGCAATTTCCAACTGTTTACTCCCCTCCCTAACAGTAAACAGCATGAAGAAGGTTTTTCTTCACACATAACATATCCAAAGCCCCTGGGAGTATGTATGCTTTGATATATTTTTTTTTCCCATTCTGACATTTTACCAGCTGGTTAAGAAAAAAATTTCTTTGCTCAGTGAGTCCTCAACCTATAGGCAACTAATTCTTATATTGTCCTGTCTATAGTCATCCCTTTCATCTGTTGTATTCAGCATGTAGTTTTATGGTGATGTATAGAAAAAAAATCTTTTTTTTTTTCTGTGGGTAATATGATAAAAGTGTTGGTTTCAATTACTTGCCAACAGTTCCCCAGCCAAATAATTTAATTATGTGATTATAGTCTTATTGAAGCCTTTGCTATTGATTCTAAGAAGCAAGCACAGATCTATTTGTTGTCCTTCAAAACAAAAGCTGATTTTTCTCTTGCCTTGCAGTCTCAGCTAGGGTTTTAACAGAAAAAAAAATAATGAATGCTTCTGCTGCAGCATGTCACAGGGGAGGCTGGGACAATACTGAACTCATGCACACCGCTGATCCTTGCTTGCTGAGCAACATGTACACCTGGATTTCTGACAGCTCTGTGAGTTCACTAGAGACCTCTGTCATTCTGTTCATCCTCTTGTAGGCAATGGTCGAGACAGTTAACAACCTCCTCCAGCCACAAGCCTCAAATGCATGGAGAGACCTGACTACAAGTGATCAACTACGTGCAGCGACCATGTTGCTTGACACTGTGGAGGAAAGCGCTTTTGTGCTGGCTGATAACCTTTTGAAGACTGACATTGTCAGGGAGAACACAGACAATATTCGTAAGTGGCCTTTGTTATACAGAAGGGCCAGAGACCCTTGTACAGCAGAAGAGAGAAAAGAAAAAAAATTATGTGGTAGCCCAGATATTATGAGTGATTTTTATTTCAGTGGAGACCAGTGGTTCTTTTCTATAATTGGAAGGATATCACCTGCCATTGGCTTAAAAGGGTCCTCATAATCAGGTATGTTATCCTCCTTAGGACATTCCAATATTGGATATATTAACCTGAGATCAATCACAGTGAGGTCCTTTGCTTTGTATGTCTGAATGTATCTATGCATGTATTTATGCTATTTAAAGTTTTATCCTCCTAATACAGTGCTTATGGGTCACTTCAGTTATAATAAGAATGTCTCTGAATTATATACTATAAAGAAATCAGTCATTTAAGTGAAGGTGATAAAACCATTTTTTGTAATTGTGTTATTGGCTTATAAGGAGTGTAAATCTATTTTTATTGTGCATAAGGATGTAGCTGACAGTTTTATTTCAGAAGATTTGATAAAGCTGTTTCAAGCTTATTAGATTTAAAGACACATCAATTTTGATATCATAGTGCAGCTCTAGATTATAAAAATATTTTTACTTAATTCACAAGATAAAGATACATTTTGAAAATAATGTAAATGATGAAGTATAAGGATTTGAGCTTGAATTTTAAATTTTAGGCTTTATAATTGATACATTTGTATTCTTATTTACCTGATTTTAATAGTTTGGTTTGCTTTACTTTAAAATACTAAAGAAATACTTTCTAAATGAAACATTGAAGTACTATAAATTTTGACTACTATAAATTAATAGAACATTAATTCCAGTGTTTTGATTTCAGAAATATTTTAGTGATTTAGGAAATCATCTTAGCTTTGGTGCATTTCTCAGTGAAGACTGATAACTCTTTCCATTAACAGAATTGGAAGTTGCAAGGCTGAGCACAGAAGGAAACTTAGAAGACCTAAAATTTCCAGAAAACATGGGTCACGGAAGCACTATCCAGCTTTCCGCAAATACTCTAAAACAAAATGGTCGAAACGGTAGGTTAGCGTTTGTTAAGCATGATGAAATTGAACTTATCATCAATGCCTTGTTTCTTGGCTTGGGAGTTTATATCTGCTATCCAAAAGCTCTCCTCTCATTCAACTATTGTCTTTCTCCTCTTATCTTCTGCACCAGCAACACTGCAATGTACGTGTCCACAAAATTCTCAGTCAGACTTGGAAATTGTTCTGTTCCTTTTCAGTTGGAGTAAAATGTCAGACACTTGAAACTGAGGAGAATTAATGACCAACAAAATCCAGATATCTGACTTTTTTCTTCAAGGGAGTAACTCCCCCCGAGTTGACAGATTTAGTTTATAAAATTTTTAATGGAAATTTTAATTCCAATTTTAAAATTGTATGTCTTTTTTTTCCTTATTCACTTATTTTTGAAAGCGTTTCTATGATTTTTCTTTGCAACACATACAGAAAATTTAACTGTGAGAAGATGACTTTGGGGGTGCCTGGGTGGCTCAGTCAGTTGAGCCTCCAACTTTGGCTCCAGTTCATGATCTCAGTCTATCAGCGCAGAGCCTATTTCAGATCTTCTGTCTCCCTCTCTCTGCCCCTCCCCTGCTCACTCTAACTAAACAAACAAACAAACTTAAAAAAAAAAAAAGATGACCTCAGGAAAAGGAATTGGTAAATGTAGGTCAGTTTAATACTAGAGTAAATTCACTGAATGTAATTAGAATTAAACTCATTGAGAACTAAACTGTGAAAAAAAAATTAAATATAAAATAAACCAGAGAAAATATGTCTCAAGTGTCACTAGTATTAAATTTTAAAATCATCCTTTTCACTACTATTAAATTTTTAAAAACATTCATTTTCTTTTTTTTTTAAGTTTATTGGTTTATTTTGAGAGAGACAGAGACAGTGTGCGTGTGCGAAGGGCTGAAAGGGAGGGAGAGAGAGAGTCCCAAGCAGTCTCCTCCACACTGTCAGTGCAGAGCCCAACATGGGGCTCGAACCCACAAAACTCTGATCATGACCTGAGCAGAAACCAAGACTCCATCGCTTAACCGCTTAACCGACTGAGCCACCCAGGCACCCCTAAAAACCATTCTTTTTACAAACTAAGTGAAATCCTCTGACCTATTAGGTGATAATGGGAAGATGGCCTCAGGTTGTAGCAACCAACTCGGAGCTGGTGTTTCATAGTGTCGGGTGAGGGGTTAAAAAAAAAAAAAAAGAATAATACCAAGAAAAACAAAATATGGCTGTTGTCAGCTGAACACAATTACTTTTTAAGTGTTGGAAATGTTATAAGACTAAGCACATAAATTGTTCTATTGCTAATCTGACTATGTGAATTTTGAGGCATAATCAGATTTTCTGTGGAGCAAAGTCATATTTCTACATTAGCTTTCTAACTGGTTTCCCTCCCTCCACTCTTTCCACCCCCCAATAGGATATCCTGTTGACAAAGGGATCTTCCTGAAATGTAAATCTGACCAGTTCTCTTCCAGTTACACTCAGAATGAAATCAGATAATTTCACTAGGACACCATGGGCTCATCCCCTTTTTCCTGCCTCATCTGTCCCATTTTATGTCTGTTTTTTACATGCTGTCTATGATCCAGTCTGTTCTTGATCCTTTTTTTTTTAATTGAGATATAAGTGACATATAACTTTATATTAGTTTCAGGTATACAATACAATGATTCGATATTTGTATATAGTGTGAAATTATCACAACAATAAGTATAGTTTAATAAGTATATTTATCACCACATATAGTTACAACATTTTTTCTTGTGATGAGAACTTCAAAGATTTACCCTCTTAGCTACTTTCAAAATATAAAATACAGTATTATTCACCGTGGTCACAATGCTATATATCCCCATGATGACATTTATTTTATAACTTGAAGTTTTTACTTTTTGACCTTTTTCACCCATTTTGCCTACCCACCAACCCCCTGCCTGTGGCAACCACCAGTCTGTTCTCTGTTTCTGTGAATTTACTTTGTTTGTTTTGTTATTTTTAAGATTCCACCTATATGTGAGATCATACAGTATTTGTCTTTCCCTATCTGACATATTTCACTTAGCATAATGCCCTCAAGGTCCATCCATGTTATCACAAATGACAAGATTTCATTCTTTTTAATGGCTAAATAATATTTCATTTTCTTTACCCATTCATTCATCAATGGACACTTAGGTTGTTTACATGTCTTAGCTCTTATAAATAATGCTGCAGTGAATGTGGAGTACAGAGATCTTTTTGAGTTAGTGTTTTTGTTTTCTTCAGGTAAAAGCCCAGAAGTGTAATTACTGGATCATATGGTAGATCTATTTTTCATTGGCAGGGGGGGTGGGGAGGGGGCTTCCATAGTGTTTTCCATAATGGCTGCACCAATTTATATCCCCACCTTCAGTGCACAAGGATTCTCTTGTCTAGTCTCGTGATTCTGTTTTTTGAATACCAAGAGTATTTCTGTGTATGATTTTTGCATTTTGATTTTCTTCTTAGAATGCAATTTATACATTTTTTTACTTAGAATCTTCTCTATCATTTACTGCTCAGTATAAATCTTGCCTCTTTAGGAAGGGAAGTTTTTCTCTGTCTCCCTGAGGGTCTACCACTCTTTCCTTTTTTAAAATTTAATTTTTTTTTTCAAATTTTAATTCAAATTCTAGTTAGTTAGCATACAGTGAAATATTGGTTTCAAGAGTAGAATTCAGTGGTGCATTGCTTACATATAACACCCAGTGCTCATCATAACAAGTGGCACCCTCCTTAAAACCCATCACCCACCTAGCACATCCCCCCCCACCTCCCTCCATCAACCCTCAGTTTGTTTTCTATCATTAAGAGTCTCTTATGATTTGTTTCCCTTGCTCGCTCTCTCTCGTTTTTTCTCTCCCTTATATTTATCTGTTTTCTTTTATTTTTTCTTTTATTATTTTTTAATGTTTATTTATTCTTGAGGGAGAGAGAGACAGAGTGTGAGTGGGAGAGGGGCAGAGAGAGAGGGAGACACAGAATCTGTAGCAGGCTCCAGGCTCCAGGCCTGAGCGAGAGCTCAGAGATCATGACCTGATCTGACATTGGATGCTTAACTGACTGAGCCACCCAGGTTCCCCTGTTTTATTTTTTAATTTCCACATGTGAGTGAAATCATATGGTATTTGTCTTTCTCTGACTTATTTTGCTTGGCATAATACATTCAAGCTCCATCCATGTCATTGCAAATGGCAAGATTTCATTCTTTTTGATGGCTGGGTAATATTCCATCAAATTATAGCTGGGTAATATACACATACATATATACATACCACATCTTTTTTATCCATTTATCATTTGGGCATTTTGGCATTACTTTTTCATAATTGCTCTTTTCCTATTAACCATTTTATGCCAATACATCTTCATAGCAGTTATTCACTTACTGTTCATAGTAGTTATTCACTTACTATGCATAGCAGTTATTCACTTACTATTATATGAAACTTTATTATTATTCTTTTTAAGTTGCCCATCTATCATCTGACTTGCCCTCTAGACAGTAAGCTCCATGAGAACAGGGACCTTTTCTTACCTGTTCACTGATGTAACCCTAGTGCTTGGCACATGGATAAACTTCTAAGAATTTATCAAGTAAGTGTGTGAGCTTTCAGATATAAAGCTAATGACAATTAAAATATGACTATATCAGGGGATACCTGGGTGGCTCAGTCAGTTAAGTGTCTGACTTCAGGTCAGGTCATGATCTAGCGATTTGTGAGTTCAAGTCCTGTGTCCAGCTCTGTGCTGACAGCTCAGAGCCTGGAGCCTGCTTTGGATTCTGTGTCTCGCCTTCTCTCTGCTCCTCCCATGCTCATGCTGTGTCTGTGTTTCTCAATAATAAATAAACATTAAACAATTTTTTTAAAAATATGACTATATTAGTCATATTATGTTTTGTGCTCATTTATTTACTAAAGTAATGTGTGCATGTGAGTGTGTGTGCGTGTGTGTGTGTGTGTGTGTGTGTGTGTGTGTGTGTGTTTGCATGTTTTAGGTCACATTTAAGCACTAATTTTGGAGTGGAGAATCTGTAACAATTATATGTGACCAAATGCATTGGTAAAACAAGGCAAATGTGCATATGACACTGGCCCACAGGTGGAAATTGATAGGAATTATCAGTCAGTTATATACCAGTTAAAATAAAAGTTGTTACTGTCAACAAGAAAAATACATAGATGTTCTTAAGTATAGCCTTGCAAAATTTAGTATTTTTGTTTTGGATCTAGAGAAAACTAAAATTTAATGCTGTGTTATGACAGACCGGAAGTATTTAATGAATTACTGTTGTTTGCTAAATACTGGGTTAACAGATATGGGTTGGAAGTTTAAGAAGTCCCCTTTTCTTTATGGAGCTCTTATCATAATCTCTTTGCTGAATTACTGAAAGGATAATAGATATTTCATGGAATCAGAGAATGCTAGAGAATCAGGCCCAGAAAACATACAAGAGCAAGGAGGCTGACAGCAGTCTGTATCATCACACAGAATCATTGCTGTGAGATGTCACTGCTGCCACAGGTGACACACAAGTGAAGGCTGTGTGCTGCTCCACTCCTGCTTCCTTGTGTCACCAGCTCCTCATCCGAAGTCAGAGACTAGTGCATCTGATGGACGGCATCTAGCTGAGTTGCCCAGGGTAACCTCTTTGCAAGACAGGCTGGGAAAACAGATATACATCCATTTTGTGTCTATAAATCCCTAATAGTAGAGAAGTTTCCAAACATGGGAGCACAGTGTAGATGTTGCACAGCCTTCTCCTTCCTCAAAAGAAATATATTAAAATTTATTTGTTTTTATTCTCACTTGACTCCAAGATCCAGGGATAAGGATGGAGATATCCTCATCTTAGTAACCAAAGTAGTCAGGATAGTGCCTGGCACTTGGTGAACTGATATGAATTCATACTGGAAGGAAGACATAGGGATTGATTTATTTTAAGAAACAAATCCATATGGGGGTACCTGGGTGGCTCAGTCAGTTAAGCATTGAACTCTTGATTTCAGCTCAGATCATGATCTCAGTGTTCATGATATCAAGCCCCACATCGGGCCCTGCGCTGACAGCACAGAGCCTGCTGGGGATTCTCTCTCTTCCTCTCTCTCTGTTGCATGCTTGTCCCTTGTTTGCATGCACACTCTCTCTCAAAAATAAACATAAAAAAAGAAAATGATACAATAAAAATATGTTAAAAGAAGGTTCATTTTACAGAAGATTGCATGGAAAGAAATAGTCATAAGGGAAAAGATGAGGTGGAAGGATGTATGGAGAAAGTGACCTTGAAAGAACATGGTAATTGAATTTTAAGACAGATAAGGATTTTGAATTCTTGTTTGTTTTATTGCAATTGAGATAAAATTTACATACAATAAAATGCACATAGCTTAAGTATGCAGCTTGATGAATTTGATAATTGTATTTCTTCTGTAATATTACATAAAATAAGATACAAATCTCTTCTATTACCTAGAAATTATTACCCCTTTCCAGTCTTCTTACCCTTTCTCCCCATCTGATTAAACTACTCTCTTCTCACTCTTGTCTCTATAGACAGATTTTGCCTGTTCTTAGACTTCATATAACTGGAATCAGATAGAATGTACTCTTTTCTGTCTGTATTCTTTAACTGAACATAATATTTCGGGGATTCTGTCATCATGCTCTAATAGTGGTTTGTTCTTTGCTCTATCAGTCATTCTTTATTGATGCATAGTATAATGCTTTATATTAATATTCCATCATTTATTTGTCTATTGATATATTTTTGTGTTATTTCCATTGGGGGAGTATTATGAATAAGAACGCTATTAACAATCTTATACAAGTTTTTTTTTTCTTTGCCGATATATGTTTTCACTTATCTAGAAGGGGTAGATGTTTGACTTTGTAAGAGATCACCATTTTCCAAATAGTTGAAGCATTTTCCGTTTGCCTCAGCAGTGGCCAGGAGCTCCAGTTGTTCTACATCTTTATAAATATTAGTGTGATCAGTCATTTTGATTTTTAAAATTCCAGTGGGTATCAAATGGTATCTAAATGTGCTCCTTCATTTTTATTTCAATAATTATTAATGATGTTGATAATGTTTCATGATTTTTCTAACATATATGTTTATGTCTTTTGCCACTTTCATGCGTTATTCTTTTTTTGTTGATCAGCAGAAATGCTATAGAGAGTCATGAGTTTCATATGTATTATTGTTAATACTATATTTTGATAGACACATTTTTAAATTTCACAAAGTACAGTTTACCACTTTTTTTCTTCTATGGTTAATATTTTTGGGTCTATCCAAGTCATCCTTGCCTACTCCAAGATCACAAAGATCCTACATTTTGTTCCAGAGACTTCATGGTTTTTATGTTGAGGTCTATGATCTGTCTTTAAGTTTTGAGTATGGAGTGAGGTAGGGATTGGCATTCATCTTTTGAAATACCAAAATGTAATTTTTTTCAGCATCATTTGACATTTCTTTTCTCATGAATGACTTGGCACTATAGTTAAAACGAATGTTTAATTTTGTTGTAAATAAGTACTGTGTGGATTTGATTATCATGTAATTAGCACTATCTAAGTTAAATGGGATGTGCGAAATAATCAGAGTTTCTTCCCAACTTATAATTCACATTTACATTTTTTTCAGGAGAAATTAGAGTGGCCTTTGTCCTGTATAACAACTTGGGTCCTTATTTGTCCACGGAGAATGCCAGCATGAAGTTGGGAACAGAGGCTATGTCCACCAATCATTCTGTTATTGTCAATTCCCCTGTTATTACAGCAGCAATAAACAAAGAGTTCAGCAATAAAGTTTATTTAGCTGATCCTGTGGTGTTCACTGTTAAACATATTAAGGTAAGAAAATGGCATGTTAAATTTAGCTGCGTGCATTATTTGTATTTGTTACAGCATGAACATGAAGTATATTAATTTTCCGTCAATTTTTTTCTTATTATTCAACAGGTAAGCAATTCATTATGTATAAAATGATAGTGGTGATTTTTTTTTTCAGAAATGAAGGAGGATAGTAATTCTTTAACGTGTAAATGCTTCTGGTAAAAATATTTGTAGATGGATTTATAAATATGTCTCCATAATTAAAAAGAGCTGGCAATACATTTAGTGGAATTGGGCATGACTTCATATATGATGTTACAAGTAATTATGTCTTTGTACATAGGTATATTTTTATGTATGTAGAAAGATTATATTGTAAATTGAACAAAGATTTCTGAAGACCATGTTTTCAGAAGTTGATTGTTTAAATTCTTTATAATGTACACTACTTTGAAATTAGTTGAAGGCATTCTGAGACATTGATACTAGTATTCCATCAATATTAATTTTTTAAAAAGTAAACTTACCTCTACTCAGAGGAAATAAACAACATATATTCAAATTTGCTTAGGCTTGATGAGGCCCACTTACTTTAAAAACACTGGTATACATATGTTTTCACTCTTATGTGGATCCTGAGAAACTTAACAGAAACCCTTGGGGGAGGGGAAGGAAAATAAAAAGAGGTTAGAGTGGGAGAGAGCCAAAGCATAAGAGACTCTTAAAAACTGAGAACAAACTGAGGGTTGATGGGGGGTGGGAGGAAGGGAAGGGTGGGTGATGGGTATTGAAGAGGGCATCTTTTGGGATGAGCACTGGGTGTTGTATGGAAACCAATTTGACAATAAATTTCATATATTAAAAAAAAAGAAAAAAAAACAAAAAACACTGGTATACATCTCCATAAAAGTTGGAACAGAGGATGAACTTGTGTTAAATGTAAAGAAAAATGCCTATCTAATTTACGTGATCATAAAGTACTTACTGGCTTTATTGATTTTTTTTTTCCTTGTAGCAGTCCGAGGAGAATTTCAACCCTAACTGTTCATTTTGGAGCTATTCCAAGCGCACAATGACAGGTTACTGGTCAACACAAGGCTGTCGGCTCCTAACAACAAATAAGACACATACTACATGCTCTTGTAACCACTTAACCAATTTTGCAGTACTGATGGCACATGTGGAAGTTAAGGTAAGATATATACCATAAAATAAAGATGTCTAAGCATATGGTCAGGATACCATTGTAAAAAGCCCTAACTCCACAGACCAGTCTTACTCAAAGATTTTCCACTTTTCTAGTAATTCTATTCAGAAACTCTCTATGGTTCAACCCATATCCTCCTGGATGATTCAAAGAAGCCTTTTTTGTTCTATTATCAACATAGTTTATAAAATTGAAGTTCACTTATAGAGTAAAATTGTGCTTATAAAATTCCCCTTAGTCTCATCTGTTCTTACTTTGTATGAATAAATGAGATCTCATGAACAAAACAAACTAGGACCCCCAGGATCTGGTAGGTTGGAAACTAACAAGCTATGCATAGGATTAAATATGCCAAAATGACTCTTGGGAAAATAGCCATTAGCACAATAAAAAATGCCTGGCAATGCAAAGGGCTTAGCAAATTCTAATATAATGCAGTGAGTTTTGTCCATTTGAGAAAACCCTATTCTAAGGAAAAATCCAGGTGATAGGTAGTTTCCAAAGTCAAAAACATAGCTAAGTTGGCTGTATCAGTCTCCTCCCGGCATGATGTTGGCTGCCATAGGAAACATGAAGAGGATTTAATTTCAGATATACTTAGGACATAAAAATACAAAGAGTTTATTAGCCTGGTTATAGAGATTGATGGGTTAGTACCAAGAAAGTATACACTTAACAGTTTCTCTTCTCATCTCCCTGATGTCAATAAAAAGAGAGGAAGGATTACTCTCCAACATGTTTTCAAAGATAAAACTGTGGCAAAGGTTTTATCTACTTGATGTCATTTTTCCAAATGATTTCATCCAAAATATTCTTTGACACTGTTGAATTTAGAGATAGTATGGATATCCCAGAAGGAGACCCAATCCAAACCCTGTTAGCATCTTGAAAGTAAATTACCTTAGCTGTGTCAGCACAGTTGAAATTTTGATCTTTAAAGGACTACATGCGCTATTTTGTCAGAATGTCACAAATTGATCTAGTTTAAGCAAGACTGGCTATACCAACAAATGTTAGATTTAAACCTGAAATGTGTGAGTGTGGCTCTGGGATTCTATTTGTCCATTTAGGGAATAGATTTAAACACAAAATGGATCTTATTTGAAACAATAAAAAAATATCATTTTTTGTTCAAGGCTTTGTATAGCAACATCTCCTCAATCCATTATGCAAGAATTCGAACGATGACAATTATTGTAGGTCAACAAGAGATAATATAAATGCAAAATATTTTCCCTTAGCTGTTAGTCAGACACCCTAGATGTCTTGGTTTTCAGTACCATAGTCTCATGATTGCCAGTCAGCGTCATTTTGATCTCACAGCATGCTTTTGGCACTTGAAAAACAGAAAACAAGCAGTTTGAACAACACTACAAGTCCCAAAGAAATACACTAACCAAACTTACATTAGACTAATTTCTAAAATAGAACACCAATTTATCTGTGCACAGTGAGAAATACAGCAGCCAGTTGGAATAGATATTTGTTGTTCGCTTGTCCGTCACTTTCTAACTCCACAGGAAAATATATGAAGGAAATGATTTTACATTGGGTGGTTTTGTTTGATGAGCTTGGGAAGAGAGCAAGAGGAATTGAGTAATCTCATAGCAGTTGCCGTTAAGCTGTGGTACCCTGATGCATGGGTACCCCGATTCCTTCCAGACTCCACATGTGCACCATACATGCTGCCCTTACCTATCATATATGTTATCTTTGCTGTTTATATGGAACTTTTTTTTAAAATCAACATTTTGAACACTTAAGTAAAGGTATTGACATGTTGGCTGCTACACGGGAAGCTCCCGGTAATTGTTAAGTTTCTCTTTCCCATCTGCCAGAGGTAATTTTTGCTCCAGCATTCCACGGAAGCTTCTGGCCGTCAAGAAACTCACATTTTTGATGGGGAGAGGGAAGTAGGCAAGGGAAGAGAAGTGAAGGTGCAGTCATAATTTTGATAAGTATTGTAAATGAGATTTCCACTGTGATTTCATAATGCAGAGGAAGGTCATTTATTAAGTCAGGGCTGCTCAGAAAAGGTTTATCAAAAAATGATTCTGTTCTGAAGGATGAATAGGATGTATTTAGTAAGGCAACGTGAGGAGAATTTGCACTGACCGCATTCTTGCAACACTTTCTTCACTTTACCTTGGGTATACCCCTCCCTCTTGTTTCTTTCCTTCCTCAGTGGCTGGTCCTTCTTAGATTCCTTTGCTGATCCCTCCTCATCTCTGTGACCTCTCATTGCTTCTCTGGCCCAAGTGGAATCTTAGATCTAGAATAGGCATTATCTGTTCTTTGTCCCTAGATGATCTCCTATACTCATATGGCTCTAAACATCGTATGATTCCCAGACTTCTATCTCCATTTTTTAACTCCAGACTCCTAGATTCAGCTGTTGACTTATTATATCCACTTAGGCTTCTGATAAGTGTCTCCATTCTAGAACTACACTTCTGTGTAGTTCTGCCCTTCCTGGTGTTCAAGCCCTAAGCCATGCACCATTCTTGATTTGTTTCTTTTCTTCATTCATACCACACCCCCACCCTATGAGCATATCCTGCAAGATCCAGGATCTGACAGATTCTCAGCATCTTTATCACTACCACCTACGTTCCAGCCACTGTCATCTATCCTTCTGATTCTAGTTACAGACCCTTCATTGGTCTCCCTGCTTCCCTCCATGCCCCCTCTTAAATTTATTCTCAGTATAGTTGCCAGAGGGGTACTCTTAAAATGTGAGTCAGACCTACTCTTGTCTGATTCATTCTCAAAAATCAGTTCTGTAATCCCTTCAAAATGCAAATCATGTACTTCATATCCTTGGTTGAATTTGAATGACTCCTTATCTCAATAAGAGCAAATCCCAAATTCTGGCCTCTTTAGCATCTCTTGACCTTTTTTCCTACTACTCTGCCTCTTGCTCACTTGGCTTCACAGACTTCCTTGCCTTCCACAAACACATCAGGTATTATTAGTTAGACCTGAAAGTCCGCCCCCTCCTCTTACCCCCCAAACAGCCACATAGCCAACTTCCTCAACTCCTTTAAGTCTCTATTTCACTGTCACCTTTTAAAGAGGCTCACCCTGTCCACACTATTTAAAATTTCAGATTACCCTACCCGCCCCCCACCAAATACTCTGAGGAATAAATAAGGTAAAACAGTTCACTGACCTACACTTTGTAGTTTATCAAGTCATAATTTATCAAGGGAAAGAAGGGCTAACACTGATTTTTGAATGGGGTGGTAAGAGAGATTTCATATTATTTTTTTTCTTGAGAGAGTGGGGGAGAGTCAAAGTGAGAGAGTGAGAGAGAGTGTTAAGCAGCCTCCATGCCCAGCTCACCCAAATTGGAGCCCTACAAGGGACTCGATCTCACCACCAAGGGGCTAGATCTCATAGCTGTGAGATAATGATCTTAGCCAAAATCAAGAGTTGGACACTTAACTGACTGAGCCACCCAGGCACCCCAATTTCGTATTTTTAAAGAAGAAACGGTCAACTGAGTAAGTCTGAAGATCTAATTGGCCTTAATAAACGATTCATGAATCAGGTAGTGTCCCATCTAAAAAGTAGAGAGGAAATCTGATGATTTGTACAAAATACAAGGCTTTTATAGGAGAGGAGAGGACACGGAAGCTATTAGCAAAATAAAGTAAAGGACTGTTTCAGGCAAGGTCACCTTCCCTTGGGTGAAGGGCATGGATCTATTCAGGTGTAATGACCTCACCTTTGGGGGGTGGGGGGTGGGGGTGGTAGAGGGCCTATGTGAGAGATTACCTCATGGGTACTAGCCAGAAAATTCCTGACTGGCTAAGAGTTACATTTCTTAGGGTAGGTTGAAACTGCAATTGGGGTTAGGTATTAAGCCCCAGTTTGGTGATTTAGCCTAAGTGATGCCATTTGGGGGTCTGTGGTTTCTTCAACAACAGCTGGGTCAATTGAGGCAGGTTAAAAAAGGAAGGAGCTGCTTCTACCATAGGGTGGCAATCTTACTGGTTAATTATTTGTGAGTTTGCTTCTATTATCTATTGTCTATTCTTTAATAAGATTGTAATAAATGCTTTAAAATAAGGTTGACCATTTATGTCACCTCTAGCTCCTTCCTCGACTCACATTGTAATTCTTTGAGAGATTAAAAAAAAACAAAAAACAAAAAAACAAAACCTTCCAGGGCACCTGGGTGGCTCAGTTGGTTGAGTGTCAACTTCGGCTCAGGTCACAGTCTCATGGTTGGAGCTCACATGGAGCTCGCTGCTGTCTGTGCAGAGCCTGCTTTGGATCTTCTGTCTCCCTCTCTCTCTGCCCCTTCCCACTTGGGGGAGGTTGTCTTTCTCAAAAATATATAAATGTTGAAAATGAATAAAGGATAACAAAAAAATTAAAAAAACCTTTTTCCTGTCAGTTCAACTCAATATTGATTTTTATTATTTTTAAAAGTCTTTACTTTCCTTAGTTTGATGTTTGCATCTCTTTCTTTTCCTGTGTTTTGTGTATTGTCCCCACCCCAACTTCACTCCAGTCCAAGTATAAGCATTGATTTTGCTGTTTGAAATCATTGCATTTATTTCTTTATTTGGTAGTGATTCAAAATAGTGACAATTTAGAAAACTTTAGTGTCATATCATAGATTCTGTGTCAAATATTTTATAGTTAAACTTTTGCTAGGCTCGAAGAAAATAGATAGTCTTATGTTGCAAGTTTCAACGGTTGCTCCTGAAGGAAAGTACTTATTTTTTTAAAAAGAGTATTTTTATTTATTCTTTAAATGCCAAAATAAAAATTATTTTGAATTTAAGCAATGATTTTATTAGTGAAAAACAAAATGCTTAGTTTATGATATTTAAGGTTATATACTTCTATTACCAAATTTTTATGCTCATTTTTTAAATTTTACCATATAAATTTTTTTATTTTTTTAATTTTACCACTCAA
Organism: Felis catus; assembly: GCF_018350175.1. Taxonomy (NCBI): domain Eukaryota; kingdom Metazoa; phylum Chordata; class Mammalia; order Carnivora; family Felidae; genus Felis; species Felis catus. The sequence goes on along the minus strand of NC_058371.1, from coordinate 154,838,360 downwards.
TATAGGATGATGGGACTGAGGGAGCGGTAGAGATTAAAAATCATAATTGGCATATAGTACTTTAAACTATGTGTTTATTTAAAGAAAAAAAAACTAGAAGCTGACAGGTTGGATACCTTCCAAATACGGGATATTCCACAAAAAAGAAAATGGTCAAACATGTAAGACTTTGTTATATTACTTATCTTGAATAGTAACTTTATATTAAAAAATTGACAACCTTTTTGGAACCAAGAATTATTCTTGGATTTTCGTAGTGAACCATTTTATAATGATGCATTTCCTTCATAGGTTTATTACAATTTAAAATTATTTCTTGGCTAGTATGCTGTTTTATTGTCTACCTGTCTCACTATACACTAGTGTGGTATTAAGGGCAGAGAGAAATGAAAGAGTCAGCCATGCAGATCATCTGGGGAAACACTGTTCCAGGTACATGGGACAAGAACAATATCCTGAACCAAGGGTGATTCTGATGTGTTTGAGGAACTTCAAGAAGAACAGTGTAGTGGGAGTGGAAAGAGTAAGAGAGAAAGTGCGTTAGTGGAAAAAGCCAAAGGGTCTAGAGTGGAAGGTTTTATAGGACCTCAGAATGAATTTGGGTGCAGGTTTTACTCAAAGTACAATGGAAAGCTGCAGGAGAGTTTTGAGCATATGTTATATAAGTAATATATTAAATGGCTTATATCTACAAGTTTGAAATACATACGAAACTTCAGCCATACCCAGACCTTAAATGTTATATATACTTCCTTAAAGTGTGGGTTAGTTTTTACACTGAGGAATATATACTTTGCAAGATAGCTTATCTCTTTTAGTTCCTCTGAATTTTAAGTTCCTTGAAATCAGTTACTATATTTAGTCTGAAGTCCAACTTACCTAGAACTAAGTCTGTACCAATTTGTGATTTTCTAGAACTCATTACATTTTTGTCTAGGCATTAATTTGTCTAAGTTAATTTGTCCAAGAAGCAACACATCCCTTTTAGTTAATAAAAGAACGACAGCACCACCTTCCTCAGTGACCTACACCCCTCCCTCTGTACCAGACACTTGCAAACACACATCCTTTAATTTCCTAGGTCAGAGAGAATATTTACAATTTCACATCACTGTGAGCAGTAGGCAAGGGAGATATTTCAAAATATGAGTGAGTGTGAAGGGAGAATTTTCTTCTCACCACCATGGCTCCCAGAGTACCACATGACCTCAACTCTAATGCTCCTTTGCATAAATAAGGAACGAAGAGTGCTGTCTCCCTGTCACTTCCCTCTAATCTACACTGGATCACCAATTGCCTACAGTCTTTTTCGTGTGACTTCTGATGAAGTTGCTCTAAAAGGGGGAAATTATTAGAAGAGGAAAGTTGTATGGATTCTTCCCTCTATCTCTGTACAGGATAGGGAGGAAAAGAAGAAAGGTAACCTATCTGGTGATAGCAAGGAGAATACTTTTTTGCATATGCGTTTGAGAAGAGGAATTGGCAACTGGCCAGTGTCAAACTTCTTAAGTTTGTGAAAGGAGCAGGTACATCCAAAATTAGCTATTTATTGGGGCACCTGGGTGGCTCAGTCAGTTAAGCGTCCGACTTCCGCTCGGGTCATGATCTCAAGGTCTGTGAGTTCGAGCCCCACATCTGGCTCTGTGCTGACAGCTCGGAGCCTGGAGCCTGTTTCGGATTCTGTGTCTCCCTCTTTCTCTCTCCTCCCCCGCTTATACTCTGTCTCTCTCTTCTCAAAAATAAATAAACGTTAAAAATTTTTTTTAAATAAAAAAAAAAACAAAATTAGCTATTTATAGAGAGAGAACAGCTGAAATTATGGATTTGAAGAAAAATAAACCATTAAAAATTCTTCTTTCTTTTTTCTTTAAGTTTATTTATTTATTTTGAGAGAAAGAGCACAAGAGGGGGAGGGGCAGACGGAGAGGGAGAGAGAGAATGCCATCAGCACAGATCCCAACACGGGGCTCTAACATAGGAACCCGGATCATTACCTGAGCCAAGATCAAGAATTGGACACTTAACAGACTGAACCACTCAAGTGCCCTTGTTAAAAATTCTTCTATCACTTTTTTCTCTAGTCTTTTTATAGAACTTTTATTAAAGAGTTGAAGGGGGACCTGGGTGGCTCAGTCAGATAAATGTCTGACTCTTGATCTCAGCCCAGTCATTTTCTCATGGTTTGTGGGATGGAGCCCTATACCAGGCTCTGTGCTGAGCCTGAAGCCTGCTTGGGATTTCCTCTCTTTCCCTCTCTGTTTGTTCCTTCCCTCATTCTCTCTCTCTCTCTCTCTCTCTCTCTCTCTCTCTCTCTCTCTTTCTCTCTCAAAATAAATAAATGTTTTTTAAAAGTTGAAAGAATGGTACAATAAACAATAAATATACAATAAATTTATACACCATTTTTCTGAATTTACATTTAAATTTTTGCTGCATTTGACTCTGACTTTTATGTGTATGTATGCATATATATTTAGCAGTATTGTTTGATTTTTCAAAAGTAAATTACTGACTTTATAATACTTAATTCCTAAGTCTTCCAGCATACATGTTTTAAGAACACAGACATTCTGTCTGTTCCATAAATGCACACGGGAAATTCAACATTGATAAAGTACTACCCTCTAGTACAGAAGCCATTACAATTTTTTCCAATACTTCTAATGATGTCCTTTATAGCCTTTGATTTTCCATGTAGGTCCCAATTAAGAATCATAGTTTGCCTTTAATTGCCACATCTATTTAGCCTTATTTAATGTAGAAGTTTTCCTACCTGTTTTTGTCTTTCAGGAAAAGAACATTTCGTAGAATCCAGGCCATTTGTCCTGTAGGATGTTCCACAATTTCAATCTTTCTGATTATTTTCTCATAATTAGATTTGGGTTAAACATTTTTGGCAAGAAAACCCTGTGGGCAATGCTATATATCCTTCCTCTTGCATCAAGAGGCCCCTTATTAGAACATTGAATAGGACATTGAACTTTTTGTAACTAAGAGGAATCTGTTGAAATATATTTGAAAACTTGATTTTATTAATCTCATTTTAAAAATTGTAATGTGTTTACTGTACCCTTTATTTGTTTCTCAAGTAGTTGATGATTGTCTTTGTGAGAGGCAAAGCTTATGGTCTAATTAGTAATACAGATAAGTAATCACTAAAATCAGAATTTCGTGAGAAGTGTCTTATCATTGTGGTACAGGATGCTATGGAAACACATCAGAACAAGCTTTAACTTGTCCTTGAAGTGTCAAGGAATATGTTCTAGATGAAGGCACATAACTGTTTAAGCAAAATGAGAGAGACAGGGTTGAAGTAGCATGAAATGAGCCTAGGTTTTTGTGGTTTTAAAGTATATTTTTTCAGTAAAATTTGTATTTTTAAGAGTACTAATAACGCTCTCTCTGTTTTAGTTCTGGGTTGTAGTGGAATTTTTAAGTAGAAAGAGACCTGTGGTCTTCTCATACCCAGAGTGGATCCTCATACTTACAATTTTTAGGTTCTTTATCATCTTTAGTAAATAAGCTTGACTAAGAATAGGAACTGGAGATTCATCTGCAGTTCTAGTGAGAAATATTTTATAAGAAATAAGTAATCAAGGTGTGCCTGGGTGGCTCAGTTTGTTAAGTGTCCCACGTGATCTCACAGTTCGTGTGTTCAAGCCCCACATTGGGCTCTGTGTTGACAGTTCAGAACTTGGAGCCTGCCTCACATTCTGTGTGTGTCTCTCTCTCTGCCCCTCCCCCCCCCAAAGATAAATAAACATAAAAAAAAGGATAAGTAATCAAGTTTATGGAGATTCCAAAACTGGAGATTGGGTGAGGACTTCCCCTCTCAGAAAGGGCACCATATCCTATAATGATAGGGATGGATATCATGTCTCTAATGTCTACATACATTGTTTCATTTACCTCACAATACCACAATAGGTATTATCATCATAATTTATTTGCCCACTTTATAATCTGAAGAGAACTTAGAACGAGAATTAAAAATCAGGAGACTTAGAGTCATGATTCCCGTTCAAAGGAAATTGCTTCTTGTTCTCAGGCAAATCATTTGAACTTCCTGTTCCTACTATTAAATCAGTTACATAAGACTAGTAATTTTTTCTAACATTATCTCAGGATTATTTTAGGGATTGAATAAAAAAAATATTAAAATCATGCTGAGAATTATAAACTTTACTGAAAAGTTTTTTAAGTTTATTTATTTATTGAGAGAGAGAGAACCAGCAGGGGAAGGGCAGAGAGAGAGGGGAACAGAGGATCCGAAGTGGGCTCCATGCCGACAGCCAGAGGGCCAGCAGAGAGCTAGCAGAGAGTCTGATGTGGGGCTTGAACTCATGAACTGTGAGGCCATGACCTGTGCCAAAGACAGACGCTTAGCCAACTGAGACACCCAGATGCCCCACTTAAAATATTTTTTAATTCACTATACGCTTGCCTGACCTCCAAACCCTTGAGCTCTTGAGCCTGGGAATACTTAGCTGTCAAGACCCAAATATTTAGTTTTATTTCTAATAAATTATAATGATTTTTATAGACCCCTGCACAGCTAAGTTTTCCCTAAAAAAGAGAAGAGTGTAGGCCAATGCTTTGCATCAATTTTTGAAGTGACAGATTCTTTTTTTTACAATGAAATAGCCAATACTAGAACTGCAGCAAGATATTATCATAACTGCATATAACTTTCCAGCCCTTCAAAGTGTTGGTTAGACGGACATTGTCAATTCCTGCACTATCAGCACTCCCAAATTCCATCTAAGTGAAATTATAAATCAATACTAATACAATCAATACATAATCTTTTTTATTGATTGTGTCTGTTCTTCATTCGTGCAACAATTTTTGGCACTGACTAACTGAAAGAATTATTTTTTTAATTATTTTAAATATAATGACTTTACTTACACAATTTCCCCATGCTTAAGGAGGTATAATCAACCAACCAAGCAAATAAACTAAGCATAAAAACCTTCTCCATTCTAATGTCCTAAAAATATCCTCAATTGCTTATACTGTTCTTCGTTAGAACTAGTTGATGTGTTTACCAACTGTATTCTATTTGTTCCAGATCACAAAATTTTACTTTCTTTTCTAACATTGAGACTATTCAGCGATTTTTCTTCTTTTTGCCTAGCCTATTTCATTCCATTGTGTGTAGTAAATAAAGTGATAAAGCTAGAGAACTATTGGACTCCAGAGGAATTAGGCTAGGTTTTCCAGAATAGTTATTTATATAGCTTTCTAAGGTAGGCAACTAGGTCTACTTGTATAAATGAGATTTGAAAAGCATCTGAACAAAGATATGGCTGAACTGAACCACTTTTCCTAACTTGTTATAGACAATTCAAAGAATTGCCAGTTTACTACATGTATCCTTATAGTGTAAGCATTACTATTTAAAGGTTTTCTATGGTCGCTTGCTTACTGATTTAACTACCAGTTCATAGAACTTTTAAGATGTTAATTTTGTAAAATTTAATGTTAGCTCAAGTTATTGTCTATAGGCCTGTGTGGTAATTGTCCCCAGGGTTATTATCTGGAAGACCCCTATTCTGTTTAAAACGCAACAAATTTATTCATGAGAGTGGAAAGAAGAAAGCCTAGTTACTATCCCGTTTTTCTTTCTCCTGAAATTGCTTTAGTTAAGAAAATCAAATGAAAATGGAATAATGGAGTAAAAATAAGAGGTGTGCATGTGTGTGTGTGTATCTGAGTGTTTATATCTACATTCTGTTTTATTTAGTACCTGAAGTATAGCAGGCATACAAGGAATATTCTTAGCTTGAATCTACCAAAATTTTAGTAGATATTTAGGGTTTGGTGTAGTTTCTATCTGTATGGTTTTCATAATCTAGTTATGCAAAATTACTTTCTCTTTTAAACCTAAATTGATTTGTTTCTATTTTAAAACTTTTCTTTCTTATTGTGGTGAATTTATCTTTGCTTACATGCGGAACGAAATTACTGGATGAGAAGAATGATACATATATAACAATGAACATATCTGCGTAATTCAAGTCTGGCTATTCCAGTGTTTCCTTTCATTGTATTTCAGCTCCTCTATGATATTCCATATCATCTAACCCCTTTAAGATGTAGCTTCAAAAGTCGTGTGTGTGTGTGTGTGTGTGTGTGTGTGTGTGTGTGTGTTAATGGAAACAATCTTAGTAGAGATTACCCATTTTGTATGAGAATTAGGAAATTTGCTGAATAATCACTGGCAAACGGGTTAATAAAACTGTTAGATTTAATCATTGCATTCAAAGGATATTTTAAGGAAGTTTTTACCTTTGAAAGCCTGGCCCTGTCCATTTCTAAGGAACTTAGTAAAATTGGTCAGAAAAGGAATATGAGAGAGGATCTGTGGTTCTCTCCACTGTTGGTGAAGTTGTTAAGAGCATGGAGTAGTTGGCCACCAGAGTGAGCAACTTTTTGGAGAGCTCGTTGGGAAACAGCACTACCAGATCAAAAATATACTTAATATTTAATGAGTAATTATGTACATCTGTGTTATTTCTACTGAATAATGACATTAATAGTTTTTAACACTAATTAATAGTAGGGCTAATAAGTGTGAAAAACTATAAAACATTTTTATATGTGTCTTTCTGTCCCCTGATACTGTGAATTTTATTGGATATTTAAATTTTGGGACTATGTTATTGTGTATTTTTAAGATATGTAAGTGTGAGACTTCAAAAAGTTAGTACATAATTAAACAGATATGACTCATATTTTTTTTTAATTTTTTATGTTTATTTTTGAGAGAGAAAGACACACATACAGAGTGTGAGTGGGGATGGGCAGAGAGAGGAGGAGACACAGCACAGAGCCTGGCGCGGGGCTCAGAACCACAAACCGTGAGATCATGACCTGAATTGAAGTCGATGTTAACCGTCTGAGTCACCCAGGCACTCCCTTAAAAAATTATATTTATTTTTGAGAGAGAGAAAGATTACTCATATTTAATAGAAATAGCTCTGACATGTTTCTTTCTTTTTCTGTCTTTTTTTTTTTTGAGAATTAAAATTGAATAAAGTCAGAAGTAAAATTCACTTTGACCTATGGTTCTGCTTTTACCAAGCCCATATTACATACATTCCTAGTATTATGTTTTATCCAATGTGATGACATCAAACTAAATATCTTCTCAACAGAAATGTTGAGCCTAGGGGTGCCTGACTGAGTTGATAGAGCATAAAACTCTTGATCTTGGGGTTATGAGTTCAAGCCCCACATTGGGTGTAGAGATTACTTAAAAATAAAACCTTCAAGAAAAATATTGAGCATAGAATACAAAGGATTTTATTTAATATCTTTACCTAATAGGTTTTCAGACTTGTAGGAATTAGTTCTCATCTCTCTAAATATGCCCTTCCACTTTGTATCTAGAAGCTTCTTTTGGTAGACCAGCTGTTTGTCAATCAGTTCTTTTGCATCTGTGAATTCATCTCTGTGTCCAAAATATTCATCATTTTTAAACACTTCCAAGCACACTGGTTGTTAAATAATGTAAAACACTATCAAGGATAATGGTTTTAAACCAGTGAGGTGACTTTACTTCATGAAATCAAGATTGGTTTCCAAATAATAATAAAGGTTTTAATAAAGGAATGAGAAAGTCCTGTTTAACTTGATTGCCCTTTCTGGTGACTTTTTTTTTTTTTTTGAAAATCTTAAATCCCCAATAATGTTTTCTCTGTATGGGGTTTTGTCCTAACCTACACAGAAATTCATGCAACTCAAATGGAGTCAGTCTATCTTTTTCTCGGTTCCTTATAGCTTTTTCAGAGTTCAGTAGCTTTGGATAAACATCATAAAAATTTGTTTTATTATAATCTTTTTCTTCATTCTTATCTGTCATATAAGACATTCTTAGGGAATGTCATTAGGGAAATTAGGGAAAGACATTCTTCTTGTCCCACACTTTGAAAATATGATTTTATAGAAGGCCAATATTCTCACGTCTTCTCTATGGCCAGCAGCAATGATATCCATCTTGTAGGTACATGTCTTAGGAGACTGTCTCCTTCCCTTTCTAGAAAATTTAAAAAAAAAAGAAGAAAAGGAAAAAAAAACACCTATGCCCATTTTGAGGGAACTGAAAAATGACCAAAAAGTTTCATTATGAAACTTCATTATCATAGTAAGCAAACCACATCTCCTTATAGCTACCTTGTGTACAAGGTATACAGGACATTTAGTAGGTAAGAAGTTTATAGACTGGATTGACTTTTCCAAAATTTACATTTGCACCGTCTATTGAATATGCACATAGATGCGCAAAGTCTATTTTGTGCCTGGACAACGTGTCAACAATCTTTTGTTTTATGTCTTCTGACGTTCCATTAAAACTTTTATAGAAATCAAGAAAATGATTTCAAACTCCATGTTTCGGGACACCTGGGTGGCTCAGTCGGTTAAGTGTCCCGCTCTTGATTTGGGCTCAGGTCATGATCTCACAATTAGGGAGTTCAAGCCCTGCATTGTGCTTGTCAGCACAGAGCCTTCTTGGACTTTTCTCTCTTCTTTTCTCTCTGCCCCTCCCCTCTCAAACAGGTTCTCTCTCTCTCTCTCTCTCTCTCTCTCTCTCTCAAAAATAAACATTAAAAAAAAGAAAGTTCAAACCCCATGTTTCAAATCAAAATACCTAAGAGCTAGGGGAAACATATTTTGTTGCCATGATTCAATATGTCACCTGATATACTAGAGAAAGTATGGTTAAGATCTGACAGAATCAGCTCTACACTATGAAGGGACAAAACATTGGCTATCCAAATTTCCCCTTTTGTTTTCTCACAGCACTGCAATGTGCAATCTCCAAGTCAGGAACAAAACAATAATGGGAACAAACAGTAATGAATGTTTATTCTTATGGTATACTCTAATGCATTCAATGAGTGTTCATTTCAACTGAGCATTCCTGTCTTTTTTTGGGGGGAGATTAAAAAAAAACTTTTGGTTTTATAAAAACTTTCCTGCCTCATCCTAAACTTGTGAGATTCAACCTCCATATCCACATTCATATAACCTTCTCTCTCATGTGTGGTCCCAAATTTATTTCTGCATATTGTACGAAATGCTCTACTTTGCTTACTTCTCCAGTATGGTTTCATGAATTCTTCCATGTGTCTTTAAAATAGCACAGTTGTTTGGCCTGTTTTAGTATTGTCATCTTATTATATTATTGTCATTCTCAGTTTCAGTAATGAATTGTTAGAAACATGGTCACAATATTTACAGTGTTAAGACTTGAAGTAGCACAAAGCACCATACAAATCAATCCATACAAAGCAATGGATACATAGAAATGGATACTTACCAAAATCAATCCAAAGTCAAAGAGGAAGACATGATCACAAGCAGTGAAACTGTTATCACTCAGAGGGATGCAACATTGGATGATCTGATACTGGGAAGTGCAAATAACGGATGCCAACATCAAGAGTCAGGGTGAAAAACAGCAGGAGTCGCTAAAGAAAATGGGTAATCAATGCTACATGAATTTGACACTGCAGATAGTATAGCTTCCAGCCTGTGTTCAGCCAGACTATCACACAGATTTTATAATTTTCTCCCAAACTTCTGAAGCATCTCTCAAGGCTGAGATCCTTTCATGAAGGATCTTTCCCAGCATTCGAAAACATAAAGCTAGGATAGTCCTGAGCAAACCTCGACAGTTACTTACCCTACCACTAATCCTTTCTCTGTTGCATACTAGGTGAATCATCTGGAGTAAATTACTTGTTCTTTGTGCTTCAGTTCCTTCATCTATAACTTGGAGATAATAATAATATCACATCATAATGTTTTATGTGATTGCATATCCTAATAAAACAAATAAGCACTTCTAACACAGTATGACATTTTAAAAGTTATGTTTTGGCTATCAACATCATCATCACCTTACTTTACTTAGAAACACTAAGGATGGAATTTTCTGTCTGCCTAGCTTCATTCCCTACCCTCATCCCAGATACTTATAAAATCTTCTTTCTTATTTACTGCTCAGTCATTTCGTTGCCTTTGAAAAGTTCTAACTCATCACTAATCTATTATTGGTTCATCAACTTTAATCTACCCTTTTTAACCTATTACTGTGTTTAACGCAGCGCCAGTAAGATACTTACTTAGTTCCTACATTTTCTACTCTCTTCTTTTCTGTTTCCTTATTTTCTGGTGGTTGTAAATTTGGCTCACCGAATATGGTGAATTAATTTTTTTTTTTAATTCAAAGCAAGAAAATGTCAAATAACTTTGCGGCTGCTATGCTACACTTTTGAAACCAAGATTTGCTGAATAAGTTCCATTGAATCCAAAGGACAGTTCATTATGTATGTTTTTGTGTGCTCTTAGGTGCCAGTATTTCTCTCTTAGCAATAAACGCCTGAAAATAGATTGTTTTTTTTTTCAATGTAATACAAATCTGAAAATTTTTGCTGATTTTTTGGTTAATTTACTGTGAAAATATTAAATGCAGTTATGTTGTTCGTCTCACTGTCTTACTCAACTTTGACCTTCATCTTCTTCCACAAGGAAATCCTAATTTCCTGAGTGCATTGAACCCTTTATTTTTGCAAGCATTTGCAGAGTGAACTGTGTCTGATGACCTGTCTCCCAAGAGTTAGAGCAATGCTAGGAACTGATTTACACAGTTTACACAACATTCATCAGAAAATAGCCTTTTGTAACCTTACTGGCCTTATGCTTTTGTGATACATTAATAGCAAAGCAAGTGCTCATATTTTTGCAAAAAAGAAAGAAAGAAAAATTATTTTAGTTATGTTCCAAATATTTCAGAAAGAGATAATAAGAGGCAATTTAAAAAATCATATTATTATGCTTTAACAAATCTGACTGAACATTTAAATGATACATTATTATGCAGAAAGTTAAACAGGTTCTTGATAATTACTGGCCCAGAATTAATAATTATATGGAGTGATTGTTCAAGTAATGTCTAGAAAATATAACTTTCTAAAATTATGATAAAAGAAAAACCATCCGGAGGGTTTACAAATTAATTCACATAGTTCATGTCCCATCTGGAAACACTTATGTGGTTAAAATGAAAAACATTTCACAATCTATTTCTCCATCTTGTTTGTTGACTTGCCTTTTGGACAATAAAGTTAGAAACATCAAGACTTCCACCAAGGTCTTAGTGTACTCAGATTAATTATTTTAAAATCATGAGATGAAAGTCACGTTTTCCTTTTCCATAAATTTGGATTTAGTTTCATTAAATGTACCTGTTTGTGTCTTTGAGTATTTTACATTGACAGAGTGTCTTCAACAAAATATCATTGTTTAGGAAATTTTTTCCCCAAATGTGACACTCACCCTTTTGTGACATTTGTGTTACTCTCTAAGCTCTCCATGGTGATAGGCAAAGCAAATTCACTGAGACAAACAGAAAACAGAAAATCACAAACTTTGTGTAGATTTGACAAAATATTTGGCATTTCAAATATGAATAGAAATGTCATAGAAAACCTGAAAAACAAATATTGTTTTAATAAAAATTTCTTTCTAGAGAGTATAGAATCATTTCATTTTCCAAAAGTATCTTCTTTCTGGAATATCATTCTGGGAATCATTCTGTCATTCTGCTTGAAGATTTCCTTTCACACCTCTCCATCTTCTCTTAAGAAGTTAGTCTCCTTGAATCTTTTGATTTTTTGTCTTAAAAAAATTTTTCGTGAGTTTTTCAAGAATTCTTCCCAACAGATTATAGTAATCTATGTATGGTCAGACTCTGGGGCGGGGGGGGGGGGGGGGGATTAGGTATATATCTCCCATTGCTACTTTGTCTTTTTGTTATAGGTTAAAGAAGAATATAAAGGTGAAATTGTGCACCTTTGTGTTATATTATGTAAAAGTTATAAACACATTTGTGCAATAGTGTATGTAGAATTCAGATTCTAAAGTTAAAATCTGCCTCCTTCAGATAATGCAGGCACTTTGTGACCTTAATTCATCAATAGCACAAATATAATTAACATAAAATAAACTGGCAATGTTACAAAGTGAACTTAGGTAATTCATCAGTTGGTTGGAATAATGTTTTGTGTCCAATGTTTAATGTTAATTAAAATAACATTAACATTTATTTTTGTCACAGTTATTATTTTTCTGATCCAACCCTTATCATTCATACAGACTTTTGATTATTTAAATGAAGGCTGCTGTCAAACAAGAAAATAATCCAGACTATTTTCAAATTAAAAAAGGAAATAAGAGGGGCACTTGGGTGGCTCAGTCGGTTAGGCGTCCTACTTCAGCTCAGGTCATGATCTCACGGTTTGTGAGTTCAAGCCCCACATCAGGCTCTGTGCTGATGGCTGGGAGCCTGGAGCCCTGCTTTGGATTCTGTGTCTCCCTTTCTCTCTGCCCCTCCCTGGCTCACTCTCTGTCTCTCTCTCTCAAAAATAAATAAATATTAAAAAATTTTTAAAAAGGAAATAAGAAACATTGACTTTCTTGCTTTCATATATATTATCTTAATTACTTATCACAAGATGCTGAAGCCTCAGTCATTTTATCTCTATGTGTATGGGGCTTTTGATACTCAAAAGGTTAAGTAGTTTGTTCAAGGTGACAATTGTGAAGTTAGAGTGGCAGGGTTAAATCCATGCCTTTAGACCCTAAGACTTATTTCTGAAGTCTTCTTGCTTCGCTGCATAGTTTGGCCTCCATTGTCATAATTAATGTAACACCTTGACGTTTCAACATATCTTAAAATAGTATGGTGTAACATCCTTCTCATTCTTCAGCTCTAATTTTCTTTATCTTTTAGTTAAGATTTTAGAGTGTGTGATTTAAAAACCAAAGAGTTCCAAAGATTGTGCAATGGACAGCATGATACAAATTTTAGTTTATAATTTAAATCCATTCTAGAAGATGGGGATAATTAGAGAGTCATTCAATCAACATATTAATTGTGCATCCACTCTATGGTATATAATTTTGTGTTATACCTGTGGATACAATTGTGATTAGAAAGATAAAACAATTTATTCTCTTGGAGTATAATTTCTAGAGGGAGACACAGACAGTAGACAAGCAATATTAACAAAATATATACTGTAGATAAGTGCTGATGAGAAAAATAATGCAGGAAAAGTAATAGAGAAAGAGTCAGAATGGGGAAAATGTGGTTGCAATTTCAGATATGGTGACTCAGAAAAACTATGAGAAGGTACCATTTGAAAGAGGGACTGAAAGAGGGTATCAAGTAAGCCATGCAGCTGCCTTTTGGAAGAGGATTCCAGGCGAAGGGAACAGCAAATGCAAAGATTCTGAGCCTGGAATGTCTTTGACATATTCAAAGAATGGAGCAGGACAACTCGGTGGAATTAACTGAATGAAGGGGAGAATGGGAAATGGTGCCATGGAGATGCTGATGTTATAGTGCCTTGCAGACCTTTGAAAGACTGGTTTTTACTGTCATTGAGAGAGAAGACATTGGATGTCTTTCATCAATGAGTCATATCATCTGAATTATATTTAAAAATAATCTCTCTTCCCTGTTGTATATAGAGGGAAGGGGGGTGAGGATCAAAGTGGGGAGATCAGTTAGGGGGCTACTGAAAAAATGGATGGCTCCAACCACTTTGGTGTAGTTGAAGTGATGGGCATATACCAGCTTTAGAAGGCAGAGCCCACAAGATGTCCTGGTGGATAAAGCGTGGCATGTGAAAGAGAGGAATCAACGTGACTCGTAAGTTTTTGGCAAGAATACCTCAAAGAATGTTGTTGTTGTTGTTTACTGAAATGGGAAAACAGAGGAAAGAAAAGTTTGTTTGCAGGGTGGAGGGAGAAACAGGATATGATGAGGATCTCAGTTTTTAGCATGTAATACTTGAAACCTTTTTAAGCATTCAGTGGAGATTAAAGGGATGTTAAACCTATACTGATATAGGTAATTCAGCTCTAAGGCATTTGGTCTAAGCAGAGTGTGATTATCATCATCATTCAAAAACAAATATTTATTAAGGGTTTTTCATTTGTCAAACCTAGTAGTACTACATGTTGGGTTAAAACATTAATAAGATATTAGATTAATAAGATTTCAAGGCACATAATGTTATGTATAGTACATGTTATAAGTGATTGAGTTATATAGTGCTCACAAACATCAAACCTTGGAAATAAGAATACTTGATCGATCATCATACTGTTACACCATGCCTAAGAGTTTTATTCAATTGGCCATCCTCTTGAAGGGGATGTGGTTTTTTTCATAGCTTGGCCTTCTGAAAGTTCTGTTATGGTACGCTATGATAAAGAAGGCTATACTTACAGCTTTTATTGGCATTTAATATCCATTGTTCTTTTCCTTTCATCTTATTTATAAAATTCAAGTGGTGAGTTGTATCCTGAAGGGTGCTGCTATCACAGTATAGTAAGCACAGGGTGGTTGGTGTTGATGATTTCTGAGCTAGACACTAATACCTGAAAGGTGAATTCATCACTAGACTTTTTTTGTTCTTTGAGTGTAATGTACTTTTTCTACTGATGTTTTGACATCTGGTATTCTTCTCTTAATAACTCTGCATGGGGTTTTTGATGGACTTATGAAGGCACTGAGTAAAGTAAATACATTTCTAATAATGCAACTACCCAGACAAAGGCAGGAGTTTTTTGGTTTCTTTTTCTTTCTTTCTTTCTTTCTTTCTTTCTTTCTTTCTTTCTTTCTTTCTTTCTTTCTTTCTTTTTCTTTCTTTCTCTCTCTCTCTCTCTCTCTCTCTCTCTCTCTCTCTCTCTGTCTCTCTCTCTCTGTCTCTCTGTCTCTGTCTTGTTAGTGTTTTAGGTCTTTAGGATACATTTGAGAATGTATTATACCTGCCATCTTTCCCATTATAGAGACTGCTGTGCTGAACATTGGTGCTTGATACTCAAACACAGCATCTTTCCTTTGAGTCAAAGAAGAGAGCAAATAGCCCTCTGTTCAGGGAACCGGGTAGCACTAACCATTCTCCACATTCAAATAGTAAAAGTAATTTAAGCTATCTGAGACCCAACAATATGTTAGTAGTGTCCCCTGGAGAACAAAGCAGTTAAAGCAAAATTTCATGTAGTTTTCTTTTCATGATTTCAGCTCCTTCCGAGAAATATACCTAGAGTTATGCAGGAATATTTCAAAACGGTTTCATTGACAGTGTGCTAGCAGAGTTCTGTATCAAATAACAACTGTGAAGTCTCATCTGGCAATCTGAGAAGAGCTATGATTTAGGTTACAGCATAGGGACTCACTTGTAAGAATTTTCATATTCAGAATAATCTTTGTATGACGTTTGTAAAAAACCTACAAGTATGAAGTTTGAATAGACACAAGTAACACTGGAAAACCTGGATATTTATGTATTTTGAAAGTGAGTTAACAGTGTGGAAGACAACCAAATGTAGTAACCTCCATCCTAAAATAAAAAGCAATGTGTATGATCTACACAGTGGAAAAAGATGTCAATTAGAAATGCATTTCTTTGTTTTTTAACTAAAAATTTCCCATCCTCATATTACACTTGCACTGCTTATGCACATATCCATAAAAATCGAAGTCACTGTTTTTTTTGTCCTTTAAAATTTTGTATAAATGGCATCATACAGATCCCTTTGCCACTTACATTTTTAAAAAATCTAATGTTAGGTTTTTGAGAAAAAGTCCTACTTATGGAAGTTAGGTCTTCAGGGCTTTTCCAGAAACCTGTGAAGAAAAGAGGCATTGACAGTCATGGACAATTTCTGAACTCTGCTCCAGTACCTTGGCATGCTGCTGTGTTGGGCCACTATATATTCTAATGCTTCACAGAAGTGTTTTGGGTAGAGTCAATCTACCATAGGGAAGGAATAGAGTCTGGAATCTTGGAACAAGGACAGAAATGAGATAGTACAAAGAACAAGGAACATGGATGGTATGGAACTCTCAAGATTATTTTAACAGAACCAAAAAAAAATTTGCAGTTTTAGTACAGAAGCTTTTATGAGCTTTTTCTTTTTCTTAGCTCTATCTGTTTTATGCTGCTATGGGGTATAGTAATACTGAATGCTTATTTTCCATCTATGTATAACAGGCTCTATTCATGCAAACCCTTCAAGGATCAAACTTCCTGATCTCCTTAAGCCATTCAATATGAATATAAATCCAGTGTATATCCTCACTCTTTTAGATCTTCCACTAAATAAATGGTGCGCATATGTGGCTATTCATCAGAATTAACTGGGAATCTTTATAAAAATACATACTTTTATGAACTCAACCTTGGAAATTTTAATAAAGAACCTACAGAACAGAGGAATTGTATTTTTTTATTGAAAAATCCCTTGGTGATTGAAAAAGCATTTCAGTTGAGACACCACTTCCTTAAGCATATAGCTTAATTTTTTAAATAGAGTATTCCCTAGTGGGAGTTGTCAAAGAATTAACCTAAAAAAGTGATATGAGTTGAAAAAATAAAATTTTCCCTGAAATCTTAGGCCAGAATTAAGTTAGGTTGCTTCAACCATTTGCATCCTAAAAGCATATTTAATCAAGAAAGGTACAAACACTACTGACATCCCTGAATAGCAAACTGATTTAAACCTCAGAAAATATAAAATCTTTTACCTGTGGACTAGAAAACCTGAACAATTAAGTTATCTTATTCATTGTGTGTGCATAGGATATTTAGCGCATTATGATAATCATGCTTCATGAATCCAGGCCCTCATAAGACTTCACAATCTGTTATGCATAAGTGCAACTTACGGCTTTTCTGTTGTATTTCCAGCACAGTGATGCGGTCCATGACCTTCTTCTGGATGTGATCACGTGGGTTGGAATTTTGCTGTCCCTTGTTTGTCTCCTGATTTGCATCTTCACATTTTGCTTTTTCCGTGGGCTCCAGAGTGACCGTAACACCATCCACAAGAACCTCTGCATCAGCCTTTTTGTAGCTGAACTGCTCTTCCTGATTGGGATCAACCGAACGGACCAACCAGTAAGCAGCTTCCACTGATATTAGGAAAAAATGTCTCCATCTCCAGCTTTCTAATACCCAAAATATTCTTGTTTGAAAGTATCCTCTCTTCTAGTTGTCTAAGATAATTGTTAATTTTCAGATCTTACTCAGTTTCCCTTTTTCATACCCCATTGTTGTAAAGAGGCAGTGAATGTTAGGGATGTATGAATGTGCATTTCTTGAGAAATTCTGTTCGTAACCTTGCAATTCTAAGGAACTGTATCTCCTCATTAGTTTGTATGTGTGGGTGTTTGTTTCATTTTGTTTTTATCAGAGCAGAATACTGATGAATGTTAAATAAAATCATGTGGGGAATTGAAGAATATCTCTCCTGATAGATACAATTGTTATTTTTGAAAGTTTATCACATACTCTTTTTTTTAAGTTTATTTATTTATTTATTTTAGTAATCTTTACACCCAGTGTGGAGCTCCAACCCACAACCCTGATAAGAGTTGTATGCTTTCCTGACTGAGCCAGCCAGGTGCCCCCATCATATACTTAAAAAAAATCAGTTTATATCATATTAAAAACTTCATGTATAAAATGAGTTTTTTTAATTGACCTATTTGGAAAATAGTTTAAACCGTAGGTCATTTTTAGAATTTATAAACTCTTCCCAAATTTTGTTTGACACACATTTGTGCAAGTTCTGTTTTTACATCTTTAATGCCAGCTTTGTACTTTACTACTAACTATGTTCAGTCATCAGAAAATGAAAGAGAGGAAGGAAAGAAGTAGGAAAAGTAAAAGGGGGAAAGGAACTGCACCAGCCAACTGTTTGGGGTGAAACCAAACAGAAAACGTGAATAACAGATAGTATCTAATTATTCAACAGACTCTACGCCTGCTTATACTTTTTGTGAGGCCCGTTCTATTTACTTAGGATTCATGCACATAGCGCAAGTTTGCTTCATGACTAAACTGCAATTGAGAAAAAAAAAACTTCCATTTTTTTAGAGATGTGTAGGCATAATAAATAATTCATTCCCTTAATGCTGTTCTCTGGTATGTGTCCATAAGTATGGAGTACTTTACAATAAAAATGCAGTTGGATTCATGTTTGTGATTACACATTCATGATTAATGGCTGTAAAGGGTACAATTATGGAGATTTTACTTTTAATTGGTTATCATACACAAATGTGACAGCTTTTCCCATAAATGCATACATATGAATAAGCAATCAAAGTGCACATTGCTTTCCCAAAAGAGTTAAGTCTTCTGATAACAAAAATTAATAGTTGAGGTTCTAACTCTAAAAAGCAAGAAATGGAAAACTGTGCTATTTCCAAGAAGAAATCATTTCATTCTCTTGTTAACCTGCAATTCAAATGCTGTGTGATTTCTTTTCATTTAGAAACCTTATTCATACTTTTGTTTCCTAATGTACATATGGTATGACAAACTTCACCACACGTTGTGTGCTGCACAAACTAACTTCTGACAAGTAGCCTAGAGAACAAAGATTGATATGAAAAAGTTGAGTAGAGTGCATCTTAGCCCAACTTGTCTTTCTTCTTGTTGCTGGATAAGTGTCCTCTGCCTGCCTTTTCTACGGTGAGTAGGCTCGGCTTTGTCTCTAGCCTGGTGACGTGAGACATCCTCATCGCCATCTCTCTTACTTGGTGAGACTGACTTGGCCTTTGTCTCTGTCTCAAGGATCATACTTATCATTGAATCTGTAATAATCTGATGATTTCTATAAATTTGTTGCCTTTTTCTAGTAGGAGCTATAGATTTTTAACTAGAATTTCTTAAATTAAAAATAAAGACTGCTGCTTCCCCAAGGAGTGAGAATTCCAGAACTCACATAAGAAAATGAATATGTGGTCAGCTGAAACTCGTAGTGCCTTAGAGAATATGCCAAAGTAGGGGCTGGCTGTCTTCTAGGCCAACATTTTTTAGGATAACAAAAAAAAAAAGAAAGAAGGAAAGAAAGAAAGAAAAAAGAAAGAAAGAAAGAAAGAAAGAAAGAAAGAAAGAAAGAAAGAAAGAAAGAAAGAAAGGAAAAGAAAGAAAAATAAAGGAAGAAATAGAGGGAAAGAAAGTACTCTGGAGCCTTCTATTTTATTTTATTTTAAACCTACTTTTATACTTTTTAGTATGAACTTCCCAATGCCACCTTAAATCCTTTCTGAAATCAAGCAGGGAAGAAATAAATAAGCAAATAATAATAATGAATTGGTGATCCCATCACAAAATACTATAATTATTTTATTTTTATTTTTTAATCGTTATTTATTTTGAGAGAGACAGCAAGCATGAGCAGGGGAGGAGCAGAGAGAGAGGGAGAGAGAGAATCCCAAGCAGGCCCCATGCCATCAGCACAGAGCCCGCTGCAGGGTTGCAACCTAGGAACTAGGAGATGGTGACCTAAGCTGAGACTGAGTCAGATGCTCAACCAACTGAGCCATCCAGGCGCCCCTCGTTTTGAATTTTAAGAGCTTTTATTCTCCTTGGTTTTAATGTTTCTCTTTCATTTACAAATGAATAATTTAATATGTTAGAACACCCATGATTAAGGCCAAGAAAAATAATTCATAGTTATATTTTTAAAACTTTAATCTCAGAAATAATTATCAATAACTAGGCTCTTATTAGAACTTTTTCCTAAATTTTATTATTTTTCCTTATAATACTATGCTGTCATCTGTAAGACATTATTAGTAGAATGTTAAATATAGTTTTGAAAGGTAGGTTATACTTAATTAGGTTTTAATATCTGAAATTTAAGAATCTTATTTAGGTTATTTTTTGACAGACCTATTGTATTACCGCAGTCTTGATAAAATTTTTTTTAAGTTTATTTTTATTCACTTTGAGAGAGAGAGAGAGAGAGAGAGAGAGAGAGAGAGAGAGAGACAGGATCCCAAGCAGGCTCCATGCCATCAGCACAGAGCCCAATGCGGAGCTCAAACTCACAAACCATGAGATCATGACCTGAGCCGAAATCAAGAATCAGACGTTTAACTGACTGAGCCACCCGGGCGCCCTAATAAATATTTGTTTTGATGTTATGGTAGTTGGTGATATTTCGTTTGGTTGTCATTCAAATCATTTGTTCTCTTTCCTAGATTGCCTGTGCAGTTTTTGCTGCCCTACTACATTTCTTCTTCTTGGCGGCCTTCACCTGGATGTTCCTGGAGGGAGTGCAACTCTATATCATGCTGGTGGAGGTTTTTGAGAGTGAGCATTCACGGAGGAAATACTTTTACCTGGTTGGCTATGGGATGCCTGCACTCATAGTGGCTGTGTCCGCGGCGGTAGACTACAGGAGTTATGGAACAGATAAAGTGTGAGTTTATGTTTTCTTTCCTTTTTCTTTTTCTTTTCTCTTTTGAAATCTAGTTGAAATAAATGCCTTGTATTTTCTTGGAAGCTAAGGTCTTTATATCACCTCATAGCAATAGATGTTTGAACTGGAGAAGCAAATGGGAGTAATTCAAATCATGAGTATACTTTTGTTATGAGGTAGAAAGAGGAAAAACCTTGAGATTCAGTATGATTCTGTTAGAAAAGAACTTAATTGTCCCACAACTACATCATACCCTTGAGTTGTTATAAGAAGATGATTGTTTTAATATCTTTCAGAGCATTGAGACATTTGTCAAATGTAGAACTAGCTATGTCAGAAACTGTGTATTCAGAGGACAGTGTAGTCCCTGATATTAATGGCTTCTGTTCTTCCTTACCTGTCAGTTCTAGTTACTGGAAATAAATTTATATCATTAACAGAAAGAGAGACAATAGGAACAGGGGCAGCTTGTATTTTTCCCTTTTTTTTTTCCCTAGGTGAGTATTGGGTCATAGAGATGAATTTTGGTTTCAGTGTACGTTCAAATTGGTGAGACATACATGTAGAGGTGTCCAACATACTGGAAAGGAGTTCAGTGAAAAATATTTTTGTAATCCACATCAATATAACAGTTGGAACCCTGAGCATGAATGAAAGTTTCAATAGAAAAACATTAGAAAGAAGACCAAGATAGATCTCTGATGAATACCCACATTTAGGACATAGATTGGGGCGGGAAAATAAAAATAGAGAAAGGCGAGAGGTGACCAGAGCCTTGAAAGAGAATCATGAGGAAAATGAGAAGGCAGTTTCAGGATGGTGTTTCAGAACACCATCTGTAGTGTTCTATATCAAAGATAATTCAAGTAGGATAAGCACTGAGGAAAAATGATTTGTCCTTTGCAACAATTATTTTGCTAGTGCTGGAAGCAGAAACCAAATTGGAAGATTCAAAGAGAGAAGTCAATAGCAAGATAGTAGAGTTTTCAAGTATTACCTGCACCCTGAAAAAGTTTGAGAAATAATGAAAGGATTAACTCATGATAACAGTAGTGAAGAAGAATTTTTAAAAATAAAGTCCGAAGAATGTCTAGGGTGGAAAGAATCAAGTTGATAGGAGGAGACTAATAGAGAGAAAATATCTTATGCTTCATTTGTATTTAATATAGAGAGAGGCTGAATGAAAAGGAAAGGTCCTGGGGGATAGAAAGGCATAAGATTGTACATAAGATTAGGAAAACCTTATTTAATAATGAAAGTGGCATTGGAATTCACGTGGTCCAAGACATTAATTTTACAGATGAAAAAAAAATCAAAGATCGGATAATTAATTGCCTGGCCCATGATGCTAGAGCTAGTTAGTGGCAGATGTGTGTGATAAAACAGGTCAGATTTATTTCCACTAAAGTAGGATGTTTTGGGAAGAGTAAAATGACCCCTCTCTTCTGAGATGAGTATGAAGGAAAGAAAAGATAAGATAAATTTCGAAGTGGAAGAACTTTTCCATCAAGCAGAAGAGCCTGACTTCGGCTGAGTGAATAGGTGAGGTCATTTGGAGAGGACAGGAGATTTGGAAAGCCTTGAAATGAGCACTATGGAAAATGTGTTAAGGAGCCAATTAGACGTTAATAAGATTTCCAAGCAGTAGTGAAGGCTCAGATGAGGTTAGATAACATCAATTTGTACAGAAGTTAATAAGCCAAATTTCATGACTTGCCACCAGCAATCAGCAGCCTGAATATGCTGGCAATAAAGCAGCTCACTTCCCAGAAGAGAGAATTCATAAGGAGAGAAGACAAGCAGAAGTGTTACTGGGAGCACAGTTAAAGTGGAATACATGTCTGTTCCGAGGCACGAACACTGTGATTGAAAGAAGACTGTCTCACTTCTGTTGATTGTCCCCCCCTCCTCCCCCGCCTGGAGTACGGTGAAGGCTATGTGAGGCCATTTGTCTAAATACAACAATAATAATTTCTTAATCTGACCTTTATGAATTGTGGTCAAGTCTGAGTTCATTTTGTGGATCCCAGTGACCACTGTAGAACAAATTAGGATTAAAGACATTAAAAATGTTTGCCTCTAAAGACCTCTTAGGGGTAGGGGGATTAAATCAAAAGTTTGTTGTTGTTGTTGTTGTTGTTGTTTTTAATAACACCTTTATTGATATAATCCACATACCATTAAATTCACTCTTTCAAAGTGTATGCTTCAGTAGATTTTAGTACATTCACAGTTATACACCCATCACCACCGTCTAATTTTACAACGTTTTCGTCAACTTAAAAAGGAACTCTCTAGCAGTCACTACACTTAGGTCATCGGATTTTATACTTTAATTAATGTACATCCCCTCTCAGATATTAAATTGAGTGATATGTAATTATTTGTGACCTTATAGCATTCGAATATTCTTCTCAATAATTTCATTTTACTCTCTTGCAGTTCCTGATTTGCTTTTATTTTATTTATTTTTTTCTTTTTAGATATTTCCAAATTTTCCTGTTACTAAACTGACTCAGACTTGCTTGCTTTGTGTTTTAGTCATTTATTTTGAGACAGATGTCATTTTCTGGATGGTAGGAATCTATCTTTTCTTAGAATCAATAATATGTAAGTCTCTTGTGACTGTTCAATCTTTGGCCATCATTGCTTTAATTTCCTGCACCATAACTGGAAGCTCTCATTTACTGACATTATTACTGTGTGGGAATAGAGGCTAATTTACTTCCCAGGCACTGATTTAAAATAAGCCTCGATAATAGTTCAGTTCCACAATTATGATTTTTCCCAACACAAAGAGCAACAAAGCAGATATAGAGAAAAGGAAGGATAGATGAAAGAGGGAGAGAGGAGAATAAGGAAAATTGCTTAAAATTCTATCATAGGCGGGCATAGAGCATTTGGTGGCTCTTTTGTGCATCTTAAATACATTGTCCACAGAGAGACCTTCAGAATACATGGAAAAAAATGTTTAACTTCTACCGATTGGGAATTCATCCAACCCAGTGTCTATTTTCCCCATTGAAGAAGCAGGTGTGGAGAAAGAAACATTATTCAGTCATTTGTATTTACTTGAGAAGCTGAAATGAACAGATCATGTTTTCTATCAGGTGTTTAATCAAGATATCTTCTCAAAGAAAAATATAAGCAATGAATTTTTACATAACTCGAAGGATTTCTATGTATAGAATTATGTATCTTGTTCCTTATTATCAAATCGGTCTTTGTTGTTCCAGTTTCTTTTTTTTTATTTTTTTATTAAAAAAATTTTTTTTTCGACTTTATTTTATTTTTGGGACAGAGAGAGACAGAGCATGAACGGGGGAGGGGCAGAGAGAGAGGGAGACACAGAATCGGAAACAGGCTCCAGGCTCTCAGCCATCAGCCCAGAGCCTGACGCGGGGCTCGAACTCCCGGACCGCGAGATCGTGACCTGGCTGAAGTCGGACGCTTAACCGACTGCGCCACCCAGGCGCCCCCCCAGTTTCTGTTACTATTGTTCATTGCTTTTATTTGACTTTGGATGGCATTCCTGACTCCCTGTTCATCTCCTCTTTTTTCGTGTAAATCTACAATCTCAATTGCACTGTTCCTTTTGTTTGTCTGTTTACCAGCGGCCCCTTCTTATATGCTACATTGACTTTTTTTTTAATACAAATCCAGTCTTAAATAAATTGGAATTAGCCAGAATTCAGAACATATTATCAGCCACTTTCTGTAAATTCTTATTAAGCTCAATACATTGAATTTTTATGTCTAGGAAATCTATTTCACTTATTATTGGAACTTTATTATTATTATTAAGTTTTTACTCCTCAGTTTCAACCACTCAGAGTACATCTAGAATAAAACCATTGAATATATATTATAGTAATTCAAATAATAATAAACCTTTTTCCCTTTTCTCTCCTCTTAATGTACTTATATTTTACTATACTGCCAATGAGATTTTATCTCTGAAAACTTTAATAATAATAATAATAATAGTAATAATTGCTTACATTTCTAAAAAGTAGAGAAGCATATCAATGGGAGATAAAATCAGAGATAAAATTACTTTTGTAGGTTAAATAAATGTTATTTTGATGCAGATAGTGGTAACTATCATATTTCATCTGGCTGATGCGTTACGATGTGTTTTTCTATGAAATGTTGTTAGGGTTGTTGATTACTAAACACATACACACAAAACACACATAATTTGTTTTTGAGAAGTTGCTTAGTTTAACATCAATTTACAATGCTTGTAAGATAATTTTATTATTATTTTCTGATATCGTTTAGTGAAATCTTTTTATCTGTGCTGACAGTATTCTCGAGAATGTACTTAGAATTACATTTAGTCACAATAATTGGACATTCAAAAAATGAGTTTAGAAGATCAGTATAGTCATTTAAAAAAATAAGTAACTCTCAGCTGGTGGACTACATTCTAAATTGTACCGTTAACAATGGGCATTTATTCAATTTTATCTCTGTTGTTGTTTCTTCTCTTAGTCTCTCTTATACTCTTATCCATATGCACGTTCAGTGACGTCATCCAATAAATGATACTGTCAGACAATAAAGGCTGGCATTGACTTAACGATAATTTAAACAGGGCTGATTTGGAATTTTTGTGCTAGATACTTTTATTTTATGACCTGAAACTAATTAGTTCATGTAAATTTTAATTACCTCAATATTACCAAAAAAATGCAAACCATTTTAACAGTTAAATTTTCTTTAAAGAGAAAATCACATTTATAGTTTATACCACTTTCCTCACAATCAAATAATATAAGAGAAAGGAGTGGTTAACATGATGGGTAGTTGGGAAAAGGATTGGGAGCAGGTTCCAGGAGGAGGGAGGGCTTGGAACAGAGTAAAGCCCAAAGAATAGTCCAAGATTTAAAACGTGGGCTTGAGTATTTGTAAGGGGTTTCCGAAATATGTCAATTAGGTCATAAACATTTATAGTGAATCAGAACATCATTGAGTACTAGAAGCATAACCAAGGTCTTAAAAATAATTGAAATCAAATTTTATGATCTGAAAATTATTATAAATCATCTATTAAGTCTTATATTTGTCTCCTTAGCTCAATAGTTTAAGAACAACTCTAAAAGAGGTAGTCTCCCCTGTGCTGGTTAAAAACCCCCACCCCCAGTTTTTTATTTTCACTTCATTATTCAACCCATGTAATCATTTGGGTAGAAAAGTGAGTATTGATTTTTTTAAATTGTTTTTCAATGTTTCTTTATTTTTGAGAGAAACAGACCATGAGTGGGGGAGGGGCAGAGAAAGCCAGAGACACAGAATTTGAAGCCGGTTCTAGGCTCCAAGCTGTCAGCACAGAACCTGACACTGGGCTTGAACTCATGAGCTGTGACATCGTGACCTGAGCTGAAGTCAGATGCTTAACCAACTGAGCCACCCAGGCACCCCTAAAAATATTTTTTAATATTTATTTTTGAGAGACAGAGCACGAGTGGGGGAGGGGCAGAGAGATGGAGACAGAATCCGAAGCAGGCTGCAGGCTCTGAGCTGTCAACACAGAGCCTGACTCAGGGCTTGAACTCATGAACTGAGAGATCATGACCTGAGCCGAAGTTGGACACTTAACCAACTGAGCCCCTTGATATTTTTTAAATACTAGATTATAATATTATTAAACAAGGAGCCCAGCTAAATAACATTGAATTGGATGGGGACTCCTGGCCAGCTCAGTGGGTAGAGCATGTGACTCAGATCTTAGGGCCTTGAGCTCCAGCCCCACCTCAGGGCCTGTAGCTATGGACAGGTCACTTAGATTTCCAGAGTTTCATTCTCCAATCTATAATTCCAATCAATAAGCACCTTGCAAAACTATTACAAAGTTTGAGAATATGTGTTTTTGTATATATGATTAAATAGATATGTATATGTGTATGTGTATGAATATATATATATATCTTTTTAAATTTATAATAAATAAATGTTTATTTCTGAGAGAGTGTGAGCAGGGGAGAGGCAGAGAGGGAGAGGGGGACAGAAGACCCAAAGTGGATTCTTCACTGACAGCAGAGAGCCCAATGTGGGGCTCGAACTTAGAAAGTGCGAGATCATGACCTGAGCCAAAGTCGGATGCTTAACTGAGCCACCTAGCGCCCCTATATATAAGTAAGCATATATGTAAAGTATCTGGTATATATAAGCATTTATTGAATTAGAAATATTATTATTACTGGTACTATTATTTGTCTGATACAAATAAAGAAATACAGATTTTATGATTAGCAACATTGTTCTAATTTAGTACAATAAATTTATTAAAAGCATCCGTTTATAGAGTAGTGATTACAATTCTTACGTTGTTGCCTCAATTAACTTAAGCAATGTGGGACCATGGGAAATATTCCAACAGTTAGTAATAATAAAGCTTTTCTAACCTTTGTAGTCCACCCTAAAAGTGTGGGATGTATTTTGCTGATGAAGTAGTGAAACATTTATCTTTCAAGTAACATACTGGGGACATGAAGATAATATAACCTGCATTTCATCTATGAGATCTAGTGCTGAATTCTGCGATCCCAAGCTGTAGGTGAACCACAAATGCTAGTCTTGACTACCACTGGTCACACTCCATTCCTGCATCACTCTGCCAATATTTTTTCCAGTTCATATACTTGCTCACAAAGTATTTCAAGATTAGATGCATGAGTGTGCTGTGATGAAAATGGCATTAAAAAATCTGAACAGGGCGGGGCACCTGGGTGGCTCAGTCGGTTGAGCGTCTGACTTCAGCTCAGGTCATGGTCTCGCAGTTTGTGGGTTCGAACCCCATGTTGGGCTCTGTGCTGACAGCTCAGAGCCTGGAGCCTGTTTCAGATTCTGTGTCTCCCTCTCTCTCTGACCTTCCCCCGTTTATGCTCTGTCTCTCTCTATCTCAAAAATAAATAAATGTTAAAAAAATCTGAACAGGGGAAAAAAAAGTCTTAACAAGGGCGCCTGGGTGGCTTCAGTCAGTTAAACATCTGGCTCTTGATTTCAACTCAAGTCATGATTTCACAGTTCATGAATTAGAGCCCCACATCAGGCTCTGCACTGACAGTATGAAACCTGCCTGGGATTCTCTCTCTCTCTCTCTCTCTCTCTCTCTCTCTCTCTCTCTCTCAAAATACATAAATAATCTTTAAAAAAATCTTAACAGACATACTATGCACTGAGTTTAGAACCAAAGTTATTATGCTTGAAGTATATATTTGCCCCTTTTCCCCCTCACTTCTTTTTTTTCTTGCCCCAATTCTCTTTATTCCTTCTTTCCTCTCTCAATCTTGCCAGATATTTGTAGTACAAATATAAAGAGATCTGCATATGTTACAGAGAAAAGAAATATTATGTATTATACAAACTCTCATAAACAACCTGATATAATTAAGCCTTGTAAGTTTTATGGTCTAGTAGTAGCCAAATATTGTTTATTGGCTACATTTAATACTCACCAAGGATGGTTCAGTCTGCAGTTTGGAGTTGAGTAGAAGTGAAGAAAACACCATTGTTAACTTACGTTGTTTCAGACCCTGGAGAATAGTCAGATATCTAGTTGGATAAGAGTAAATTAAATAGGCAACAAAATATAATGTCCCAGAGCATATTAATGACACTATATTAAACATGCTAACTTGACATAAGGAAGTAGATTCTGATAATGTTACTGAAATCTAAAAGCATTGTAAAACAAATGTTTTAGGTGGCACTTAATATACGTTGGGTAATTAACTTACCAGTTTTCTAAATACAGAATCAGACATTTTTTAAAATGACTAATGATAATAAAATGGTAATTTAATAGTAGAAGAAAATAAGCTTTAGAGGTATGTTCTTGTCTATTTCTCTTGTCTTGTTTTGAGAAATTAATTTGTTTTATTATTTCTGTGTATACATGAAGGTGATAAAGGCTGGGTTGATAATTGACATTTTTATGGAAGACTGATCCGATATCAACACTTTATTATTTAATTTGCAATATGATTTCTTACATTTTAGAAGAGAATAATTCTGCAATATGCCCATTCTTTTGAATATTTAACCAGTAAACTTGTATTAATATAGTAAGACTTCATCAAATATATAACAATATATTCTGGTTTTACAATTTGAAAAATGCTACAAAAAGACAATTTTTATGACTTCTTTGTATTAGGCAAATGGGGAAAAAGTCAAGGTTTATGATATATGACAAGTGCTCCTTTGAATTCCAAAATATACCTGACCTCACAATATTTTTCAACATGACTTCAAATAAGCATGTAGTGAGGTCAGAATGTACTTGCTTTTTCAACTGCAAGCCATCTCTTTTGTACTGGTATAAACATCCTTTATAAATTACATTCATATGACTGAATTTCATTAGAAAAAGAAATTGACATATCTTAAAAATTAGCAAGAATGGTCTATTAACGTTAATGGCTTCACAAATTAAATATTGCTTAGTGGATGAAGGCAATTTTCAGATAAATCATATTCTTCAATAACAGGTCTGTCTAGCCATTTGCAAGTTGGACTTTATTGTGCTTCATGAAGTAAATTGTTCCTCTCACATTTGTCTCCTCTTAACCTGAGCATTTTCACTATAGCCACATCACATTGAATGGCCTAGACTTCTTGAATACCATGACATGGGAAATACGTGTCCATGCATGTAATAAACACCTGACATAATACTCTCCTTTACCTTAAAGCCAGGTGAATTCTTTCAACATTGGCACAGGGAACTCGGGGCAGGAATCATTCAAACTTTTAAGGTAGTTAATGGGAAGGAGAGAAAGCTTTGAGAAAACCAGCATGTGGCCAAAAACAACAGCAGGTGTGGCCATATGGCAATCGAATTAGAAAAGGGATTTTTGCCACACTGCCTTCCAGAAGATAGTCAAGCCCAGAGAGTGCTCAAGAAGGGATGATTTACTCAGTACATTTTAAGTGTTTCATATTGCCTCTTTCACTGATCCTCTCCAAAGGGAATTTAAATCTATTACACCAAATAGATATTGTAGCATTTTCTTAAAAAATAAAAAAATAATAATTTCTAAAGTAATTTCAGTTCCACATTTAAAGATTACTATGCCAAAAGCATGTTTATTTCCAAATAAAGCATTTGCTGAGACTGTTTTCCAAAAAGTAAAGCTTTGTAAGGCTAAAACTTAATGGCATTATTTCATTTTAACAACACATTTGGTGAGATGATTTAAAAATTTTAAATTCCCTACCTAGTCCAAAGCACTCTGTAATAACATAATTTAAATTATCTTTATAAGAATCCTTAACCTGTAGAGTAACATTTTTTCAGAAGTTCTTGAAGCACATTTTCTTTTAAAAAGAATTTGAAGATGTGTTTTATGTCTTAAATTAGCTCTCAAAAACACGTTTGACCTACAAAACAACAGGAGCTATACTATTAACAGTCATTACAAAATTTACTAGTATTGTATCATGTTATAATTTCAGCAGCATTCTTGGACTCTGTGTGTGTGTGTGTGTGTGTGTGTGTGTGTGTGTGTGTGTGTTCTAATATGGGAAAATGTCCATGCTTTGTCTTTTATTGTTCTTATCTTGAGGTCTTGAAGGAAAATATGGTCTTTGATGAGAACCAAGAGAGATTCATGAATACTTCCTCTGTTCTGGTCTTCCCCCTCCACACACACACACCTGTATTAGGGTGATAGCAAACTACCCTGTGGTCAGCATGAAGATAATATTCATATTTCAAACTTGAATTTTCTGGTTTGATTCTGCTTGTTGGCACCACCATACTTTTATTTTCCATGACCACAGTTTTTGGACAACAGACCAACAAAAAGATAACTAATTAAGCAAGCTAAGAGCTAGCAGTTTAAGTGTTTATTGTTTCCATGATAGCATTTTTTCAAGTAGGATTGTTATGTTTATCTTGAATATAGGAAAAAATATCCATCTATGTAAAAAATATGAACTTGTAGTCAGTTTCTTTTTGGAGGACAAATATTAAACTTCTGTTGAAATTACATATATTTAACTTAGTAGAAGAAAGCTGGATTTTTGTTGTTTTAAAATTGATCTTTTCAGAGTATATGGTTATTTTTAATTTGCTTAAAAATTTAGGATTTAACCTTTTTTAAAAAATTAAGTTATGGAAAAGTCAAAAACAGTAAACATCACTGCCTCAATCACTCAGATGTTAGACTGTTGTATTTTGGCATGTTGTTTCCAGTAATTATTAAAATAAAACATATGGTTAAGCCCTTTGGTCCACTTTTAGTCCTCCTACTCTCATATTAGAGGCAAACACTAATATGAGTTTGATTTTTTCCCTTTCAATTAAATAAAATTACTTATATGTGTGTGTATATCTGTCAAAAATATAAGTAATATTTTAAATATACACTTGACACTTGAAGAACTCTGAGTGCTGACCCCTGTGCAGTCCAAAATCTGCAT
This sequence comes from Felis catus, assembly GCF_018350175.1. Taxonomy (NCBI): domain Eukaryota; kingdom Metazoa; phylum Chordata; class Mammalia; order Carnivora; family Felidae; genus Felis; species Felis catus. The sequence goes on along the minus strand of NC_058371.1, from coordinate 154,807,619 downwards.
ATAACTTTTGATCCCCCCCCAAACGTAACTACTAATAGCTTATTGTTGACCAGACAGAAGCCGTACCGATAATATCAATAGTCAATTAGCACATATTTTATATGTTATATATATGATACACTGTGTTCTTACAATAAAGTAAACTAGAGGAAAGGAAATGTTATTAAGAAAATCCCAAGGAAGAGAAGGTACATTTACAGGACTGTACTGTATTTATCAAAAAATAATCCACATGGAAGTGGACCCACACACTTCAAAACTATGTTGTTCAAGGGTGAACTGCATGTTCAAAGGTGTAAGGCATTTGTTGTTATGATCTCTCTTGTTGACATATAAAAATCCACCTCCTCCCTTTTACCTGTTTTATAACATTTCCTCATATGAATAGAAAACATTTGATTGATCCATTCCTCTACCGATGGACATTGATAAGTTCCTTTCTTCATACCTTCTCTGGTAGTCCATTATTGCTGAGATTTAAGTAACATTTTCATAATAATCAAATACTTATCTACTTTGGACTTGCAGTTTTAGACTACTTAGCAAACCACTCTTGAATATTTTCCACTGGAGGTGTTTTCTTTTTTGATTATTCTTCAAATATAGCAAAATGGCAAATAATTCAAGATATGATTTTTAACATCAAATGTAATTTGTTCAAAATTTACATTAATCTTTATCATAACTAGTCACTTCCATTTTGTCTTCCTGTCATCCTGAAGAATGAAAATGTAATTTCCCAGAGGCTTTAAGAATTGGGGGAGTATTAAATGTGACTGAAATTAAGTGATTAATAATTTACTTTTGGGTCATGAATCAACTTCACGGGATGCTAAGGATCATTTGCAACCCCAGAAGCATTGGCAGTAACAATGCACTTTTTCAGACTCAAGAACTCTCAAAGGTTGGCTGCCCAACCTAATTAAACTTCAATCTTCTGATACCAAATTTATTTCTTCTTTGTACTGAATTTCCTCAGATCTTCTTGACAGGAAAATGTCACTTTGCCTGACAGCTGATAGACAGGTTATGTAGCACCATAATTGGAGAGAAAAGGATAGCTTAAAGCTACTCGATTTAATGGCTATGTGTATGGCTTTTTCTCTCTTTCTTTTCTTTTCTTTTTTTTTTTTTAAGGGTCCTGTGACAGACACAAAAGGACTTAGCAAATAGGCCTAGTGCCATTTTTTCCCTGCTTCCTCCAGGGGTAATTATCTTACTCCATCAATAGTGCTGTCAGAAATTGGGCACATAATTCAGCATTTAAATGAACAAGCAATGTAATATTTCCTGTCTCCCAGTGGGATGCTTTGCAGTTCACATTCTTCTCTGTCACTCTCTCACTTTTGATGTATGTGCCATACCCAGTCCTTAATCCCTTCTCTCCCTTGTGTTTCATTGCAGATGTTGGCTCCGACTTGACACCTACTTCATTTGGAGCTTTATAGGACCAGCGACCTTGATAATTATGGTAAGAACTCCTCACTAACTATGTGTCTCCCAGGTCAAAAAATAAAATTTCTATGATCTGGCCATCTTTAATTTACATAGGTGTATTTGGGAAAAGCATCTACTTTTTGACCCTATATGACTCAAGCAATTAGACGCTCATTAGAGTCTACTTTTATATTGTAAAACATGTAATCAACACTGTTGGAGTAGAAAACATGCCTTTGCAAATATTTATGCAGTACCATAGTTCCTTAGGAGCCCGATCCAACATAATCTATTTGGCTTTGTAGGATTTTGAACAGCAATGACTTCAAGTTTCACAACAGTATATTTCCTGTCTTTCATTTACATAATTTGAACTACGAATGAAATCAGAAATTGGAAATGTGGCAATATACTTTACTATTCCTTCCAGTTTTGTTTTTTATATAAATCTTAAAAACTTTAAAATTCAAAAGGATTTCACTTAAGAATGGCACAAATAAGTTATGCAAGTGTTCGGAATCATACTTCTTTTTGTATTTTTAGGTGCATAATATCTTGATTTCAAATATGAATTATTTATTGTAATTTAGTTTCTATTTTTGGCATTATTTATATACCCATCATTTTATAATACAAAGTCATTCTCCAAATAAAATGGCCTCTTGATTCTGAATAAGATATAGATCTCCAATTCATTATCTGAAATCCTTTGAAGCAGGCATATTTTAGAATTCAGAAAGTTTTCAAACGTCAGAAAGACAATATGGTACATGTACTGCATATTAGTTAGAATTCCTAGTAGAGAATAAACAGTTGCCCAAAGCAAACACATCAGTGAATATCAACAGTAGGGACGAGGCAGGACTCTAAAACCAAACAGTAATAATTCAGCAGAAAAAAAAATGGGAAAGTAAAAGGAAATGGAATAAAGATAGAAGAACCCTATGTCAGTACAAGTTCAGTTTTCCCACCAAATAGATTTAGTTAAGGTTACGCTTTTTGGCCACTCAATTAAGTGTTTAATACTCTCACTTTTCAGACTTTTTGGATTTGATAAAGGATTGTAGAATTGTATTATTGAGAGAACTTCAGTAGGGCTTATAATTGGATTTTCCTCGACCCCACCAATCCTAAATTTTGGAACATATTAAAACAAACCAGGTCACAAAGGCAGTTCAATATATTTTCTATAGTTTGTATATATGTAAGATGTGGAATTTACACTGGAACTTTTTGTTTTGTTTTGCTTTAAGTTCTATCCTCTCTCTGGTGATTCTAGTGATATAACAGTATCATTGAGTGTTTTCTGGACTTTAATCCTAGTTTGTTGTAACATTAGAATTTACCACCATTTTATAATCCTTTTGATCTAGCTCTTCAAAAATATATTATTGATTTTAGTATTTATGTTTTTGGAATGTAACATTTCAAAATATATCCCCAAATAGTAAATTTGGGGCTGTGTTCACAAAATATATCCCCAAACAGTAAATTTGGGGCCACGTTCAGAGGGCAGAAATAATAACACACCTGGAATAATTTTTTTTTGGTTTTTATTTTTTTTAATGTTTATTTATTTTGAGAGAGACAGAGACAGAGGGATCGAAGACAGAGCACGTGCGCATGCACAGGCAGGATAGGGGCAGAGACAAAGGGAGAGAGAGGAATCCCAAGCAGGTTCCATGCTGTCAGCATAGATCCTGACATGGAGCTTGAACTCACCAACCAAGAAATCGTGACCTGACCAGAAATCAAGAGTTGGAACCTTAACCAACTGAGCCACCCAGATGCCCATTTTTTTCAACATATACCTGGCTTTGAGTTGTTTTACAATTTCCACAGCATCATTCCAACTGCTGCTGATTTTTTATTTGTATGTATTTTGGCATAATGGTGCTTTGTAACTCATTGGTATCCCAACTCCCTAAAGTGGCTTCTTGCCTTTGCTAAAATACTAGGCAATCATCTATGATCCAATTCCTTTATAAGTATAGTGAGAGCTAATTTCCCAGAACAACTCATCTGTTATGGAGAATAGACTTACTTTTTTTTTTTTTTTATTCCAGTTATGCTACATAACAGTACCTTTTACATTACAGCTTAATGTAATCTTCCTTGGGATTGCTTTATATAAAATGTTTCATCATACTGCCATTCTGAAACCTGAATCGGGCTGCCTTGATAATATCAAGTAAGTGATTTTTCTTTTTGTTTTCTTTAGCCATCCTAAGTTTGGTACTCTAAATTATCCCTACTTTTAATTCTATTGAAATCTTGTGACAGAATGATGAGGATCGATGTGTTGTCTTTGCTGAATAAGATCATTTATTGACTACTGAGATGACCTGATCTGCCTGAAAATAAGTATAATGAAGCTTTGTCTTCAAAAAAAAACTTTTTCCCAAAACTCTGATTTTCAACATGAGAAGCTCTTAAGATGTACATTTATTATTTTTTTCCTGAGCCAATACAAAGTTTCTGTATCTGGATAGACTGTTATTTCTTGGAGCAGTAACCACATCAGTTACCAACACCCCATCTCCCCCTTCAGAGCAATGTGAAGAGAGTAGAATGGTGACCCTGTGAGCAGCACAAGGGAGATTTTTACACCACAGGAGAAGAATCCCAAGATTATTAATCTGGGCAATTGTAGAGGAGCTGTTATGAAGCTGGCCCCCCTCTCCTTCTGAGAGAGGAAGAGAAAACCCAACTCCCCATGGAAAGTCCTATGGTATATAAATATATAGCTCCAGGCTTTAACCCCTTTGAAATGTTAATGCTTCCCTCTTGGGAGGTAAAGCACTCCAGAAGTCTCTCTATCTACTCAGCCATCTTTTAACTTCCAAGGTTTGTCCTTTAATCCAAATTCTATTTCTCTATGCTCAGAAAGCCCTTGCCATGCAGAGATATGAAAATATTCACATTCCTTTCCACACTAATAGTACTTTTTTATATATATACAAAAGAAGCTAATTTACATTTTCTGAAAAGAAAAATAGTTTCTCAGTATAACCAAAATTTTTATGTTGTCCCTTCAGAGGCTGGGACACTTGAGAGAGATTGTAATGGGGAGATGTACATTAGTCATTAATATATGTTATATATTAAATTGTAATTGTATATAATTTGCCTGTGCTATGTATTAACCTGGCTAAATGTTTTTATTTAAATGAATGTACTTTCAGACGTTTCATGAGGTCACCTGTGACTTTTGAACATTCTCCTCGAACTACCTCAGATAGCAGCTATGTCACCCATTTTTCATCTACATTTAGTGCCTGACACAGTTTCTTGCCCATAGTAGTCCTTTAATGAATGTTATAGAATAAAGCAATACATTAAAGACTTTAGTGACAAAAGTGTATTGACACTAAGTGGTTAATTTTGTTGAAGGAATCATCTGTTTAAATTTACTGAAAAGGATAGCTAAGAAATTAGAGAAATAATATAATGGAGCAAAATAAGAATTATCTACAATGAGTAGTAGACTTTTGTAGTTCGTAATGTTACTTAGTTGTGATAATAGTCATTACTTTCTTGAATTATGTACAATTAGACTGCCCTTCTAAACTGTAGCATTCGTTCCTTGGACTGTCTGTTCCTGATGAAATTGAATTTAGATAAGTAAGTAAGTAAATAAATAAATAGGCTTATAAAATAAGTTTTCTTTGCCATATCATACTTTTATTACTTTAGTGTAAATGATAACTTCTTTGTCTCTTTTATTTTATGGTATAAAGCAAACTGCAAGTAATACTTTATTACCATTTATGTTATTTTGAAAGTACTATCAAAAGTGAATACTTTGGTATCTATGTAACAGCTTTTACAACATAAAAAAATCAGCAAAAAAAGGTCTTGTGCTTATTATAGTCACATATTTAAGAAGACCAATTTGTTCTGTAATTATTCATATATATTTCTTCAGGTGATATGGGTCAAGTCTTTATGATGTTATTGCTTAAAAAAACAAACACACAAATGGCAATAATTACATGAATGACATTGATGGCATTAAGCTTTATATTACAAAGCAAAGTAAAGCCTTAAATGAGAATATCTTGATTTAAGGTCTGTCCAAACTGCTTTATAGTTTATAGCCTTATGGAAAATTTATCTAACCTTGTGAAGCCTTCCTGTCCTTTTAAAATGAGTACAATAGTGGGGCACCTGGCTGGCTCAGTCAGTAGACATGTGACTCTTGATCTCAAGGTTGTGACTTCAAGTCCCACATTGGACGCAGAGCTTACTTATAAATCAATAAATCAATAAATAAATAAATAAATAAATAACCTACTTGTAAAAATAAAAATAAGACAAAATGGGTATAATAATGAAACATAGCCAACCATCAAATGAGCAGAGGAATATATATATACAAGCCTTTGATGATTTTTTCTAAAGAGTCAATAAGGCAAGAAGAGAAATTAAGTAGTTATTAGAAGGGATAGTTTTGAGATGGAAAAAACAGGGTATGGACGTGCTGATGGAGAAGAACAGTAATAGAGTGGTTAGAAACATAAGAAAGGGAATCATTGTTATAGCTGCGACTTGAGGAATTGTAGAGAATGAGATCCAGAATAGTGGTCAACCAATTCTACTCTATTAGATTACATGAAGGACGCTTTTCTACCTAGGTAAGAGAAGAAAGGGTATTCTTTTCCACTGAGACTGGATGAAATAAGTAATATATATGATGTAGATATGGTGGAGAAGCAAGGCAGGGCAGTAAACTGAGGAATTTCTGCCCACTCTCCTCTATCAAGTAGGAAAGAAGGCCATTTGCAGGACACAGGGGCATGTGGGAGAGGGAAAATAAGAAAGCAATCTCAAGAAAATATTCCTTAAACTTCCCAGAATCTGAAGGACATTTCATTTTATTTAAAATATATTAACTATTTAAGAAGTACTTGTAAAGAAATCAACAGGGCATAATTGGTAAGGAAAGACGAATTTTAAAAAGGTAATAATGATTTTGATCACTAGGGAAAGCACAAAGCCTGTCATCCTTTTTATTTTGAAAAATTCACAAGGATCTGTATAATAATGTATTTTTAAATATTACAGGTGATATGAGAGTATTTATTTATAAATAAATTTTATAAATTTATACATTTATCTGGATAATCTTTTTTTCAGTATATAAGACAGGGTATGAAATTTAATAATGTTTTCTTGTTTTTTTGTATTTTTGTAAAATGATTAAGATGAGCCACTTTATTAAGATTGTTCACTGTATTGAGGAAAAAAAGCCAACCTATAAGACCTTTCGAAAGTCAACATCTTTCTAAAACCATTCATTCAATTATCAAATATTTACTGCCTTCATTATGCATGTTCTTTCACACATAGATCTCTCCTTTATCTAAAATGTGTTTGCTTCTCCCCATATTCACTGCCACTGTTAGTTAGTTAGTTAGTTAATTTTTTTAAATTTATTTCTGACAGAGAGAGAGAGAGAGAGAGAGAGAGAGAGACAAAGCATGAGCAAGGGAGGAGCAGAGAGAGACAGAGACACAGAATTGAAAGCAGGCTCCCAGCTCTGAGCTCTCAACTGAGAGCCCAAGGCTGGCCTCCAACTCATATGAGATCATGACTTGAGCCACTTAACTAACTGAGCCACCTGGGCACCCCTGCCACCATTTTTTAAAAGCCACCATCAACTTCTGCAGAACCACTGCAGTGGTCTTGTAATATCTTCCCTTGTATTGATTCTTGCTGCCACCTTCAGCTAAAGCGATCTCTTTAAAAGCAAATCCCACTGTGCAACTCCCTTGGGTAAAACTCTTCAGTGGCTTCCTGTTACTCTCACACAAAAGTCCAGACTCCCTACCCCACCCTACAAAACCTTCCTGGTCTAGTCGCTTCTTTCTTTCTTTAACCTCTTGTTTGGTTTTGTTTGTAAATATTTATGCATTTATTTTTGAGAGAGAAAGACTGAGCAGGAGAGGGGCAGAGAGAGAGGGAGAGAGGGACTGAACCACAAGCAGGCCCTGAACTATCAGTGCAGAGCCTGATGAGGGCCTTGATCTCACAAACGGTAAGATCATGACCTGAGCCAAAATCAAGAGTCTGATGCTTAACTGTCTGAGCAACCAAGGTGTCCTGGCCTCTTGTTAAGCCATTTGCCCCTCTGGCACTCTGGATGTACTCTCTTTTGCTTCAGGTTTTAACTCTGCTGTTTCCCTTCCCTAACACTTTCTTTTCCCTAACACTATGCCTGGCTGACTTCCAATTTACCTTAATTAATTTAATTTTTTTTAAATAATTTAATTATATTTTAAATCAAAATTTATTTCATCATCAGTAAAATAAGCACATTTTTGTGTTAGTTTAGAGAATTCATTTGGCTGGCTCATTACTATATTAATGTTACACTCTGTAAAAAATAATAGAGTGAATTGCTATAGGTAACATGATTACTGAGGAACTGAAGTATGCCAATTCTCAGATTTCTAAAAAAGTAATTAAAATTTAAAACTACATTTCTATTTACTGTTTGCTTACTTGTCTTTTGTCTCTTTTTCATCAAATAGGTAATCATTTGAAAAAAAAAGTAATTCCAGTCTTTATAAGTTTCTCGTTGAGTTTCTGACAAGTTGAAATTGCAGCTTACAGTAATCATAGCAAAAATCTAATTTTAAATACATACATATGTGTAAATATGAATAAAATAATTATTGAATTATTACCAGCACAAAGTCAACCTCCACTGTTGCTGAAGTATAATGATATGTAAAACTATTTTTTTTATTTTTAAAAATGTTTATTTATTTTTTTGAAAGAGAGAGAGCATGTGCATGAGTGCACAAGCGGTGGGTGGGGGGGGGGGTGGGTGGTGGAGAGAGAGAAGGGGAGAGAGAATCCCAAGCAGGCTCCGCACGGTCATCCTCACAGAGTCCAACATGGGCTCCATCTCAGGAACTGTGAGATCATGACCCGAGCTTATATCAAGAGTTGGACACTTAACCGACTGAGCCACCCAGGTGCCCCCTAAAACTTTACTTCTTGAGGAGCATTTATAGCACTCTTGACAATTACCTTCAAAATAAAAATGTATTGTTTACATGGTTATCAACTATTTCTTCTATTATTGGTTTAATAACATCACAGGTACTTTAAAGACTAAGAAGTCATAGTAGAGGCTTTTAGGCCTAAGAAAGAAAATCAGTGCCTGTATGGAGGGACAAGGAGTCAACTTAAGCTTCCCTTTCTTGTGTTTGTCCCTTTGCCCTTTCCCATATATAGAATTTGGCATCAAGACTTCCAGTTTTGGCTTAGTCATGTTTTCTGATTTCTGGTCTCTCCTCTTACCTTAGGTTTAGCAGGAGTGGTGGGTTGGCAAACATATTGTCACGTGGTTTAAAGAAATACTTTCACTTTTCTTCCTTCTTCCCTGTGCTCTAATTGCTAAAGGAAGACAATAATAGAGGGGAGCGATGACTTCAGTGTCAGACACACTTAGGTTTGATTTTCTATTCAGTCTTGTAACGGTTATATTACCTTGTAAGTTTCATCATGGCTCTCCTCTGAATTGGGCATAATTGTATCTACTTTGTAGAGCTTTGAGATAATTAAATATAATTATATATATAATGCATACATCACATAATTTGTGCCCATACATAATGGTATGATTATTTTTAACTATAATGTAGAAATACACTGCTTCCTTTGGCTCTTTGTGTTTTCCATGGTGAAATCTGCTCAACTTCATATCAAAATCCTGTTAGAATTTGACTGCCTAGAATTTGTTTACCATGGGGTATCATTAAGAATGTTGTTAAGGATGGCTTAAAAAAAAACCCAAACTTATTCTATTATGAAAGAATTGGCTATAGGAGTAAAATGTTCATTTAGCTATTAAATAGCAAATTTTATAGTTAGTCCTGAAGAAAAAAAAGTATGCTCAGTGAGTTTGGACACCTGCCATACATAAAGAAATCTAAGAAGGCTCTAAATAACTTAAAGGCTGAATAATAATTTTTAAAAAGTTATACCTCACCAGTGTCAGTAATTACTTATTCTGTTCCTTAAAGGTAACTTTCACTTTGAGGACTATGTTTCTAGATGTTGCTGGAAACAGTTAACTCAGAATTACATTCAGCTTGAATGTAATATGTTACATTATTACATTATTACTAGTATTACATTATTACTTTATGGAGTTAGGGTGTAGGGTTCTGTAAATAGAAGACAGAAGAGCAAATTGACTTAATCTTGAAAAGTGCAACAATATCTCCAGAATATTTTAAGGCTTTAAGTTTTCTCTTTATGTTAATACATTAAGATGGCTATATATGTGTATGTAGCTAGAAGAGAGAGGGTATGTGGGAGAAAGGAGAGAGAGCCAGCCGCCTTTTCAAACAGCAGGTATCATCTTTATACTGTGGTCAGAGCAATATCCTAAAAAGAGTTCGAACCTTTATGACGGTAGTAAGTCCAGTTCTGAGTTGTGTTTAGTAAAAATATTGATCCATTTCAAAGTTTCCAGATGAGTTTTTATGAAAATGTTTTAGTACTTTCTCATTTTTCTCTAAATATTAGCTAGTGATATAAAAATGTTGAAATACTAAGTTTTTTACAAGGAAGGTCAGTATAGTCCATATAGTCCATGAAGACTTAAAAAAATAGCTTGTATCTCCAAGCAATTGATTTTATTCATAGTTTACCTTTCACCACGGATGCTGCTAAATTCCAATGAAAATTTTTACCAATTTCTAAGAATTTTAAATATTTAGAGATGTGGTTTTTAAAAACTGTCACCTCTCTTATAAAAAGATTACTGGGTCAGCACACTATAGTAAAGATGTGTTTCACCAAATCTTTTTTTTTTTTTTTTAATCAGGTAAACCTGCTCATTCCCATATATCCCATAAGCACTCTCATTCTAGAAAGAGTAGAAATAGTCATTGATTTATTTTATTGATTATAATAAGATACAATAATGTTCAAGAAAATTCTGAAAGGTATATCATCTATCTGTTATTTCATTTTTCCCAGTCTTCCTCCACTTCCTTGGTCTGTGGTTCAAGATCCCTGGAAATGCATCATAACATTATCATAAATGATCCAGGTGTTTCTGAAGAGTAACAGTCTAAAAAACACTGTGTGCAGTTCTGTGTATTGACATAACACCACTAGATTTGTTTCCAACAAGTTAAGGTAGTAAGTAGCCGTTAGTCTTTTACTGAGTAAGTTAATTTCCACAGTAAAAGCATTTCACAATTACTTATCTGGAAAATGAATTTCAGCCACAGATTCACAAAGGTGTGCATTCTGCAAGTGTTGTTGCCAGTCTCGTTGAATCATGCATTTTAAAGTTTTCTGAAATGTAAAAGGGTTTCTTTCTCTCTTTTTTTTCTTAAGTTTTTTTTTTCATTAAAGTGTATTTAAATCCCCATATGATCTTTCTAGAAGCCAGGTGGTTTATGCATCACTGTTTTATACACTGGGAGAGCTGACATTTGAGGAAAATAGTTTGAAGCATGACTGTCGTAGGCACACTGGAACTGTTCTGCATTATACGTAAGATCAAATAATAGTTTCACTTTTCCCTAAAATAATCACATAAAATTATATCAAATTTAGGAGAGTAACTGACTCTCATTTCTAAGGATGAGAAAGCCTGAAAGGCTGCCTACCTAAGGGAAAAATAGTTCTTCTTTATAGTAAAAAACATAAAAATTAGCAGTTTTTTTGTTTTTTATATGTGACTTAGACTGAGATTTCCTTTGTATCCTACGTGAGGTATGCAGTCAGAATTTGGAAGAGCTTGGGAAATGGAATTTTTTTATGAAACCAACATTTCTGAAGTCAATAAGATTCATTTTCCCCAAAAATAGTTAAGTGCAAATTTTCATAAGAGTGGAAGAAGTCTGAGTGAAAATTATAAGTAAATAATATTAGTATTCCATCTTATTCACAGATTTTATTTAATTTTTATATAGGAACTTTTATTTGATTTATATTTTTTAATTTTTAATTAATTTATTTAATAAATCAGAAGTACTAAAATTTTGGATTTATTTTGAAGACAAACAATTTGTGAATTTATTTTATATAGTCTATAAGAGAAAGGAGTGGATCGTGATTTCAAAGTTTGTTGCTTGGGGTACTGGAGGGTGAGTTGTTATTACTAAGATGTGGAAAACTGTAGGAAAAATACATGAGGTGTCAGTCAAGAGAGGTTTTTTCAACAACATAACTTTGAAAGACTGAACATCTCAGTGTCGATGTGGAGTAGGTCGTTGGAGCAATGACAATGAACCCTGGAGATTTCAGTTTGGATTCATCACTGTGTAGGTCTGTTTTATTTTATGTTTGCATGTAGTGGTTTTATATTTTATTGTGTTTATTTTATTTAAAAAATTTATATTTATTTGTTTTTGAGAGACAGAGAGAGACAGAGCACAAGTGGGGAAGGGGCAGAGAGAGAAGGAGACACAGAATCTGAAGCAGGCTCCAGGCTCCGAGCTGTCAGCACAGAGCCTGACATGGGGCTCGAACTCACAAACCGTGAGATCATGACCTGAGCCGAAGTCGGATGCTCAACCGACTGAGCCACCCAGGCCCCCCAATTGTGTTTAGTATTGATTTCACTTTCTGTATATTGATTATTTTCCATAATGCCAAATAATCCTTTTTTGTTTGTCACAGCGATACATCTCCTTTAAAAATTAAGCAGAGTGAAATGATTTGGAAAAAAAAGCAGTAAAATAGTAAAAGTGGTATGTGATAAGTATGTGGTGTATATATATATATACATATATATATATACTTTTTTCAAATCATTTAATATAATATTTAATATAAATAATTTGATATCATTAATATAATATTTTTTTTCAAATCATATAATATTCTATATATATAAAAGTGGTATGTGATGGTGTAATAAGATAGTGATATTCTAGTCACACTGGTTTCCCTCACTAGTCACTAGAACATATGTTTCTGTTAGGATAGCTCCTGCTGTAAGTATCAAATGCTGACCCATATTGTGGTCTAAATTATGACACTGATGATTTATGGGCCCAAACAATCCAGAACTAGATGGTTCCAGAGTCAGTTCAGTAGCTCATTGATGTTAGTCAGGACTAAGCTCCATCTATCCTTCCCACAAACAGTTTCCCTGTGGCCACTCCTCAGACCTAGAAGTGTGGGTACTGGCTGCAATCTTAGGAAAATTGGTCAAGGTGGATTTTTTTTAAAATCTATATGATACTGGATAAAATAAAGGGATATTGGGTAAAATAAAATAAGAACACCAATGACTATAAATAACCCCGTGTCACTAACTTTTAGACATATTAGAAATTTCGAGCCTACAAAATAGATTTAGAAAAAGCATCCAGTGAGAGAGGAAGAGGACTAGAGATTCTGGAAGCTAGGTGAATCAAGCCTTTCAGTTAAGGTGGGAACTTAACCATTATCACTGGACCACCTGGAGATCCCTGTGCATTTGACAAAAGCTGTTTTAGCAAAGTGATTGACAATGCCTTATTAGAGTGGATTGAGGGGAGAAAAGGAAGAGAGGAGTTAAAAATGACATGTAAACACAACTCTTTTCAGATCTTTTTCTGTAAATAAGAGCCAAGATATGTAGTAGCTGAAGGAAAATGTAAGATCAAGGGAGTTTTGTTTGTGTTTTATCCATTGGTTAATTTTCAGCATGATAGAGATTACAGCCTCTTCCTTTTAATCTGGTAAGAATGGACAAGTAGTTGATGTTGGCAAGAGGGGAGAATTGTGTGGTTTCTACATTTGAGTAGGCAGGGGGATGGGATCTATGTGTACAGTGAAAGTTCGTCTTATATAAGAAGGAGTATAGACAAAACAGTTCTTCCTTTATATGATAAAATGATGACTGAGTTCTGTTAACTTACTGGCCAGCAGATGTTTTCCTTTAAAGTAATGTAGTAAACTATCATGACTCATACGTAGTAAGTACCCATTATGTCTAGAAGTATTCGTCTACCTGGGAAGAAAGTTGTATAACATTGAAAACTATAACATTATTCTAAGATTATTTTAATCCTCTACTTCCCTATTTATATATTAACATGAATATTAATATATATACTTGTTATAAACTTAAAATTCTGTGTCTCCTTCTCTCTCTCTCCCTCCCCTGGTTGTATTCTCTCTCTCTCTAACGTAAATAAATAAACATTAAAAAAAAAAAAGACGCATAAGGGTGAGGGACTGAGTTGGCAGCAGTGTAAAACTCGCGTGGCTTCTCTGGAGTCTACTCTCCAGCCCTTCCAAAGTGTTCACCAACCCAGAAGCTCCTTGAACTGCAGCATCTGTTAGGGGTTTTAGTGGAGGTTTCATTACAAAGATGTGATTGATCAAATCATTGGCCAATAATGATAGAACTCAATTTCTGGGCCCCCACCCTTTACTAGGAGTGGAGTTGTAGGTAGGAGTGGGGCTGAAAGTTCCAAGCCTCTAATCACGGCTTTTTCTCCAGACCTGTCCCTTCTGCTCACCTCCACTCTTTCCTATTCTCTCTGCCCACCTCCATCATTCATTAGCATACAAAAGACACTGTTATCACTCAAGAGATTTCATGGGTTTGAGAAAGTCTGCCCCAGGAACAAAGACCAAATATTTATTTTTTTGTTATACCACAGCAATCTTGATTTTTTTGAAGTTAGTATGGTGAATATTATAGTACTCATACAAAATTTTCCTTGAAAATGGCTTGCCGTAAATTATGTCCATAAACATATTAGTGATAGAACAGCCTAAGAATGTCATTTTTCTGAGTCATCCTATATTTCTAACTTCTGAAAAAGTTTCCAAAAATCAAGTCTAATTTTCTATTAATATGCTACTGTGTGTATAAGCTACATAATGAAAATTTAATCAAATCTGAAAATGAGAACATTTAATTACTGTAAAATTCATCTGTCTCCAAATAGTGTTTTAAATTGCTTTATATATATCATTTAAAAATTAATGTAAGAATCTAGTTACAATTGGGGGATAATTTTTTCTTAAGTTTATTTGTTTTAAGAGACAGAGAGTGCACTCAAATTGAGGAGGAGCAGAGAAGGGGAGAGGCAGAGAGAGAGAGAGAAAAGCAAGCAGGCTCTGCTCTGTCAGTGTGGAGTCCAATGCAGGGCTTGAACTCATGAAATGAGAGATCATGACCTGAGCCAAAGTCAGACTGAGCCACCCAGGCACCTCTGGGGATAAAAAACTTTTAACCTCCTCTATGTTTATATTTTTTGTTCATTTAAAAATATAATTGCTCTTTATTTTCCTTGAATTTTAAACATTTGAATAAAGGTTAAAAATATTTAGCAATATCTTGTTTAATTTTTTTTTAAGTTCATTTCTTTATTTTGAGAGAGAGAGTACACGAGCAGGGGAATGACAGAGAGAGGGAGAGAGAGAGAATCCCAAGCAGGCTTTGCACAGTCAGCACAGAGCCCGATGCTGGGCTCTAACTCATGATGTGAGATCATGCCCTGAGCCAAAATCCAGAGTCACTGACTGAACCATTCAGGCACCCGATATTTTGTTTAATTCTATTTTGTAAAATGAACTCGTATGTACTATGGGTAAAACTCACAAACATGATTTCATTTACTTTTAATATATTATTTTAATGTAGTTTCAGCTTATAAACAATTATATAAGGAATGAGTAAATTTGGAATTGTAGATTCCAAATGTAAATGAAAGCATTTGAATCACTTTTGATTACTTCCAAGCAGATCATTATTTTTCAATACAAAAGCCAATTTTTACCCAGTCGTTATTTAAGGGATAGTTCTTTGAAGTATTATGTAGAAGATATGAGTACTTCCAAACGCTGAATGAAGTACACAAGAAATCTCACTTGTACAATAATTTTTGGGCTTTTAAAAGTTTGTTTTGGTTACTGTAATCAGAACTAACTGGAAATACTTTTTTTTCCTAACAGAGCTTTCTTTAAAATGACACAAATTATTTTAAATTGTAATTTTTATTTAGTTCGGTGACTATATATAAATTTGTCTGAAAATTTAACAAAAGTTACTGATTTTGAAAATGTGTTGTGGGAAACTTTGAATAAGTAATATTGGGCTGAAAGACTGTTAGCTTCCAAGTCCAAATCAACCCATTTCAAATGCTTCCTGAAGATATTTAAAGTAAAATATTGTAGGCAATATTAAGTTAAATACTATGGTGTATTTTCAGTCGCATACTGTAAGTAAAAATTTAGTCATAGATTCCACTACTCCCTGGTTCTGCCCCTAAATCAACTGTAATTGCTGTACTTGATCAGATAGCACTTTGAGATTTTATGTGTCGTTTCTATTTGAAATTTTGTGCAAAATAATAAGACAATTAGTTAACTTGTTGAAGTTTTATTGTGTGCTAGGCGCAATTCTAAGTCCTTCTCATGTGTAAATTTAAACTTTGCAATAAACCTTCTAAGTTTCTAAGAGGGTAATTAACTCACCTTTGGATCTCATAGCTAGTTAGTGCCAGAACTAGGATTTCAACAGACTGTCAGACCTGAGGGTCCATTTCCTTAACCATTACTGTATATTCCTTGTTAGATCACATTGCACATCTATAAATAAATTGCGTTTCATTTTAAAAGAGATGATTTTCTTTTCAGTAAGCATCATTTTATATTGAGTATGTGCTTATGAAACTTTAAATCTAGTGATTGGATTACATGATCACTAAGGGCCCCATCTTTAAAAACCTGTGATTCTATTAGTATTTTAAGTTATGGACCGTCAAATCATGCAAGGAAAATGCAATTATCAGGATTTTTAATGGCACAGCAGTCTTGTCAGAATTAGAAATAGAGATTTCAGAGTTACTGTTATTTAGGGTGAATTACTGAATAAAACCACCTAAGAAGAATGTTGTTCTGGGAAAGGTGATTCAGAAAGTATAGTCAACAAGGTAAATGTAATAACATTATGTCATGGAAGCCCAAGAATAGAAGGAAGTAGTCAACCATAGAATATTTCTGAGTGGGCAGATATGATAATATGGAAAAAATTAACGATGGTTCTGTCAATGACAGGGGCACTGTGGAATTTTGTGGGGAAAGATGCCTAAAGAGAGTAGCTTTTAAGAAAATGAGAAGTGAGCAAGTATGGATTACTTGATAAATTTTTCAGTAAAAGATAACGCTTAAGATTCTTTGAGAGTCTGAGAGTGTCTGAGATCTAGGAAGAAGGTATTTTTGTTTCTTCAAAGTAAAGAATATTAGAGTATGTTTCCTGGTGAGAATGAGCCAATAGAGAAGAAGACATTGATGAAGCAGGAGAGAGCACAATCACTCCAGAAGCACAGTTCTTTAGAAGCATCTGGATGAGCAGATATGTTGGCTTTATAAGAACAAAGGCACTTCTTTCATTATAATAGGAGGAAAGATAGTGTGTGGGGGTGCTGTTGAAGACAGTTGATTGATTAGTGTTGGAAGATGGGAACATTCTGTCAGTATTCTAGGTAGAGTTCTCCCAGAAGCAGACTCTGAATCAAGAATTCAGTCAAACAATTTATTTAGGAAGTGCTTTCAGAAGAAATCAGTAAGAAAGTAAGGGGAAGCAGTGTAGGTAAGAGGGAGAAGCGCGCAAGGTTGTCATTTTGGGTGAAGTCTCAGACTGACCCAGATGCCAAAGGGAGCACTGGAGTGTAAATTATACTTTGCAACTTTCCAACCTTGAGGCAAAGGAGCTGGTATTGTATAATTTCACACCTGTTAGTAATTGACCACAGGCTCCCTGTGTGGTGTGAATGGAATGTAAACTCCCAGGTACTTCTGACTCTGTGGCATAATAGCTCTCATGCCCAAGGACAGTCATCCATAGGTGACAGGGGTAAGCCTTTAGCAGCTGAGCGTGCAGCAGCTAGAGGATAGATTCAGGAGCTCTACAAGAGATTGTGAAGTCTGCACAGTGCACCAGTGTGTTTGCAAATGTCAGATTGCTTTCATTTTTTTTTTCAAGCAAATAGGTGACAATATTCAACTGAGAGCTTAGAATGACAAGAAAGTTTGACACTGAAGGAAGATGGAGAGTAGAAAAACATATATGCTAGGAAAGAATAGTTGGCATGTCAGCCATTGTTAAGTGTCACTGTTGTGTTGTCATGAATTTAGCATGTCTTAAGTAATCATGGTTGTGTGTTTTTTGTTTTGTTTCTTCCTGGTTTTTTTTTTTTGGTTGTGTTTTTATTTTTTCCCCCAACAATGCCTGCCTATCCAAAGTTGGGATTTCTTAGAATCATTAAAGGTGAAAGAGGAGGTAAGAAAGTAAGAAGTCATAGGATCAAGGTTAGCCATGGAGGAAAGTATGAACACAAAGGGAGTGATTTAAAACAAAAAAGTGAAGAGTAGGAAAAATGGGAGGTCTGAAGTGGTAATAAACATCTGATGGTAAAAACCTCAAAGGAGCTGGGAGTTTGGAGGAGAAATCATGGTCTCGCCATGGCACTTCTACTGCCAAAAGGTTGTGAGAGAACAAATATTTGAGTTTGTGTGGTCTTCGGGGAAAGTGCTGTCCTCAGGGGAGAATTTCACTTAAAGCATGAAGGTTATAGAAACACCTAGAGATGAAGTTTAGTATAGAGGGGGATTGGTTGATATTTGACTGTGAGTTCCAAAGGACAGGATGGAATGTGGGGAGAGGAAGGGAAATGGTGGAAAGTTGGATTGGATTAACAGATATACCCCCCCAAAAAATAAATGGAAGTAATAAGCCTGTAACCATTTTTTGTTGTCCAAATTCATTACTTACTATCTTTTTGCAGGCAGTTACCATCTTGAGCAATAGAGTCCCTATCCAGTATCAACTGGTGATAGAAAAGTCCCTGGATGGGTGACAATGCTGCTTATACTCTGCCTTTAGATAAATACATATTCTCCCAAAATTCTAGAAAATAGATACATAAGTCTTAAGAATCACAGCTCAAACTACGTAAATATATTCCAAATTATAAAAGGAGACAAAAATGCTCTATGATTAAAGAAAATAAATAAATGATCACTGATTGGCATATTAATCATCACAAGGGTTTGTAGACTACACAGATGGACTGAAAGTCTTACCAACATAGTCTGAGTGCATTTCAGTTTCCCCTAATTGCAGGGGTGTACCTCTCATTTAAGTAAAAACAACAATAAGGGAATAAGATAATAACAACTCTTTCAGACTTCAACTTTTCTCATTTTCCTATTTCCAGGAGTGCTTTCTTACAGGAGTGCTACCGTGTTTTAAAATGATAATTTTTTTTCTTTACCTCATTTTAAAAAGTGGTGAAAGCATATAAATTGTAGTTACTTTAAATAAAGGATTATGTATTAAATCATTGAATGTGTAATTAAAATGTGCAGACAGTATTGTAGGATGTTGTGTCTTGAGCTTCTCAGTCTGCACTTGAAAATTTCCTAATCTAATTTTCTCTTGACTGAGTCCCAATTGTTGGATTTTTCCACTACATACAATTGTGTATTTTAAATAAGGTCTGTCATCAAAGTCTCTGGAACTTTTATAAATGTGCTATTTGAGCATGCATTTTAGAATACTCTGGAATATTTTCTGTGGACGTTAACATTTTCAATCAGATCCTTCAATGTGCTAATAGAAAAGTCCTCTCAGTTCCAGAACTGAAGATTGATAGTTTAAGGTTGTAATTTAAAACTGCTTAATTATGAGATCAAAAAAAAAAAAAACAAGCCTTGAGCATAGAAGGTAATAAGTTATCAGCAAAAGTATTGACATCATTGGATAGTAATATATTACTTCTACCAAGATGTAAGTCAAAAATATAATTTTTCTGCCTTCTTTGAATTTGCCACATTCTATTCAATTAGCTGCACAAAGGTTTCTAAAATTGTCAGATCTTCCATTCAGTAACTTTCATTAGTACAATATAATGAAACAGCACATATGTAACATCTTTAGTAATACTCAGAGGAACCCTATTAGTAAAATATTTATGCCCATTTGTTCCTGCTAAATTTTCTATTTTTTAATGTTTTTATTGTTTATTTTTGAGAGACAGAGACAGAGACAGAGAGAGACAAAGCCTGCGTGGGGGAGGGGCACAGAGAGAGGGAGACATAGAATCCTAAGCAGGTTCCAGGCTCTGAGCTGGGGCTCAAACTCATGAACCGAGAGATCATGACCTGAGCTGAAGTTGAATGCTGACCCAACTGAGCCACCCAGGCGCCCCTCTGTTTTTTTGTTTTTGTTTTTATTTTTGTTATAACAAGTTTTAATGTTTTCCTATTTTTCCTATTATCTTTCCTGTACACTTTTTCTTTCACTTGCTGATACACAATTTGAATGCTTTTGCCATTGTTATGTCTCTGCCCAGTGGGTCCTGTCTTTATTAATTTGTCTTTGTTATAAAGAGATACATACTTTTAAACAGTTACCTTTTCCCTCTACAGTGTGTGCCTTTGTAGTCTTTGGAGGACATTTGGAATTCTTTCTCTAGGGAGCCAAATTTCCAACATCATTTGCTAAATAATCCATCTTTTCCCATCAGATTTGTGCTGCCACACTATCCTGTATCAAAGCTTTGTTTCTGTGCTCTCTCTTCTGTTCCATGGAGTACACTTTGTTCCTCTACTAGCACCATGTTATTACCAGAACTTGCTTAATATCTGTTCTAGTCAGACTTCCCATTTTGATTGTGTCTTTCAGAATTGCCTTAGCTACTCATAGACTTTTATTAGTCTTCCATATATTTTCCAGAATTAGCTTTTAAATTCTTTTAATGTATTCCTTACCCTTCTGAGATAAATCGTAATTGATCATGATGTTTATGTACCATTAGATGTTGCTATTTAATAGCTTATTTAGGATTTTTATGTAAAGTTCTTAAGTAAAACATTGTTATAATTTGTTTTTTATTCTCTTAAACTTTCCTTACTTGCTAAGTTATAGTAGTCTCATAAAGTTTTTCTTCTTTTCTTTTTAGGCCTAACCTTTGCAAGAAAAGAATTATTTATTACTTGAATATTAGATAGAATTTATTTGTAAAATGTTTTGGGGGGCTTGAAGAATTTTTGGAAGTAGCAACAGATAGATAATTGCTCATGTGTATGTATGCATATTTTATTAGTAATTGACTTCTAATTTGATTTCATTATCATCAGAGAATACCTTCTGATTAATATTGATTCTTAGTACTTTATTGAGGCTGCCCTTTGGCCTGAAATGTGATTGAGTTAAAATTTGTTAACTTTGCTATTTGGAGCTTTTTATATATCTACAAAATTGGATTTACTTATTATATTGCTTAATTTTTTTCTTCATTGACATAATTTCAAGATTAGATTCCCAGTAACAAATTTAATTGTAAATAACAACATCTTATTAAAAGTAGGATGTAGTAGAAATATTGGATCATTAATTAGGCCTACTCACTGTCCAAGGAATTAGTTCTTATGCCCTATCTGTGTGGGGGCAACTTCTTCAAATTCTTTACCAACAGACCTTCACTGTTCCTATGAATGAAAAATTCAAGAATTCAGAGTGCTTTTCAATAGCTTATACCAGCTGATAACCTAAGAGCCATAGGCTATTCTTTCCTTGGTTCCATTTAACCCCGAAAAGATCCTAGCAAGATTATTTTACTCATTGTGGTGGTGAGTAAACTAAAGCTTATGAAGGTTACCTTACTTGTCCACAATTAAATAAAACTTGTCTGCTTTCTGTTGTATTTCAGTGCCTCCCTTGGTTCCATTTATTGGAATCTTTAGTAAGTACAGACATGTTTTAAATACTCGGTTGTGCTTTTTTTTATGTTTTAGTTGTTCTTACAAGCAGTTTATAATAAGGTGTTTATTCACAGAAGGGGTATGATGAATGTTTCTATCACAAGTTGTTGCAACAAGAGGTGATGATACCATATGGCATGAGAAAGAGTATAATAGCAATTCAACTTGTCAAAACACATTTGGCATGAATACAAAAAAAGTTATTAATTCCCTGAGTTATTTTACTTAACTTAAAAGTTTGTGCATCTTCTAAGTTGAAAAAAAGAAATCCTGAAAGTATGTAGTATATTCTTTAAAGAACTTCATCTCCTTGTATTGCAGTGACCAAATTTTACCAGCCCAGTAATCACATGTTCTGAAGAAACAGAAAATTCTAAAACTCTGTGGGAGTCTAAAAAACACTGGCCCTCAGACAATGAACAGTAAACATTATGGTTTTAATTATAAGTATCAATAAAGAAGATATTTCAACTTGTAGTTATTACTTTATGGATTTTGAGATATTATGGACTAAAGCCACATTTTTCACTGATTACAAGATAAAACATATCAAAAAGAAACACAAATTTCTTTTTATATAGATAGCATTTATCTCATCTTTTCCTATTCATGATTTAAAATTTTCAAAAAAGTCATCAAAATATTAGTGAAGCCCTATTTTAGAACAGATATCTCTTAATGAGTTTTTATGAACATTTCACATGTGATTTTATGTCTTTTATTCTGTATATTCAAATGATTTCATTTAATGGACATTGTGGTTCCTCAGTGCACTTTTCGACACTGAGGATACACCATGTTTATGAATTAAATTTAGCTTTCTCATCTAATTCAGAGAACTCTGGGATTTGACTTTAATGTTCATTAGGAATCCAGATATACACCATTTCAAATGAGAATGTAAAAATTCACAGCATTTACTATGCCCAAAGAAAATTTTCAATGAAACATTGTATAAACTGAGGCTTTTTAAAGGTAAAACCAAGGATCATTTCAAAAAGAGTCAGTGACTCCCTTTTCCCCTTTGGATTTCTACTTAATATATGAATTTCCAAAACACTTAAAAGGAAACCTAATGTAGCACTGTGTTTGTATTTTTCCCTTGACCCCTTTTTTGAAGTCAGAAGGTCAGTATACAGCAGTAATTATAATAGCAAATATTTATATGGTACTTTTGTAAATTAAAATTTTGTAAATTTGCATATTTTTGTGTGTGTTGAAGACTGCCAACGAAGCCCTTTTATTTAATATACACAACATGGGGGGAAGATGGGGAAAAATTTGTGTATTCATCCATATTTCACAGATGAGGAATGTGAGGATCAGAGAAGTTATATAATTAGCCCAAGTTTGCAGAGTTAGTAAAAGTCTCAGCTGGCTTTCAAACTCAGGCCAAGATGGTTCACAAATCCAAGCTTTCAGTTACTATGATATACAGGTATCCCCCTATTTTCAAAAGTTTTTGCTAATCTATTTCATTTTTGCAAAAGACCTACATTGGTAGCTGTTTTTGCTAATTGAAAAAATCTGAACAGGATATTCGTTTTATGGGGAAAAAAAAGGTGAAAAGCAAAACTAGCGCTCAGTGTTTGTTATGCAGCGAGCTGTTATAGAAGCAGTGCACATCCTGAGCAACAAGAGCGGTGCTGCCAAGCTCCTTCCCTGGGAACTACACTCAGCATCTCAGCATCAAGTCACCATAGCTTTGAATTGTATCTGTGAGCATCTGTGCTTTGTCTCAGTTTATGTTGCGCATCTGTTAGCAAGATGTGTTGTAAGGGATCAGAAAAACCTAAGAGAGAGACACGTGACTAAGTCAGTCAGAAGAGCATGCAACTCTTGATCTCGGGATGGTGAATTCAAGCCCCACACGGGATGTAGATATTGCTTAAAAAAATAAGTAAACTTTAGGGAAAAAAAGACAAGTCCAAGAGAGATTACTTTTGGGGTGTAGAAACACTCAAAAAATTTACATATAAATTAATGTAACTCCTTCATTGCTTTAGACCATCTGAGTTTATGACAGGTTTCATAGGATAGTGGGAAAAACTACCTATACTATCTTCTATACATTAAAATTAATACATTATCATAGGGCGATATTATTTGCTCTCAGCATAAGATTCCAAAATTTGGTATCTTATTTGCATGAATCATAAATGACCATAAATGACCAAGTCATTTTTTATAAACCTGGTAGATGGAGACACTGAATTGTAATAAAATTGTAGCTATGTACAATATATGCTCATTATTCATTCTCGTAATTGATATCCTTAATTTCTTTCATATATAAATTAATTCTTTAACCATATTATATTGGGTTGTAAAAATTTGCATAACATTGAGTTGTAAAGATAATATAATTAAAGTTTTATCAGTCATTGATTTAATATTTATTGATCCTGATTTATTATACTCAATTCTGCTTAATTTCAGACTTACCCAATTCATCAGCAGTGTGAAATCTGTGATTAAAAATTTAATATTGGTGTATGCTTTATTATAGGGACATTGATTCATGGGAATGAAAGTGTTCATGATATATTCTAAGCTATTTATTTTATTTATTTGGTTCATTTCATTCTCCTCTTAATAAATTTTGTATGAACAAAATGTAGCAATATAGCTTTTAATAGTAATACTGTCATTGCAATAAAATCCATAGTTGAAATACAATCATCTTCTCTGCCGTTGATAATTTCTACATTGATGTTATATGACTTTCATATTTTTCTAAGAATTTTTAATGTCTTTAATACTTAGTGATTTAAACATATGACCATAATGAAACATTTTTCATATCTTACTCAGAAATGTTGAATTATATTCTAAATGACTTTTCTTTAATTTTCCTGTAGTGGTTAAGAGAGAGAAATGAATATAATTCTCGGATAGTATAGTCCTGATATATAAAATACATTTGAAAGAAATATAAAACAGTCACAATTTTGTCCTGTTACTAATTGGTTAAGCATTTTTAACAGAGTGAGGTAGAAACATGAAATATTTAGATTTTGCTCTGATCACTACTCTCTGAGTCATGCTATCTTAAATATTCCTTAACCACTGGGTAGCAGATCTCTAAATGCTGTCTTAGATGTGGCTACTTGACCAGGCTATTCTGGTGTTTAAATGTCTGATCAATTTAAAACTCGAAAAATATATCCCATTTAAAACATTCCCATTGTCTGCTAAGATTTGTTGCTGGGGAATTAGTACAAGTAAAGGTGTTACTTTCCTTTTTCTTTCCACTGCTTCCTGTAGTCTGTGAACATTATAGTCCTAAAAGACCCTGTCTCTATGATTCCAGTTGTAAAGACTGGGGAACCCCGGATTGGTAGTTTGGCAAACCAGTGTCTCAAAGATTACTTCTACCTGAAGTCCATTAGTGTGGGTTGTTGCCAGATCCTTTTAGAATGTGGGTAACTGAATCCTTCTTAGTCCTCAGTTGGGAACTGATTAAAGAACAGTAGAAAACCTGCTTATCATACAGACACAGAAGTATTTGTTAGCTTTTTATTTTTTCTTCAATGAAGAATGAAGAATACACTTTATATAAGATACATATTTATATAAGAAATTCACTGACAATACCTTTCTCATTGCTATGGTAACCTAAACCAAATTCAAGGGGAAATGTCTTTATTCCTTTGATACAATTAGTTTCACACCAGAGAAAGTAAATTTAGCTGCATACTGAATGTGGAAATATTGGGATACTAATCAGGATATCTATCTACACTTTGATAGCTCTCTTTCTCACTATTAAACATACAGCTCAATTACCAACAACAATTAGCAAACTACTCAATTCCAGAGGATCCCAGAATGCATTCATCTTTTTTTTTATGTTTATTTATTTGGGGAGAGAGGGTGTGAGCAAGGAAGGGACAAAGAGAGAGGTGGGGGACAGGATCTGAAGCAGGCTCCATGCTGACAACAGAGAGCCCTGTGTGGGGCTCTAACTCAAGAACTGTGAGATCATGAGCTGAGTCGAAGTTGGCCGCTTAACCAACTGAGTCACCCAAGCAACCCAGAATGCATTCATCCTGATAGGATGAGTGGGATGAATGTGGATGCTATCTACAATTCTGCCTAAGCCATTCATTTTCCTTTACCTGCTGTGACTTAATTAATGATCAGATCTTTTGGCATGGGGATTAAATTCTCAAATACACCTCCCATCACTCCATCTTCCTTCACACCAAACATTACCCATCCCACTACTTAAAACAACAACAACAAAAATTCTATATGTAAATATAATAGAAGGGAAAGTTCTAAATTATTTAACTAATCTATCTTCCTTATATCTTGAATTTTAGATATTTCCTTCAAAAAATATCTCCCAAAACAACGTTCTCTTTTGAACTCTTAAAATTGTGAAAAAATATCCTACAATTAACTTGACTCATTCACATTATTTCTATCCTTTCATTATCTGCCTATACTGATATTCTGTATTATGAATCTTAATATCACAGTATTAGTATGTTTCAGTTAATATTTTGGCTAAGAAATCAGTTTTCCTGAAGATGTATTCTGAGTTGTTTCCATGGGGCTAGATTTTAATAGCCCTTTTGTGGGCTTTGAAATTGTTATAGAATACATAAATATATGCATAATTATTGTCAATCTGTGCAAAGACCCATAAAAATTTGATTCTGATATTGATTCTAATGATCACAGTTTAAGATAATTTTATGACATTAATATTTAAAGCTTTTAATTTTAGATGTTAGTTGAATAAAATAATAAACTAAAATGTTTGGCAAAAAAATATATTTGCTAAAGAAAAGAGGGTTTCTTTTTGTTTCTTAAAAATTGTATGTACAAGACATTTTACTTCATTTTCAGAAAGTCACCACTTAGAAATTATAAGGTAACCTGAAAATTCCTGTTAACATCTGCCAAGAGCATGTTAGGCCTTTGTGTCCATATTTTTATAAAATCTTAAGATAACTGCACTGAAATTGTTTTCGTCATACAGCAAGGAATGAGACTTTATTTCAATAGACTTTCATTGGTAAATCAGAATGAAAATTATTGAGCTTTAGAGACTAGTTTTGTAGATAAATAAAAAGATGAATCAATAGCATACAGTTTTGCCACCATAAATGGTGGCAACATTATGATCAATTTAACTTGAATTTAGTAGAAAGACATTATTAAACTAGATCCTCTAAGCCAACAGAATATCTGACAAAATGATGGAAAGCGCTGATATATTTTAGGTAATCCTCAGTGTTCTTTAGATTTTGAATTATTGTATATTATTTATTATATTCTAGAAATAATGAATGGTTCTTTGTGAGCATGGATTTCATATTCAATATGAACTGGTAATTCTTATAGCTAAAATATACAAATTAAATGCTTTATCAGTTATTGCACAGGCTAAGCCCCAGTTAAAAGAATACTCTAAAATATAGTGGCCTAAATTTGTTGTTTAAAAGTGGTCTAAATCTAATACGCCAGCTCCACATCAGTAAACAGCTTCCATTTCTGAATCTGAGGCTCTCCTGTCATTTTCTCCTAGCAAAGGTCGGGGGGGGGGGGAGGAAAAAATAGTCAAGGGAAGCCCGACTGCAATCCTTTAATTGGCAAGACCCAGAAATGCCACAATTCGCTTCTGTTCGCCTCCCAGTGGACACTACTTAAATGCATGGCTGTAGCTAACTGTAAGTGAAGCTGGGATTACAATCTGGGTTATTGAGTGGAACAACTGGTGCTTTCCCACAATTGCCAACAAAAACTGCTGAATTGTACCCTGTTTTGATATTTCCCATTAATGGGAAAACATCTCACTCCAGCGATTACAGTGCAAGTTTTGTATTTTATTTTTTGAAACGTTTAGATAGCTCAGTACAATTTCATACAGTGTATTTGCATATATTCCTATATGCCAGCCTCTGAAATTTTCTTTACTTGACGTTCCACTATACAGATGAAGGTAGAAATAGTTATTCCAATCATAACCTTGGAATTACAGGTGGAATATATGGATGCAGTGGGAATGCATATAATGGGATAAGTCTCATAGTATTATGTTCTATAACATTTCAATATTAACCTAAGTACAAGATTTTCTTTGTAGGAACAGTTTACAACTATTAAAAACAATCAATTCTAAGAAATTCTTCACTCTTTACCTTTCACATATCCATGGCATTATTTAAATATCACTTGGAATTCCATTTTCTGGCTTAAAACCTTCTTTGAATGTCTTAGTCCAGCAATGTCCAATAGAAATTTCTGTGAACACAGAAATGTTCTAAAACTGCACTGTTCAATATGGCAGCTACTGAAGCTTTTGAGTGCTTATAATCTGACTAGTGTGACTAAGGAATTGAATTTTAAGCTTTATTTCATTTTAAAGAATTTAAATTTAAATAAACCCATGTGGCCAGTAGTCACCATATTAGACCGCACAGTTAGTCATTCCCTGCTCCATTTACAAACTTATTTCCGCCGCATCTATTTTACTGCATAATATTGCTCCTGAAATGTCCTCAAGTGAATTTGACTACTCAACGTCTATTATTTGGTGTTTTATTCTTTGGGTGAGAGATTCTGTATTTTCAGTGTGACTTTACTCGAGCTTTAAATAGTCTAATGGTAACAATATATTTACTGTACACAATACATACCAGGCACCATTCTGAGAACTTTATATATAATATATAATTCCATAATTACAAGAAACCTATGTATGATTATTACCATTTCATAGATATATAAACTGACACAACCACAGGTTAGTTAATTTTTGCCTGAGATCAAATAACTGGTTAAGTGGCTGATCTAGGATTAATTTCCAAACAAACTGGCTTTAAATCCCAGGATCTTACTCCATTCTTTATTCTGTCATCATTTTGGAGAAGCGAGGTTTCCCATCAGTTGTTCTCTTTAATCAAAAATGGATCACAGTTGGGGCCCAAGGGCTTTATTTGTGTATGCGTAATACTGGAAACGATTGCCCCTAGCATGAGAAAAGAGCAAGAGTTTCTCTTTTCTATTCTGTCACAATTCACTGAACAGACTGTTTACAAAAGGATGATCTGAAATGTTCCCTAACTTAATCTTTACTAATTTGGCACTGGGATCTTACTTTATCAGAATGATACAAAACAAATTAGTTAACATAAGTGATCATGAATGGGTGCTGTATGTTTGCTCCTATTACTAGAAAAAAAATATTCAGATTTTTTTCTTAATACACTAACAGAAAGAATATTAAAGTGGTCAGGATTGATTATTTTCAAAGGGCTATAGTGTTCAGTTTTATCTCAGATCAGTCATCTGCAAGTTAAAATTACTTAGAGATGTACTGTCCATAATTAAGTAATCTTACCTACTAATATTACAGAATAAGGATACCTTTAGGTGACAAGGAGTCTGTCATTCTAAGTATGCCCCCAAGCCTTTTCCAGATTGCTCATAAGATTTCTCATTCTCTAGAGAAATGCGATCTCTAAGAAATAAATGTCTATGTCAAGTCACAAGTAATATGAGCACATGATGAAAAAATGGAATTTTTTAGTCTCATAAGGGCTATTGCAGTATTGTAAAATTGATTTTATTCCTTGTTATGTAAGTTCTCATGGTCATTTTAGGATTTACCTTCTGGATGCAGAGGGAAGGCTATGATGCCTTGTAGGGAGGTGGGGTACAGAGGCCTTTGGGGACCAGGAGAATATTTTTCATATGAAATCTTTGTCATAAAATGCTAATGTTGGTGTTCTTGTCTTTATGTCTATGCATTCTTTAGCTATGAGGATAACAGACCCTTCATCAAGTAAGAATGACCTGAATGGCTGATAAATTCCATTTATCAGTGTGGTCCCATGAACCAGCTGTCAGATCAGTACTGAAAAATCATTAGAGCTTCTGTCATTCACATTGAGGCAGAAAAGCAAACTGTGCAGGAAAATAATCAGGCATACAACTTGTATGCAGAATAAATATGCTGCAGGTGTATTGCCAAAAACAAATTCTGCTTCACCTCTTTTAATTGGATATCACCTGAAATCAGTGCCACAGTAATAGCAACTTCATGTGGTACAGACTTGTTTCGCTTTTCGTAGCTTTCTCCTTTCATTGTGACGTGTTCCTCTGTGCTGCATATGTCGTCATTTCTGTTGTTTGTTTGGACATCACTCATCTAAAATTCTTTTGTGATTTAGCGGGGTACCTTCAAAATGACCTTACGAGTATGAAACTACCCGATTGCATTGGTTATTACTGGATTTCTCTTTTAAATATCCAAAAAGGAAAAAAATGCCTCCTTCAAAAATTCAATTTTACATATGCAAATTTACCTCTTTTAATTTTGACACATACCATTGGATTAATGATCTAATTGTTTATGAATATACCTTTTAAATTTCTGACACAAGCTACAAGTCTGTACTAATCTGATAAGAGTAAACATAAATGTTGATATTTGGGCTCTTTTCTTTTGTACATTTTAAAATTACGTGTCCTGCCACAATAAACTTGATTGGCAACCAAGGAGTGACCTTACTGTAGACTTTCAGTTTGTTCTTCTGGTGAAGAGTCCTTTGTTTTCATTTTCTCCAATGACATTTCACTTACTTCTTCATGCTCTTGCTTATTTTTTTCTTTAGAAATTGGGCTCATTGCAGTTTTTTATTATTAACTCTTGGGCCCATCATGTGTTTACAAGTAGATACTAGCTAACTTGAGGATTTTATCCTATACTTGTATTTCTAAATTTAAATAGCAATTTTGCCTTGATTTAATGGTATTCTTTCCATTTTTCCTTTTTCCAATGTCTGTAAGAAGAAGCTGAGAGCTTTACCTTGAAAGTTCCCATATTTTTAATCTAGTTATAGAATAAAATATTAATATCTAAGATGTTTTCTAATTCATATAAGCAAACATTCCACATACAATGGCAAACCTCCTGTAGGGATTCTTTATTCAATAATGTTAATGTTTTAAATTGAACATGTTAAATTTAGTGGATATTTAAATATGGAATATAGTAGCTGATGGTTGTTGAAGGAAAATAGTAAATATTCATGATTTATTTTAACAAGACTTTAATATTAATTGACTACTTTGGGACCATATCTTTCTTA
This sequence comes from Felis catus, assembly GCF_018350175.1. Classification (NCBI taxonomy): domain Eukaryota; kingdom Metazoa; phylum Chordata; class Mammalia; order Carnivora; family Felidae; genus Felis; species Felis catus. The sequence continues at coordinate 154,777,320 of NC_058371.1, read as the reverse complement.
AGATGTAGTTCTCTCTGAAAACTTTACTCAACCCAGCTTCAGATTATAGTAAATACATGTGTTTTCTTTTTAACCCCTTCATGTTGCAAAGTTTCAATCCCAATAAACATTTCTTCCTTAGACAATGCAAGTGGAGGAGTGTAGTCTGATGAAAAGAAATATTAGTTTACTCTGTTCAAATGAGGTGTGTTGGGAAAGGAAAGGGTGGTTTCATGAAGATATAGAAATCTAGACTGGTTTGGTCCTATTCTCCCATACACTTAGAGAGGAGTTGAAAAGGATTCCATTTTCACATATTGAATTCCCATCTATTGGAAAGATTCATTCTACATTGATAGTAAGTACATAACACATGGCCACGAATATATGGACTTATGTCACCCGTTGATTACTATTGCGAATGGCAGCTGGAGGAAACTAAGGGAATGGAGAGTGAGAATTGTCTTCCATTCTAGCCTACTTTGTTCATACCGCTCCATCCCATTCTCAGCTCCATCTTCTCCTTCGAATTTATAGACCCTTCAAAGAGATGAAGGTGCCCTGAGCTTTTAAGATTCTTTTCAACAAAGCTGCCAGTTGCCTGATTTTCAAAGTCTAGTCCAGCTTAACCTAGAAGACAGCAATCCAAAGGCAAAGTAGATTGCAATGCAGAGTGGAACAATTTTTCCCACCCGCTGTATCACATTTGTTTTACATAACTATAGAAACAGACAAATAGAGCTCTTAAAATTCATACATATATTCCATATACTGGCTCCTTCTAATATGAGCTCTGTTTTTGTCAGTAATACTAAAATTTTTATGGAAAAAGAGGAAATTTGGAAAAATGGGGTAAAAGCGTATCGGATGAAGCACTAATGGAGAGAGTCCAATCAAACAAATGTTATCATAACAATGAGGCCAGTGGAAACTAACATAGCTTTATAGACTTTTTCCCCCTTGCCATTCACCATAATTACATCTCCATATCATTTGCATATGTGCTGCAAATACATGAATAATTGAATAGTACAAATCTGCTTTTGCTCAAACGAATTTCTGTGTTCATAACATTTTCATTCATGTATATCTCCTCAAATTTGAAAACTTGTAGTCCCCATTAAAATCTTAAAGTACTTATACCACCTGTCTTACATTTTCTGTCAATAAAACTTACCGTAACATTTTTTTCAGTGTCAGTATTGTTGATATTATATGATTGTGTTAATTAACGACCGATCATTTGATAACCTTTAATTTTCTTTTCTCTCTACAGGTCATGGGTTATAGGTGCAATAGCTCTTCTCTGCCTGTTAGGATTGACCTGGGCCTTTGGACTCATGTATATTAATGAAAGCACAGTCATCATGGCGTATCTCTTCACCATTTTCAATTCTCTACAGGGAATGTTTATATTCATTTTCCATTGTGTCCTACAAAAGAAGGTAAGCAAAAATTCTCTGTTCAAGAATAAATGGCATATGTATCTCATGATAACAAACCAACCATAATATAAATCATTCTTGATATTTTGGCCTCTAAGAAATGAATATATTACTTTATTATATATTACGCAAAATAAATGCGTAATAGTGAATGTATTTAACTGCAAAAAAATCAAAATATTTTCTGATTTGGACAATGAATAAAAATATATTCTTGTAGGCTTGACCTTATAGCCTTTAATATTGTTATTGTCAGACGCATGGAATTTGTGTATTGGAAATAGCTTTCTGAGATGTTATGGAGCTGTGAGATGGTGTATATGGCGTAAGAAATATGTTTTTTCTGTTTTTCTTTAAAAAAGTTTGCATATACTGGCAAATATAAATGTTTAATATTTTATAATAATATTTGTTTCCTAAATGAATAATGAAGTACTAAGTAAATGCCTGTGTACTTCTTTTCTTTAAAACCTATTTTATAAAATCTATGAGTTAGATGATTAGAATGTAATATTTAATTTTTTATGTTCGTCTATTTTTGTGATTTTTCACATTTACAATGACTTAAAATATTCATTTTCAAAGTTAATTTTAGCCCCTAAATACTTTCATTGCATTTTTTAGAAATCTCAAGATTGATTTTCTCATCTTATACTTTTTAACTCTATTAAAAATGTGGTCATTATACTTCCAATCACATAGACCCCTGAGCCAAGACTGTCTGGGTCTAAATCCTAGTTTTTCTACTTAAAAGCTTATGTGACTGTGGGCAAGTTAATTAACCTTCTCATGCCCCAGTTTCTTCATGTGTAACATGAAGGTAATAAAAATAATTATGAGATATTGAGAGGTGGCTCTGAAAATGAAATGTCAAAATGTGAAAATATTTTCTAAGGAAGAAATAACACCACCTAAATTTTTTCTTTGGAAAACAACAAAAAAATAAATAAAAAGTAAATATATCAATGTCTATGAATTTTGGTTTGAGAGACTGATGGGATCTTAGACAAAACTTGAGAGGGTGTCTGCTTGTCAATATGAGTCCAGTTGTCTTCTGTTTCAGTTGTATGTGGTGGTATGTATCAAAAAATGTGTTGACATAATCATAAATAATTATAAATTATTATAATTAAAAATTATATATTATAATTATAAATTATAAATAATTATTTATATTTATAAATAACACATAAATTGTTGACATAATCATAAATAATGACATAATTATAAATAACACATAAATGTGTTGACATGATCATAAATAATGCTAGAATAGTAACGATGACTGAGACCTGTAAATGTAGCTTACAGAAAAGTAGAGGTTATTGGGGAGTGGATGGATTCTAACCTAATGGATTAGAATTAATGTAGAAAAGAGGTTGTATTAGAATGGATGATCCTCCCAAATACTTAGTATACACACCCCTAAAATTGCAGTTGCTTAATTCAGTAAATATTTATTTTTATTCTTATGGCCCAGTTGATGGTGGTCCCTCATGGAGGGATGTAGGCTGATGAAATCTCAACCAACATTAATATATGATTTCCACAGTCAGTTTGAATATTGGCATCAAGTAGGTAGTCTGAGTAAGAGGTGATCTTGTGTAAAAGGTCTGAAAGAGGCTTACTTCACCTGTACTCACCTTCCATCAGATAAGACCCTATCAATGGTACCACCTAAACTACAAGGAAGACTGGAAAATATAGTCTAGCTTTTTTACCTCAGGAAGATGAGGAATTAGGTATTGTAAACAGCTAGCAGTCTACCTACTCTTTGAGTATAAAGAGTAGGACATGTAAATGATGCATAGGAATAGAGATGGAAAAAAGGAAGTGTCCGATGAGAAGAATGAGTATAAAGATGATACGCTAAATTAAAGATAGGAGAAAATGTCTAGAAGTAGACAACAGCCAGTATTATAAAACATTTCAGAGAAGTCAGAGAGACTAAGCACTTGGGAAAAATTTCTACATTTTGATAGAAGAAGGTCATAACTGATTGTCACAAGAAATATATGTAAAAAGATGGGAGCAAAATCAGGAGATTAAGGAAAGGGTAGCATTTGTCTGTGTAAATAAGGGAATATTGAGCCTTGAGCCATCATAAGCAGTTATAACATCTTCAAATATAGTGAAACAGATTTACCTATTATTTTTATTTTATGTATTAGCTAGGAATTTGGGCTAGTAAAATTAAAAGTTTGAATGCTATATAGAAATTTTCTTTAGAGCAGAGAATACTTTTTGTACTGTATATATTAATTATTTTGATGTTGAGTATTTTTTATTGGCCAGTATCTATTAGGGTTTTCCCAATAATTATTTTTATTTCTCTCATCTTACAAATATACATACTGGTATAGGTAAGAATTGCATTTGGTATCCAGGAAGAGATATTAAACCTCAGAATCCAAAAACAAGTCTATAATTTTTAGTATATTTAACATAAGTGAAATTTTAAAAAATATATGTGATCAAACTCAATTTTGTGATTCATTAGAACAGAGTTTAACAAACAGCTCATGGGCCTAATCTGTCCAGCTGCCTTTTAATTTTTATAGCCAGTTAGCCAAGAATGGTTTTTATGTTTTTAAATGGTTACATTTAAAATTTAAAATAAGTACATAAGCAGCATCTTTAGTTGCCTCTTTGTAGACAAAGCCTGAATATTGACTATCTGGCCCTTCATGAAAAAATTTACCAATCCCTGATATAGAAGCTTTCTTTTATGCTTTATAATAACAAGTAATAAGCATATTATTCTTTCATTCATTTTTATGTTTTGAATTTTAAATTTTGATGGCATTTTTATTGGGTATCAAGAACATGACCCAACATCACAGAATATAGAAAAGGAATTGTTTACCTTTCTCCCTACAAAAACAAAAAACAAAACAAAAAACAGGTAATTTTGTTCGAAATTGCAGAAATATCTTAGGAGATTTTTCTTCTATTCCTTTATTTAAATTGACATATTAATGAGATATAAATATTGTGCAAGTTTAAGGCATACAGTGTGTTAATTTGATACACATATATTGCGAAATGAGTGGCACTATAGTGTTATCTAATACTTCCATCAACTCACAGGATTACCATTTCTATTTTGTGGTGAGAACATTTAAGATATTTCAAGTATATAATACACATTTGTTAACTATAATTATCATCCTGTACATTAGATCCACAGAACTTATTCATCTTCTAGCTGGAAGTTTGTACTCTAACCAACACCTTCCCATTTCCTCCAGCCGCAACCTTTGGTAACCACGATTCTACTCTGTTTCTATGAGTGCAGCTTTTTTAGATTCCACATATAAGTGATATCATACAATATTTGTCTTTCCCCATCTGACTTATTTCGCTTAACACGATGCCCTCAAGCTCTATCCATGTTGTCACAAATGGCAGGATTTTCTTCTTTGGTTGCTGAACAATAGTCCGTTGTTTGTATGTACCACATCATCTTTATCTATTCACCCGTTGATGAACACTTGGGTTGTTTACGTGTCTTGGCTATTGTGAATAATGCCACAATCAACATGGGAGTGTAGATATCTCTTTGAGATCCTGATTTTATTTCCTGTGGATATATACCCAGAAGTGAGATTGCTGGATCATATGCTGGTTCTGTTTTTATTTTTTTTTATTTTTTAAATATGTGAAATTTATTGTCAAATTAGTTTCCATACAACACCCAGTGCTCATCCCAACAGGTGCCCTCCTCAATACCCACCACCCACCCTCCCCTCCCTCCCACCCCCCATCAGCCCTCAGTTTGCTCTCAGTTTTTAAGAGTCTCTTATGCTTTGGCTCTCTCCCACTCTAACCTCTTTTTTTTTTTCCTTTCCCCTCCCCCATGGGTTTCTGTTAAGTTTCTCAGGATCCACCTAAGACTGAACACATATGGTATCTGTCTTTCTCTGTATGGCTTATTTCACTTAGCATCACACTCTCCAGTTCCATCCACGTTGCTACAAAGGGCCATATTTCATTCTTTCTCATTGCCACATAGTACTCCATTGTGTATATAAACCACAATTTCTTTATCCATTCATCAGTTGATGGACATTTAGGCTTTTTCCACAATTTGGCTATTGTTAAGAGTGCTGCTATAAACATTGGGGTACAAGTGCCCCTATGCATCAGTACTCCTGTATCCCTTGGGTAAATTCCTAGCAGTGCTACTGCTGGGTCATAGGGTACGTCTATTTTTAATTTTTTGAGGAACCTCCACACTGTTTTCCAGAGTGGCTGTACCAATTTGCATTCCCACCAACAGTGCAAGAGGGTTCCCGTTTCTCCACATCCTCTCCAGCATCTATAGTCTCCTGATTTGTTCATTTTGGCCACTCTGACTGGCATGAGGTGACAGCTGAGTGTGGTTTTGATTTGTATTTCCCTGATGAGGAGCGACGTTGAGCATCTTTTCATGTGCCTGTTGGCCATCTGGATGTCTTCTTTTTTTTTTTTTTAATTTTTTTTCTTTTAACTTTTTTCCAACGTTTATTTTTGAGAGAAAGGGTAGACAGAGCATGAGCGGGGGAGAGGCAGAGAGAGAGGGAAACATAGACTCTGAAGCAGGCTCCAGGCTCCTAGCTATCAGCACAGAGCCTGACGTGGGGCTCGAACCCACGAACTGTGAGATCATGACCTGAGCCAAAGTCAGACATTTAACCGACTGAGCCACCCAGGCACCCCCGGATGTCTTCTTTAGAGAAGTGTCTATTCATGTTTTCTGCCCATTTCTTCACTGGATTATTTGTTTTTCGGGTGTGGAGTTTGGTGAGCTCTTTATAGATTTTGGATACTAGCCCTTTGTCCGATATGTCATTTGCAAATATCTTTTCCCATTCCGTTGGTTGCCTTTTACTTTTGTTGATTGTTTCCTTTGCAGTGGAAAGCTTTTTATCTTCATGAGGTCCCAATAGTTCATTTTTGCTTTTAATTCCCTTGCCTTTGGGGATGTGTCAAGTAAGAAATTGCTACGACTGAGGTCAGAGAGGTCTTTTCCTGTTTTCTCCTCTAGGGTTTTGATGGTTTCCTGTCTCACATTCAGGTCCTTTATCCATTTTGAGTTTATTTTTGTGAATGGTGTGAGAAAGTGGTCTAGTTTCAACCTTCTGCATGTTGCTGTCCAGTTCTCCCAGCACCATTTGTTAAAGAGACTGTCTTTTTTCCATTGGATGTTCTTTCCTGCTTTGTCAAAGATGAGTTGGCCATACGTTTGTGGGTCTAGTTCTGGGGTTTCTATTCTATTCCATTGGTCTTTGTGTCTATTTTTGTGCAATATCATGCTGTCTTGATGATGACAGCTTTGTAGTAGAGGCTAAAGTCTGGGATTGTGATGCCTCCTGCTTTGGTCTATTTCTTCAGAATTACTTGGGTTATTCGGGGCCTTTTGTGGTTCCATATGAATTTTAGGATTGCTTGTTCTAGCTTCAAGAAGAATGCTGGTGCAATTTTGATTGGGATTGCATTGAATGTGTAAGATAGCTTTGGGTAGTATTGACATTTTGACAATATTTATTCTTCCAATCCATGAGCACAGAATGTTTTTCCATTTCTTTATATCTTCTTCAATTTCCTTCATATGCTTTCTATAGTTTTCAGCATACAGATCTTTTACATCTTTGGTTAGATTTATTCCTAGGTATTTTATGCTTCTGGATGCAATTGTGAATGGGATCAGTTTCTTTATTTGTCTTTCTGTTGCTTCGTTATTAGTGTATAAGAATGCAACTGATTTCTGTACATTGACTTTGTATCCTGCAACTTTGCTGAATTCATGTATCCGTTCTAGCAGACTTTTGGTGGAGTCTGTCGGATTTTCCATGTATAATACCATGTCATCTGCAAAAAGTGAAAGCTTAACTTCATCTTTGCCAATTTTGATGCCTTTGATTTCCTTTTGTTGTCTGATTGCTGATGCTAGAACTTCCAACACTATGTTAAACAACAGCGGTGAGAATGGACATCCCTATCGTGTTCCTGATCTCAGGGAAAAAGCTCTCAGTTTTTCCCCATTGAGGATGATGTTAGCTGTGGGCTTTTCATAAATGGCTTTTATGATGTTTAAGTATGTTCCTTCTATCCCAACTTTCTCGAGGGTTTCTATTAAGAAAGGATGCTGAATTTTGTCGAATGCTTTTTCTGCATCGATTGCTGGTTCTGTTTTTAATTTTATAAGGAAACTCCATACTGTTTCCCATAATGGCTGTACCAATTTACAATCCCACCAACAGTGTACAGGGACTCTCTTCTGTCCACATCCTCACCAATACTTACTATATCTTGTCTTCTTTTCTTTTTCTCTTGTCCTCTTGATGATAGCCATTCTAACAGGTGTGAAGTGATATCTCATTGTGGTTTTGATTTGCATTTCCTTGAGCAGTGCTGTTGAGCATCTTTTCATGTGGGTCATTTGTATGTCTTCTTAAGAAAAATGTCTATTCATTTACTCTCTTCATTTTTTTAAATGTTTTATATTTATTGAGAGAGAGAGAGAGAGCAGGGGGGATTCAGAGAGAGAGGGAGAATCCCACGCAGGCTCTGCCCTGTCAGTGTGGAGACCAATGTAGTGCTCGATCTCACCGTGAAAGGATCACCTGAGCTGAAATCAAGAGTCAAGGTTTAACTGACTGAGCCACCCAAGTGCTCCTCTTATGTTCATTTTTAATTAGATTGTTTGGTGTTTTGCTATTGTGTGTTAAAAGTTCTTGATATATTTTGGATTTGAACCCCTTAGAGAAATAGGATTTGCAAATATTTTCCTCTTTTCTGTAGAGTGCCCTTTCATTTTGTTGATTTTTTTTTTTTTTTGCTATGTAGAAGCTTTTTAGTTTGATGTAGTCCCACTTATTTTTGCTCCGTTGCTTTTTCTTTTGATGTCATGTCCAAGAAATCATTGCCAGCACCAATTCCAGGAACTTTTCTATTTTCTTTTAGGAATTTTATGGTTACAGGTCATATGTTTAAGTCCTTAATTTACTTTGAGTTAAATTTTGTGAGTGGTGTAAGATAGGGCCCAGTTTCATTCTTCTGCATGTTTAGTTTTCCCTAAACTATATATTGGAGAGTTTGTCTTTTTCCTCACCAAATATTCTTGGCTTCATTGTAAAATATTAGTTGACAGTAAATGGAAGCATTTATTTTAGGGCTAATTCTGGTCTCTTGGCTTATACCAACACCATACTGCATTGATTACTGTAGCTTTGTAATATAGTTTGAAGGCAAGACGTGTGATGCCTCCAGCTATGTTCTTTCTCAGAATTACTTTCTGTGTGTGTGAGTGTGTGTGAGTGTGTGTGTGTGTGTGTGTGTGTGTGTGTGTGTGTGTGGTTCTGTACACATTTTAGAATTGTTTTTATCTGTATCTGTGAAAAAAAACATTGGAATTTGGAGAGATTGCATTGAATCTATAGAGATCTTTGGGCAGTATGGACATTTTAACAATCTTAATTCTCTTAAGAAGTTTCTCTTAAGCCATTTGATTGAATTCAATAATATATCCATACTGATATAGTTGTCATATGCTTTGATTAGAGAAATATGAAATATTCCATTTTTGAAATATTTTGGCTTATATGGTTATGTGTTGATTGATTCAACTCATTAACAAAAATCAAACTTTGAGTTATCAGTCCTATTCTGAGTGTGGATTGCATGATATTACTGATACCAGTAATACTGGAGACATTAAAGTTGTTACTTTTTCTTTTGTTATACACTCAATTATGTGATAAATCTCAGAGGGTATCATATTACATTATTTCTGATCTGAGAGTGTATTGGTAAGATATAGTTTCTTTCCCATCTTCTTTATCCTAGAACAATATTAGTAAAATAAGATATTGATTGGAATAAGAGGAATATCATGTGAATTAGTGGATTAGAATATGGATATGATCGAACAATCAAATAATTTTTATTTTAATCCAAAGGAAAATCTGTCATAGAAACAGCCCATGTTATTTTATTTTTTCTCTTTTTAAAACACATGCTTAGTGTTTCAAATCTAATAGCAGAAAAATAAAGTCAAGTCAGTAAAGATTCAGTAAGTATTATACCTGAATATGGAACTTGACATCACTAGATATCTTGATTTGCTGGTTATTTATATAATCAGTTCAGAACATATAGCCTTTGTTGAAAAATATAAATAGTTCATGATGAATTCCTACGGCTTATACACTATTGCTGCCTTTGTACCAGGAAAGGGAGTGGTTCCTTTCTCTCTTTCTTTCTCTATCTCTATCTCCTAAAATATTTGTTTAGATTTAAATCACTTCATTAAAAACACTTTCTTTTCTAAAAAGAAAAATATACTTGTTGAGTACTTTAGGAAAAACAAAGTGGGATGTAGGTTCAAAATTAGGTTCTTGGAGAACCTATGATCAAAATTTAGGTTCTTGGAGATACTTTATTAACTCAGGACTAATATTAAACTATAATTGATAGTGCTTACCTTTGGGTGGAGATTATTTTAAGTTTCTCAAATTCTAACTAAAGCATCTGCCCTTATTTTTTCTAGATACAGAGAAAGGGATAATTTAATAGATTACTTTAATAATAATGTTAATATACTAATATTAGAAATGTGGCCTCTTAGAAGGAACTTTCTGATCATAAAGCACCTATGAGAAGTGGATTTTTTCACATAAGGCACATATTGCTTAATCTTTTCAGTCTTTCAGTTTATTTTCATTGCTTAACTTTTTCAGTGCTCTTATCTGTTCAATGTAGGTAATAATTATTCCCCAGAGTCATTTTGAGGGTGGGACCTAGCACAATTTCTAGTAAATAGCAATTAAAAATCAGAAGCTTATTGGGGCACCTGGGTGCTTCAACTCTTGATTTCAGCTCAGATCATGATCCCATGGACATGGGATCAAGCCCCATGTGTGATTCTGCACTAAGTGTGGAGCCTGCTTAAGATTCTCTCTTCTCTCTCTCTCTCTCTCTCTCTCTCTCTCTCTCTCTCTCTCTTCATACCTCCCTCTCTCTCTCTGCCCCTCTGCCCCACTGATGCACTCTCTCTCTCTCTCTCTCTGTCTCTCTCTAAAATAAAATTTTAAAAAATTTAGAAGCTTCTTCATTCCATACTCCCCAGTTCACATATATCTTGGATACACACACAAGTGGGTACAGATATTTCTTTTAAAAAGTAACAAAATATGAATTGGCTTTCAAACACTGAATAAAACGAATCATTTCTAATTAATCATAAATGTAGCATAGAAGAGATTGAAAAACATATCAATATAATTTCAAGTGTATTAAAGAATGTAATGTTGGCATCCCGGGTCAGAGAAAGTCCTCAAAGTTGCTCACACTGTTCACAACACCTGGAATGCCTTTGTCTCTCTTGTCTGTCCTTTCTTTCAACCTTGTCCAACCTGACAGATTCCAACTTGTCTTTTGAAGGTTCTCTCAAAAGTCCTCTTCTCTGAGAAGTCTTCCTTGGGGCTCCGACCTACTGTCAGCAGGCACTTCTCCTCCATGCTTTGATTCACCCGTCTCCATATTGTTGTTCTGGTCACAGAATAAACATTTAATAAATGTGAATTCTTCAAACAATTCTGAATCTATTCTATCTCTGATTCTGCTATATCTTTCATAGAAGGAGCTTTCCAATATTAAGATGTAATGTTTCAGTTTTGAATGCTAATATTAATGTATGATCCACATTCCTTTTTTTTTTTTTTTGCTTTTGCTTCTAAATAACATCCCTTAGAAAAGTGTATAACGTCGCTTTAAATAAAATTACATTGGAATATGACATTGTCATAAATTATGGAACGGATGAACTCATGTGAATTCAATAGATAAAGAGCTAAGAGTAACTATATACACAGCATTATTTCATAATGAACGCAAATTTGGAATGTAGAACCAATAAAATGTCCCAGAATGTGTTTTTAGTTGATGAACACAGAGTAAGGGAGTATTTTTGTTGTAGATAGTGGAAGGATGATTTAGGGCAGTTACTGTTTTATTTTTGTATGTCTTGTTTAATTAAATAGGCAGTAATAAAAATTTTAAACATGATAGAAGTTTTCCCAGAAACTGTTGATAGGTCTTCCTGCTGGAAAACATCCACTAAAAAATGTTTATCTCCTGTTTTTCCTATGATTTTATACTACAAGCAGGATTAAGAATTTAATAAAGAAGAGCAAACTGTAATTATTCAGGAGAACTATTATGAGGGCATAAATTTAAATTATTTTGAATTTTATATTCTAAAGTTTATAAATTTGACCTCTTTTAAGAGAAATGAAAGAAACAAGGAAATTCCTTTCTCCTGTGTTTAGGCATTCCTTTCCTCTCTCCCTCTGTCCCTCCCCTCTTCTCTCTGTAGTTTTTTCATTCAGTTTCTCTTTAAAGAACAATTGCACCAATAGGCTACTTCAAATCAAATTTATGAAGCTAAAAATAGGGTCGTAAAAAGTCTTACATTTTTATTCTTCGAACTAAGAGGTAGTATCATTATGGCATGATTGGGCATGTGCGTGTGCATGAGTGCATGTTTTAAAAGGCTCCAGTTATGCAAAATTTCAAGCTTGATGACTTGAGTATCATTTTATATTGGAAAATATATGCTGAACAGACTTTCTTGTATCTGAAAGGGCAAGGAAATAATTATATTAATTATCTAAAAATAAAACATACATTTTATACCACAGTTCCCAGCTGAAATGAATTACTTGCTAACAGAAGTTAATGTTTAATTGGCTAGGTACGAAAAGAGTACGGGAAATGCCTGCGGACGCATTGTTGTAGTGGCAAAAGTACAGAGAGTTCCATTGGCTCAGGGAAAACATCTGGTTCTCGAACTCCTGGACGCTACTCCACGGGCTCACAGGTAACTAGCATTTGTTAATTAAAATGAGATCTCTCTTACCTATATTCTGTTACACGTTGCTGTCCTCGATCAGAACTATCTTCTATCCCAAGTGTTTAATACATCCAGTTTGTTGTTGTTGCTGTTGTTGTTGTTTTAGTGTCTCACACAAGAACAATTATGACAAAAATTTAAGAAGCCACATTGCAATAAAATTATGAAACTTAGGGTCTCAGTTTGCATGATAATTAATGATTTTAGATTATTCCTAGTTGAATGAATATAGATGGTGAGGAAAGGAATTTGGCACTTTCCCCAAAATTCTAAGAAAGGGATATTTTATATATATGATTCTTAAGTGAATTACCTCTTTTAACCAGGAGAGTAATTCTCTATCACATACTGAAAATATGTACTTATTAAGTGGTATGTTTAGTAAAAACAGCCCTAATTCATATTGTATTTATCATGTGGTGATAAGTTGAATTCAGTTCAAAGCTGTGAAGGATACATTAACAGCAGCATTGGCTTAACTGGTCTACCTGTTGCCCTTGGCTGTCCAGCACTCCAGGTAGCAGCTGCATTGACTGTCACCTGGGAAGCTGTAAACTTTTGAGTAACCTGACTGACATTTTTCCCATGCCACAATTTGAGTCC